>NW_027361684.1:66630000-66990000 GCF_039654945.1 Dendrobates tinctorius | reverse complement strand
TGAACACGGAAGAAAAGTGCTTGTTTAACCCCATAGAACACCACAACACAGATGGCGACAACCCTGCAAACACGTTTCCTGCAGCGGTGCTCCAGGTGCGCCGAACGTCTTTGGAGAAAATCCAACCTACCCGAAGATTTCATCCATTATAAGTTTATGCTTCGAACATACAACTCTGCCCTTTACCTCTCAAACCTATTTCAACACACTCATCACCTCACTGTCCAATAACCCTAAACGTCTCTTTGACACTTTTCATTCTCTACTCAACCCAAGAGTAGAGGCCCCAACCACGGAGCTTCGAGCTGACGATCTGACCAATTACTTCAAATAAAAAAATTGACTAGATCCGACAGGAAATTATCTCCCAGTCACCTCATACCATGCACTGTCCTCCCTCCCCCAGTGCATCTAGCTCACTCTCTGATTTTGAACCAGTCACAGAAGAAGAAGTAAGCAGGCTCCTTGCATCTTCTCGCCTAACCACTTGCACCAGTGACCCATTTCCATCACATCTACTCCAGCCCCTTTCTCCTGCTGTCATCCCTCACCTAACTAATTTATTTGACCTCTCACTCTCTTCTGATGTCTTTCCCTCCTCATTTAAGCATGCCCTCATACATCCACTACTTAAAAAACCATCCCTCGACCAAAACTGTGCTGCTAACTATAGACCTGTCTCTAATCTTCCCTTCATCTCTAAACTCCTGGAACGCCTGGTCCACTCCCGTCTTATCTGCTATCTCTTTGATAACTCTCTTCTCAACCCTCTCCAATCCGGTTTCCGCTCTTTACACTCTACTGAAACTTCCCTCACTAAAGTCTCTAATGATCTACAAACAGCTAAATCAAATGGTCATTACTCCATGCTAATTCTCTTGGATCTCTCTGCAGCATTCGACACTGTGGATCATCAGCTCCTCCTCACTATGCTACATTCCATTGGCCTCAAGGACACCGTTCTCTCCTGGTTCTCCTCCTATCTCTCTGACCGCTCCTTTACTGTATCTTTTGCTGGCTCCTCCTCTCATCTTCCCCTTACTGTTGGGGTTCCTCAAGGATCAGTCCTAGGCCCCCTCCTCTTCTCTTTGTATACTGCCCCTATTGGTCAAACAATCAGTAGATTTGGTTTCCAGTACCATCTCTATGCTGACGACACCCAATTATACGCTTCTTCTCCTGACATCATGCCAGCCTTTCTAGAAAACACCGGCGATTGTCTAAATGCTGTGTCTAACATCATGTCCTCACTATATCTGAAACTGAACCTGTCAAAGACTGAACTCCTTGTGTTTCCTCCCGCTACTAATGTACCTATACCCGACATTGCCATTTCCGTGTGTGGTTCCACTATTACTCCCCAGCAACATGCCTGCTGTCTTGGGGTCATACTTGTCTCCGAGCTTTCCTTTGTCCCCCACATACGATCGCTGGCTCGCTCTTGTTATCTGCACCTCAAAAACATTTCTAGAATTCGACCTTTTCTTACTTTTGACTCCACAAAAACTCTTACTGTTTCTCTTATTCATTCTCGTCTCGACTATTGTAACTCTCTTCTAATCGGTCTCCCTCTTACCAAACTCTCCCCTCTCCAATCTGTCTTGAATGCCGCTGCCAGGATCATATTCCTCGCCAATTGTTACACCGATGCCTCTAGCTTGTGCCAGTCATTACACTGGCTACCCATCCACTCCAGAATCCAGTACAAACTTATTTCCCTCACCCACAAAGCTCTTCATGGCTCAGCACCACCCTACATCTCTTCCCATGTTTCAGTATACCATCCTACCCGCACCCTCCGTTCTGCTGATGACCTGAGGTTAGCATCCTCAATAATCAGAACCTCCCACTCCCATCTCCAAGACTATACACGTGCTGCGCCAATTCTTTGGAATGCACTTCCCAGGTCAATACGATTAGTCCCCAATCCCTACAATTTTAAGCGTGCCCTGAAAACTCATTTATTCAGACTGGCCTATCGCCTCAACACATTAACCTAATCTATCCCTATGTGGCACAGCCAAAAGTTTTTACCGTATCCAGGTTCCCCACATCATGTTCCCACATATTTATGCATCCATTAGCCCTCTGCATCTGTACTGTTGCACACTTAACATTATGGCTGGTCTATACAATCAGGGCAACTGTTACCACCCACCTTTCATGTCTCCCTTTTTTCCTCATAGATTGTAAGCTTGTGAGCAGGGCCCTCATTCCTCTTGGTATCTGTTATGATCTATGTGATTATTGTTATGCTGTAATGTCTATTGTCTGTACAAGTCCCCTCTGAAATGTAAAGTGCTGCGCAATATGTCAGCGCTATAGAAATAAAATGTATTATTATTATTATTTACCCCCCAAGGGTGGTTTGCACGTTAATGACCGGGCCAATTTTTACAATTCTGACCACTGTCACTTTATGAGGTAATAACTATGGAATGCTTCTATGGATCCTGGTGATTCTGACAATGTTTTCTTGTAACATATTGTACTTCATGTTAGTGGTAAAATTTATTTGATATAACTTGTGTTTATTTGTGGGAAAAAACAGAAATTTGGCAAAAATTTTGAAAATGTTGCAATTTTCCAACTATGAACTTTCATGCCCTTAAATCACAGAGATTTTGCACACAAAATACTTAATAAGTAACATTTCCCACATGTTTACTTTACATCAGCCCAATTTTGGAACCAAAATTTTTTTTTTATAGGAAGTTATAAGGGTTAAAAGTTGACCAGGGATTTCTCATTTTTACAACACCATTTTTTTTTAGGGACCACATCACATTTGAAGTCACTTTGAGGGGTCTATATGATAGAAAATACCCAAAAGTGACACCATTATAAAAACTGCACCCCTCAAAACCACATTCAAGAAGTTGATTAACCCTTGAGGTGCTTCACAGACATTTTTTGAATGTTTAAAAAAATGAACATTTAACTTTTTTTTTGCAAAATTTATTTCAGGTCCAATTTTTTATTTTCTCAAGGGTAACGGGAGAAATTGGACTGCAAAAGTTATTGTGCAATTTGTCCTGAGTACGCTGATACCTGATATGTGGGATTGAATCACTGTTTCGACGCATGGCAGAGCATGGAAGTGAAGGAGCGCCGTTTGACTTTTTCAACGCAAAATTGGCTGGAATTGAGATCGGACGACATGTCATGTTTGGAGAGCCCCTGATGTGCCTGAACAGTGGAAACCCCCCACAAGTTACCCCATTTTGGAAACTAGGCCCCCTCAAGGAACTTATCTAGATGTGTAGTGAGAACTTTGAACCCCCAAGTGCTTCACAGAAGTTTATAACGTACAGCTGTAAAATTAAAAAATCATATTTTTCCCACAAAAATGATCTTTTCACCCCAATTTTCAAAATCGCCATGACATATCCATACATCAAAAGTTGGTAAGTACCAGGTGACTTGGACGTATAGATACATCTAAGGCCATAAAGGGATTAATATATTTATAAAAATAATTTTGAGATTTATTTTAATGTCGCTGGCGATGTCAAAATAAGGAATTTACTCATGGGCATTCGTTCAGTGTGAGTATGTTCATAAACCTTGTGTAAGTAGTCAAATGGAGCAGTATGTTAATATTTTATACTTTTACAGTTTTTTTGATTCTTTCTATACATCACTCAGTGGTCAAGACACCAAAGCATCTGGAGACATATTGTAACAAAAAATAGGCTGCAACAGTAGCACACAAGTCACAAAAAAATCCAAATCATTTTGATTTTTTTGTGACTTGCACATTGGAAGAATAACAATTTATTGGTTGCACAGAAGCCGCATTCACTTACCTTATGGTGTGCAGCCTTAGGGTTTGTGCACACGTTGCGCATTCATGTGTGGATTTTTCCACGCACAATCTGCAGAATCCGCAGGTCAAAATGCCTGCGTTTTACCTGCAGATTTCCTGTGGATTTCCTGCGGATTTCTAGCGGATTTCACCTGCGTTTTTACACCTGTGGATTCCTAGAATGGAATAGGTGTAAAAACGCTGCGGAATCTGCACAAAGAATTGACATGCTGCGGAAAATAAACCGCTGCGCTTCCGCGCTGATTTTTCCACATCATGTTAACAACAGTTTTTGTTTTCCATAGGATAACATGGTACTGTACATCCCTTGGAAAACTGCTGCAGATCTGCAGACGAATACGCAACGTGTGCACATACCCTTAAAGTGAAATTTTACCAGTTAATTGATCTTCATAACTGCATAATTAGACTCTACAGACATCACAAATGAAACATATAAAGACTTATAATACCGCATTTCCTCTGCTTACAGTATGTTTATTAATGCA
Source organism: Dendrobates tinctorius (assembly GCF_039654945.1). Taxonomy (NCBI): domain Eukaryota; kingdom Metazoa; phylum Chordata; class Amphibia; order Anura; family Dendrobatidae; genus Dendrobates; species Dendrobates tinctorius. Next base: position 66,985,683 of record NW_027361684.1, on the reverse strand, counting down.
CTTTTGCAGTTTTCATTACCGTTATACCAACACAATAAATGACTACTTTGAAAACATTCAATTACGCAGCTGCATGTATTCATTATAATGTTAAATCACAGATTTTTTTGTAAAATAGCAGAATCAAAAGCTATAATTAAAGGCTTGGTTTCAGACAGCAATACCTGTGCAATCGTTTTCAGTCTTTTTGTGAATTGTAGACAAATAACTAATACAAGTTATAATTATTATGCTGGAAGAATAGATGCATGTGATTAGATTACGAGAGAAGAAAGAAGAAAGATACCTTATACAATAGAGGAGAAGCAGCATAATTAGAGTTTGCGCTGTATTTGTACCTCTTACAGTGGCGTGTAATAGTTTAGGCAACCATGGTCAAAATGACTGTTGATTGAACAGTTAAGCAAGTTGAAGATTAAATAATCTCTATAACAGCTAAAGTTAAAGATGATATTTCCTTTTTAGGCAAAAATAAAAATCATCTTTTACATTTTAAAAATTACAAAAAGGAAAATGGGCCGATGCTAAAGTTTGGGCACCCTTGGAGATTTTTGTGCTCAGATAACTTTGACCAAGGTTTCAGAGTTTAATTAGCCTGTCAGTGTTATGGCTTGTTCGCTGGAAAGGCCAGGTGATAGAAATTTCACATGCTGCTGATCCAGAGCATTCGTTATTACTTGTATCCTTTTGCATACTGCAATCTCTTGACTGATGAAGGTCATTATATGACTGAAACTTCATCTTTATTTTTGGATGGCCTACACACAATAAAATTATTCTCTTACAATATTTACCCGAGTGCCAAGTTTTCTTAATCATGTGAGGTCATAGACCTAATAGAAAATGGGAATAATTAGCTGGGTAGAAAGCAAAATGAGCAATTGTAAGTACACAGTGCTATGTAATATGGTGACTGCAATAAATTTAGAGGACAAACATTTTGATAGTGCTGGCTGTGGTCTGTTCACTTTTACACCACATCATTTACCTCAACATTGGTACCCCGTTGCATCAAAAAACCTAAACTTACCTTCCAGGCAGGTGTTGCTTCTCACCTCTTAGCCCTGTGTCCCCTGCCAGTCTACTGATATAAATAATATTATATTGCCACTGCAGTCAGTCAGTGACCTTTGATCAGCTGGAGCCTTCACAATTTTATCTGACCACAAATGTACCGTATATACTCGAGTATAAGCCGACCCGAGTATAAGCCGAGGCCCCTAATTTTGCCACAAAAAACTGGGAAAACTTATTGACTCGAGTATAATCCTAGGGTGGAAAATGCAGCAGCTACTGGTAAATTTCAAAAATAAAAATAGATACCAATAAAAGTAAAATTAATTGAGACATCAGTAAATTAAATGTTTTTGAATATCCCGATTGAATCAAGAGCCCCATAGAATGCTCCATACAGTTCATGATGGCCCCATAAGATGCTCCATACAAAATACGCCCCATGTAATGCTCCATAAAGTTCATGATGGGCCTCATAAGATGCTCCATACAAAAAATATGACCCATATAATGCTGCACAAAGGTTAATAATGGCCATATAAGATGCTCCATAGATATATAAGCCCCATATGCTGCTCCATAAAGGTTGATGGCCCCATAAGATGCCCCATATAATGCATAAAGGTTATGGCCCCATAAGATGCTCCATAGAATATGCCCCATATGCTGCTCCATGTATCTTGATGGCCTCATAAGATGCTCCATAGAACATGTCCCATATGCTGCTCCATAAAGGATATGGGCCCCATAAAATGCTCCATAGAATATGCCCCATATAATGCTCCATATATCTTGATGGCACCATAAGATGCTCCATGGAATATGCCTCATATGCTGCTCCATAAAGGTTAAGGCCCCATAAAATGCTCCATAGAATATGCCCCATATGCTGCTCCATAAATCTTGATGGCCCCATAAGATGCTCCATAGAATATGTCCCATATGCTGCTCCATAAAGGATATGGGCCCCATAAGATGCTCCATAGAATATGACCCATATAATGCTCCATATATCTTGATGGCACCATAAGATGCTCCATAGAATATGCCCCATATGCTGTTCCATATATCTTGATGGCCCAATAAAATGCTCCATAGAATATGCCCCATATGCTGCTCCATAAAGGTTATGGCCCCATAAGATGCTCCATAGAATATGCCCCATATGCTGCTCCATAAATCTTGATGGCCCCATAAGATGCTCCATAGAATATGTCCCATATGCTGCTCCATAAAGGATATGGGCCCCATAAGATGCTCCATATAATATTCTCCATATAATGCTCCATATATCTTGATGGCCCCATAAGATGCTCCATAGAATATGCACCATATGCTGCTGCTGCGATTGAAAAAAAAAGACATTCTCATCTCTCCATCGCTGGGGGCCAGGTGCCCTGGCGCATCTCTGCAGTGCCTGCTTCTCAGATGGTCTCCGGCAGCTCCTTACAGTGTTCAGCGGTCATGTGGTACCGCTCATTAAAGTAATGAATATGCACATATTCATTACTTTAATGAGCGGTACCACGTGACCGCTGAACAGAGGAAGAGCTGCAGCGCCGGAGACCATCTGAGAAGCAGGGGCCGTGCCAGGAGGGGGTGAGTATGATCTGACACCTGTGCTCCCCCTCCCCCACTGACTCCAGGGACAATGACTTGAGTATAAGCCGAGAGGGTCCGCTTTCAGCCTAAAAAAATGGGCTGAAAATCTCAGATTATACTCGAGTATATACGGTAACTCTAAACTTGTAAAGAAGAGAGGGACTGACTATTTTGTAATGTTACAACATCATAAGGACTTGTGTCTTCAGATGGTCAGTTTGCTGCTATTTTGCATGCTCTGGATCTTCAAACTGGACTTTTACATAACTGGGTCACTTCTGACCCCAACATCAGCTACGACTGAAATATCGACAGACCTTGTGGTCTGACCAGAACGTTATCATTGTAGATGACACTTCTAATATGCTCTTTAACCATCCAAATCAAGCTTGTATGTTTCCAAGACCCTTTCACCACAGAAATTTACATTCTTCTCTCCATGACATCTAATTGTAATATATTAAAGGCCCATTTAGAGATGCTGAAACAGTAACATGCAATTTGCAATTATTGGCTTGCTTAACCGCTTCCCAAACATCTACTATAAACAAACGCTGGCGCTTGCAGGACTTTGTGCAGCCCGACGTTTCAGATTCCTTCAAGTGCTGCGATTCTAGTGCAGAGAGGTAGCTGATTGGATCAGGTCCCAATGATGTTGTAACATTCCTACCGGCATCACTGCATGGCTTCCCATCTCCCATCTTACAGTTCCGGGCCATGCTGTGAGTTCTGTCCTCTGCCTGCTCCATGTTGTGAACCTCAAGTCCTTGCTTGCTGCATACTTCCTGGCTGTATGCTTAGGGCAGTGGCACCACCACTTCCTGAGTCTTATAGAGACAGTGTGCACACAGCTAATTTGGCCCCAGCCTGTTGCCAAGAGGTATCGGGTACTTAAGGCATCTCCACCCATAGGGAGATGCCTGAGCAACAAACTCTGTCAGTCTGTACTTTGCTACTGAGTTGCCAGGTCCTGTCCTGTTTCTGCCTTCCTGGGGGCTGCACACCCAGGCAAGTTTCTGTGCTCTTTGTATCTTGTTTCTGCCTTCCTGACTGCTGCATACCCATAGCTGAATCCTTTGTCCTGTACCTGTTCCCATGTCCGTCATTGTCTGTACTAAGTCCATTTCTTGTACCTGTTCATATCCTTGCCTGTTTGCTTCCCTACTCAACTGTGTGTAGTCTTGTGTCTACTCCTGCTCTGCTCTCCACTCCACATCCTGTGGCTTTGCTCTGTCCAATTTGCCTGTTTTTTTCTGTTTGCTTCTGTTGCTTCAATACACACAAAGGAAATAAATGTGTGTATAACAAAACATGTATTATGACAATAACTTTCTGGGAGAAATACTTTATTTTCTGGAACAATTTCAAGGTTGCCAACACTTTCGGCTATGACGGTATGTTGAGCAATCTGTACATATCAGATGAATCTGCCAAAATTGGTATGTTCAGCATACTTTCATCAAATGTGTATGGAGGCATTTGCCTTCAGCATAAGTAATAATAAATCAAACAAGTAAATGTGAGACTCAATTCACCTTGCAATTTGGACATCTGTCTGATATATGTTGAGAATTGTTCCTGATGTACACATCCTGCATACGCAACTGTTAGTACTTTCATATGTCTGGATGGCTGAGTATTGTCCTTAGGCAAAAAGAACATGCAGTAGTCTTTATATCAGCCCAACAGATGCACACTGTGCAGTATATTGATGTACGGCAGCCCCTCTATTTTGTTAAATTTGTCTCTGGACACAAAACAGTTTATTTCAAAAGGCCTGTATTTGCTTTTTAAGAAAGTGCAGTTGGTTTACTATATATACACATATATGTGTATATATATATAAATATATACACACACATACATATGCAAGAGAACTAGGATCTGGTGCCAAAGGGTTACAAATTAAGTCTGAATGTTCTTCAATACAATGTTTGAGCTATGACAGTAAATTTATGGTAATAACTAGCAAATGCCATCAGTTAAACGGTTTAATAAGATTTAGGTCATAGAGGTTAAGTCACAGTATAAGGTTCACTAAAAGGTCTGTAGGGCAATTGAGCTTAAATCCTATCACTGGTTAATGCTACTTTCAGGTTTTGGACGCACAAAGCCAGATGAACAGAAATAGGTTTCTAAAAGAAGTTATTGAAAGCAAGACATTACAGTTGGAAGCACTTTTCTTAGCTTCAACAGCACACTTCATGGACTTTTTAGTCAAGAAGTTCCTCTCCTCTGTCAGTACTTTAATTGTCATTGGAGGGGTTTAAAAGAAAAAAAGCTTCACATAAAAGCCTGTACACATCTATATAGAAATCTTTATTAGCACATAATATGCAAGCTACAGGTCACATCACAAAAACATTGTTAAAATCACTTAAAACAGATATATAAACTTTTGATTCAGAAGCAGATAACCAGGGTCCACGATACAGTGGACAAGCTCATAATAGCGTAAGGAGGTAGACCGGACCGTGGGTACCTGCATACCTGGTCTGGAAATGATGGGGCTGTATCCTCGGTTTCTGGGGGGAAGCCTGAGGGAGGCGGACCTTCCCCTGCTGCAGGAGGGAAGGAGAGGAGAGGAGAAACGGAGTTTCCTGCTGACAAGAGGGGGTGGGAAGAGCCTAGGGAGAGCACGCTGACACAGGGATATAAGAAGGAAAAGCGAGCGCTGCAGCAGGAGTTGGCGCCAAGTAAGTGCAGTGCGCAGAGCAGAGAAGAGCGCGCCCTGCTTCCCCCTCCTGAGAGTGCTGGCCCTGTGACAGGCCGTGCTGCTGCTGTCCAGAATAGGAGCTGTGGTGCTGAGGGAAATGGCTGTGCCAGCAGAGCGGAGCGTACGGAGCTAAGCCAGGTGCCGTACACTAGGAGACAGTGAGTACCACACCTGCTCTACCCAAGAGTGACCGTATACTCAAAAGAGCCCTTCTGCTGAGGACTGAGACAGACCGACAGTATGCGATAGTACTATTAAGAAATACAACTCCTGCAACAAAGAACTGTCACGTGGCTCTTAAAATGCTAGGATTTAAAGGGAATATGTCAGCAGATTTTTAATATGTAATCCGAGTGCAGCCTGATGTAGGGCCAGAGAGCCTGATTATAGTGATCTGTCACTTACTGGACTACTTGGTGTAATTTTTATAAAAACCCTATATTCTCTGTTGTAAATGTAGGAGTGGTCTGAATGCTGAGCTGTGTATAACCCCGCCCACACCACTGATTGGCCACTGATACACAGGAAGCTGCCAATTAGTGGTGGGAGCAGGGGTACACAGATTTGCCTGACTGGTCTGCATGTGAGACCTTGTGAGGCAGTGATAATATCCTGCTGATAAAACACTGATTATATTGAAACTACAACACACAGCCAAGTAAGTGACACATCACTGTAATCAGGCTCTCTTTCTCTATATTATGCTGCTCTCACATTAAATAGCAAAATCTTGCTGACAGATTTCATTTAAAACAAACATGAAAAATGAAAAAAACAGCATCCTGAAGAGATTAGAGCTTTGCAGAATCATACCAATCAATATGCGACTATTAGCCTTGGAAAGTAAAGAATTTGTGCAAAATAAATTATTCTATCTCACATATTTTATTCATTCAGATTTTTTCCAATTGTTGTTTGATATCTGTTATCTGAGTCATGAAGGCAACCATAGGCAGTTCCCAAGACCACCTTGTTTTTCACCCTTTCACTCTTATTTCCTATTGGGTAGAGGTGGCATATATGGAGTTAGCAGCGAGTTCACTGCCTAGCGCAGACGTTCTCATCCCTCCCTCACCTGTCAGCGCCATCCACTGATATAGCTCAACTGTATGAAGAGTGGAAACTTCTGGCTTGAGAACAGGAACATGTAAGTCTGTGACATACCGTAATTTACTCCTTAAAAAAAGCCGCAGTGCAGCCATTCAACCCGGCAGGATGGGACATTTCCAGTGCATTGGTCAGTGACATGGACCATTTCAATCACTTTGCTTCTGTTTCTTATGAGTTGCAGGAATGTGTCGCTGTATGTATTTAATTGCTTCCCACTATAACAAGAAATGACAACAGAGAAATTCTTCATTTTTACATTGAAAAAGAAAGATGTATTCCTTCCACAGGAATCAGTCAAATGCAAACCTGACATTTCCGCAAGGCAAATGAGAATGCACTGAGCTGAATTCCTATTTTAGAAGTTCAAATATGATAGCAAATATGACTCAACTACTCATAAATAATATTCTAAAACAGTCTTGCATCATTCTATATCATGTCAAAAGAGAGAAATGTGTAGCGGTCTCACTTTTTTTAAAATTTGATTGCCGCAAAGTCAAACCCTGATTGTGTTCTCCCCCGTTAGCTGAAATCCCGGAGATTTTCAAACTCTGGGATGCGCTATATCTAGGGATGAGCGATCATACTCGTGAGGATTCGGTACTCGGCGAGTAATGCGGTACTCGCGGTACTCGAATCCTCGCGAGTATTTCACTACTCGCCTTGCAATATTCTCAACAGCCCACACAGTCCCCGCACAGTCCCGCACAGCACGGCACAGTCCTCGCACAGTCCCCGCACAGCCCAGCACGGCCCACCACAGTTCCACACAGCCCAGCACAGTCCCGCACAGCACGGCACAGTCTTCGCACAGGCCAGCACAGCCCGGCACAGTCCCCGCACAGGTCAGCACAGTCCAGCATAGCCTGGCACAGTCCCCGCACAGCCTTGCAAGTCTTCGCACAGTCCCCGCCCAGTCCATCACAGTCCCCGCCCATTAATCGCATTTCCCATAGACTTACATTGGACTCGGTACTCGATACGAGTACCCGAGTATTAGGAGGTACTCGTAACGAGTACAGCGAGTCCAAATACTACAGTACTCGCTCATCCCTAGCTATATCCTTATTCACGATCACAGTTTTAAAACTCCGATGAGGGAATACTGCCCCTTGGAGGCCGCCGTTTCAATGCGTATCGGCGGTCGTTAAGGGGTTAATTTAGTAGCTTTGGTAACTTATAAAAGAACCATAACAATAAAATCCAAAGCCCAATGTAATAGGATGGCTGTAAAGACATTTTTCTCATAGTTATGACATATGGAACAACGTGCAATTGAGAAATGAGATATAGACTCCAATAACTATGTTCAACAAGTGACCCCTAATGTGTTTCATTATTACATAAATGTAACCAGTTAGTTTTGCCCAAAGCAACCAATCAGATCTCAGTTTTAGGGTTCGCCCCTAGCGTATAACACGGCCGAGTGCTCTCTGATCATCCATTGGAGAGCACTTGGCCCAATGCTATACTATGGGGCAGTGCAGATCTATAATTATTTTCTTATGCCAATTGAGCATGTTTATGGGTGCATGTAGAACATCGGACAGCACTCAGATGTCATCCAAGTGCAGTCCGATGTATACTCACAAATAGAGAAGATGGAGAAATTAAATTACCTGTGATGTGTTTCTGTCATGCAAGAGAATCGGATCACAGATGAAACTTGAATCAAACTCTGTCAGTTTGAGCAGTGTAATTAGCATAATAGGCCCGATTCTCTCGCATGACACAATATATGCCAGAGTGAGCGAACCTTCAATGTGCACGTTAATGAATTAAGAGATCTCAGTGAATGCTGTTTGTGTTTGCTCATCTCTAATAGCAAAGTTGGGGGTTTGTACCGGACACCTAGCGTCTGGTGCTGAACTCCAAACATGTAGTTCTGGATGTCTGTTTTGCAGTTTGGAGAGAGGTTTCAGAGAGAGAGACCTTATTGCGACCATTTTACAACATCAGAGTTCGAGTCCCCATTAACTTCTTTGGGGTTCAGGTTCTGGTTAAAGTTCGGGTAAAGTTCTAGTACCAGAACCGAACTTTGGCCTAAAATTCAGTCGAAGCAGATGAACCAGAACTTCCACGGGTCTGCTTATCCCTAGTTTCTATGACACTTTTTATTACTACAGTTTTATGCCTTAAAGGGAATCTGTCAGTAGGATCAACCCTCCTAATCAGATGCCTATAAGTAAGGACATAAAGCCTGAAACACGTCAGGCGTGCGAGGGATGTTTGCCCCTTGACGTTCAATCACATGTATGTTTTTAACTTTTTACCATCAATAGATTAAATAAAATTCCAAATTTGAATATTTATGGAAATCACCTGGTGCTGTTTCTTCCTTTTTTGCCTGCATTTACAAGTGTGTAGGGAGGAGGGCCCCCGCAGAGTGTCCGGGCCGGAACCAAGGGGACCGCCATCTAGGTTCCTCAGGGAACTGTACCCGGGGAACGGAGGAAGAGAGTGGACGGCTGAGAGTGACAGGACAGCAAGGGGAGGGGCGAGTATAAAAGGAGCAGGGAGCGCTCTCGGGAGTCAGTTGGTAGAATGGCAGACACGAAGCAAGAGACTGTGGGAGTGTGAGAGAGCCAGAGCGACTGACGGTGACCAGAAAGGAAATCAGCAGCAGAGGGGACATTTACAGTGCCCTTTGGGGAGGAAGTACCGAGCTTACCAACAAGAGACTGTCACCCCTCTCCAATTCGGGGTCACGACCTGCCCACGGTCGTCCGCAGCCGTTACCGCTGTGCTCCAGTCCGTTGTGGCCGCTGCCGATTCACTCCAGCCCGTAGTTGCGACCTGCCCGCTGCCACTCCGCTTCAGCCCGTGGCCTGTTCATCACCGCCCACAGCTGCCATCACCCTGCTGCAGTCGGCAGTTGGGGCCTGCTCCTCACCTACAGAGAGACTCTTTGCACAGGCCCAGGCCATGCGCGTGACCTACCAACCGCCACTCCTCGGAACTGTGCCACTACCCTGCTTGGGGGGACTGGAGTCTCCTTGAACTCGCTAACGCACAAGACCCCGCTGTTTCTACAGGGGGTTACCTCACCAAAGGACTCCCTTAAGGCCTGTTGTGCCCCAACTCCTCCTGGGCGCTGAGACGCCCGAAGACTACACCAGATCCTCAGCAGCTGGGCCCAGCGGCTGCGACGCCAAAGCAGCTCCATCAGCAACTTCGAGGGACGTCAGGACGGATAAGTGACATTATAGGAAATAAGGACCCATAGTCGGCCATATCGCGGCCCTGTAGTAACCGGCCTCTTTAATAGTGTTTGTTGGTGCTGAGTCCCTGCGAGGACAATAACTGATATCTTGTTTTGGTTGCTTAGTATAGCCCTAGCGGCTTCAGTTTATAAAAGTTACTTCCCAAAACAACTCAGTCTCGTGTCTCGTCACTGCATCCTGCATACCTGCTATTACCTACAAGTGGACTCCAGCCACATTGAACCTGGCACTCGTGGTCCTGTGATACTCTGGTGAGCACTGAGAAAATCCTTTTTTCCCCTTTCCCTATGTTGATTTAAGGTTCAGTTGAACTTTCCTTTAATTTAAAATAAGTTCTGGAGGCAGATTCTCATACAGATCAGTGTCCGGCTCATAGCCCTGATCAACTCCGTGAGTGCCGGACTATGGCTGGAGTCACACTAGAGAGGAATACGGACGAGTGCTATGGAAGAAAAAACCGCATAGCACTCAGACCAATGTTAATCTATGGGGCAGCTCCCATCACCGTTTTTTTTCTCGGCCGTATTATACGTGCGAGTGAAATAGCAGCATGCTGCAATCTGCACCGTATATCGGCCGAGACACGCCAATGCAAGTCTATGGGTGCGAAAAAAAAGCGGATTACACACGGACAATGCGTATGACTTGCGAGAAATACGCAAGCATTCTCCAGGTGACAGGAAATTGAATCAGGCATTGTCAGGAAGCTTTGGCATGCAAATTTCCCTGGCAACCAGTACAAAAAAAAAAAAAAAAACAGGAAGAACGCCTCCACGGAGTGTAGCATCATGGCCACACACATTAATGTGGAGATGCTCATAGTTCTGGTGCAAGAGAGGCCAGAACTATGGGATCAACATCCCATACATCCCACCCCAACATCGGCCTACACAGGTACAAAATCCTGGAGCATACTGCACCTGCCCAAAATGGCCACTTGATCAGACATACTGTTGGAGGCTGGTCCCAACATGGGTATGGTCAACATGGCCATATTGGGCGGTATGAAAAAATTGGGCATGCCTCTACCCAGGAGTACCCACCTCCCTACCCATCTTACCATTACTATAATCCCCAACAGGAGCCTGCCATGGTTCAACATCCTGCCTCTGCATCTGGCATCACACCAAGTGAAATTGAGGTTGCCCAACAAGCAAGGCAAACCATACAAGCAGGCCTCCTGCCATCACCACCCCCAACCTACAATAACTTAAAGGTTTTTTTGTGTATGTTTTTCTTTGTTGTTTACATTTAATATAGGCCAACTCTGATATGGCCAATATGTCATATGGCAAAAATATGGTATTTTTCAGAAAAAAAAAATTACATTTTTTTAATTAAAAAGTTAATTCAATATGAGTCTTTGGTGATGTTATGAAGTGCTAGGTGTTGTGTAGCTTTACCTATTTCATACATTATTATGCAAACGCAACACACACTGCAAACTTTAACGTTACTTTATTTTTAACAACCAAAAAAAACAAAATCACAACATAGAAACTGTATTGTCTTGCCATGGAGTAGATCGCTCTGGTGAAACAAAATAATTTGTAAACACATCCCGCACTTTAAGTCCAGAGGGCTGACAACATGGATGAATTACATGTGTATTAGGCCTGACAATATTTGCAAATGCAACTTCATCACCATCATTTGAGGAACAGTAATGGATTCTGGTGAAGTTGTGAAGTATCACACATGCTTTAATCACCTCATTCACATTTCCTTCACTTAGTTGAATGGCTGACTGCAGGACCCGCCATTTGGCACAAAGAATGCGTGGGATAGGCAGAAATTAAATATTCTGCGCTGGTGGTCCAGGGTTCAACTTGGATAAGGCCTCATGAGGTTGCGTGTTAGTTAAAAGGCCTCATCTGCAACCATCACATAAGGCACCGCTTCCATAGTGGACCCTGGTAGGTGACGTGGGGTGGGATGTCCAAATCATTGTTGCGCAGCCGCAAACCCATAATGGAAGAATTGAAGACTCTGGTGTCTCCAGTTATTCCATAGGCCCCAATATCTACAATTATAAACCTGTAGGCAATGTCGACCAGGACCATTACCCCAACTGCCCCCACACCAGGGCAATTTGGAAGAGCTGAGGCTAAGCGACAGAGTTGGGCATCTGATGGATGCAACATTCCTTGGGCAACGGAGATCTGTTCTTACTCGGCAGGGAGAGGGCTAATAGCCTCGGCTCTTTCCAGCCTATTAATATCAGCCCCCAGCTGTCTGCTTTGCTTTAGCTGGTAATTAAAAATAGGGGGGACTCAACATCATTTTTAGGGTCCCCCCATTTTTGCTAACCAGCAAAGGCAAAGTAGGCAGCTGGAGGCTGATATTAGGTTGAGAAAGTCCATGGATATTGGCCCCTTCCCAGAATAATAACACCAGCTCACAGCTTTCTGCTTTCCCTTGGCTGGTTATTAAAATAGGGGGATCCCATGTCATTTTTTTCATTTATTTATTAGTATTTTTCATTTATTTATTAGTAATAAATAAATAAATGAATAAAAAAAGGTGTGGGGTCCCCCCTTTTTTTAATAACTAGCAAAGGAAAAACAGACAGCTTGGAGCTGATATTAATTGGCTGGGAATGCCCATGGTTATTGAACCATTCCCAACCTTCAAATAGCAGCCTCCAGCAGCCCCAGAAGTGGCACATCATATTTGATGATCCAGTTCTGGCACTTAGCCTCAGCTCTTCCGGATTGTCCTGGTGCAGTGGCAATAAGGGTAACTGTTTTTGGGGTTACTAATGGAAAGGTGTCAGTTTGACACCCCCATTACTAATCCAATTGTTAAAATTAATTGAACACACACTCAGAAATTTGTTTTTCATTTGATCAAAGCCTCCCCCATACTAGCCCACATTTACCCATTTATTAACAAAATTATCCCATAAAGTAATTCAAGTTAATCTTCTTCATTGTCTCCTGTGCCTGTAGATAGCAGTAAAGCTACTGCTATGCACAGACACCAGCTGGTGAATACTCTCATCAGTGTCATCTGCTCTCACTGTTATCAGAGAGCGCAGGAGACACTGATGACAGTAGTAGTCACAGCTATTGGCTCACATGCTGTCACACAGAGGACAGCATGGGAATAACGATACCCAGCTGCTCTGACTAGTGATGACTTCAGTAAGGTTACTGCCAGTCAGAGCCGAAGTTTCCTATGCTGTTACACAGAGGATAGCATGGGAACCACTGGATGTTCGTGCCACCATCTATAATAATAAATGCCCTAACCAGCTTCCGGTTGTAACAACTTCCGTCCAGTTGTAACCGGTGACGTCACCACACACACACGCACGTTAACCCTCAACACACCACACCGCCTCAACACACACTCCTCTCACCTTTCACCTCCACTCATGTCCACTCACTCTTTCACTCCACATACGTTCCTTTCTCTCACTCTGTTTCTCATACTCACACCGTCATCGTCGCTGCCCCGACATCTTCCTCCGCCGCCGCGATCCAGGATCCAGACGTTCTCCAGGCCGCCGACATCGGGATCCAAAAAGATGGCGTCGGCGAAATCTCTCGAGATTACGCCGCCATTTTGGATCCCGATGTCGCCCATGCCAGCGACATGTTGTTGCGGCGACGCCATCTTGAATATCGCGGGACTTCACGAAATCCAAGATGGCGTCCCGCAAGAACATGTCGGCGGCCTGGAGAACGTCTGGATCCAGGATCGCGGCGGCGGAGGAAGATGTCGGGGCAGCGACGATGACGGTGTGAGTATGAGAAACGGAGTGAGAGAAAGGAACGTATGTGGAGTGAAAGAGTGAGTGGACATGAGTGGAGGTGAAAGGTGAGAGGAGTGTGTGTTGAGGCGGTGTGGTGTGTTGAGGGTTAACATGGCAAGAGGTGTGAGGCTGTGTGCACACGCTGCGGATTTTGCTGCAGTTCCGCAGCGGTTTTGGCCGCTGCGGACCCGCAGCAGTTTTTGCTGCGGTGTACAGTACCATGATTCCCTATGGGAATCAAAAACCGCAGTGCAGACGGTGTGGAATTTTCTGCGCGGATTATCTGCGGTTTTCAATCCGCAGAAAGAATTGACATGTCAATTCTTTCTGCGGATTCTCCTGCGGTTTGCCATCTCCTCTATTGAGGAGATGAAAAACCGCAGGGCAAAACCGCAGAGCAATCCGCAAGTAAAACCGCAGGTCTTTTGACCTGCGGTTTCACCTGCGGATTTTACAAAATCCGCGCGGATGAATCCGCACTTAATCCGCAGCGTGTGCACACAGCCTTAACGACGTCGGCGAAATCTCACGAGATTTCGCCGACGCCATCTTGCATTCGTGAAATTGCGTCATTTACCTCACGCCGACTTGCTGTGCGGACGCTTGGCATTGCCTGTACCACCATAGCTACTGCTGCCTTGGTCCTATGCCTGTTTACTGCCGGTGTCTAATTACAGGGCCAATTTGCCTATACTGCCATAACTATTGCTACCTTGCTACTCTGCCGGTGTCTAATTACAGGGCTAATTTGCCTCTACCGCCATAACTACTGCTGCCTTGCTCCTCTGCCGGTGTCTAATTACAGGGCTAATTTGCCTCTACCGCCATAACTACTGCTGCCTTGCTCCTCTGCCGGTGTCTAATTACAGGGCTAATTTGCCTCTACCGCCATAACTACTGCTGCCTTGCTCCTCTGCCGGTGTCTAATTACAGGGCTAATTTGCCTATACCGCCATAACTACTGCTGCCTTGCTCCTCTGCCGGTGTCTAATTACAGGGCTAATTTGCCTCTACCGCCATAACTACTGCTGCCTTGCTCCTCTGCCGGTGTCTAATTACAGGGCTAATTTGCCTATACCGCCATAACTACTGCTGCCTTGCTCCTCTGCCGGTGTCTAATTACAGGATCAATTTGCCTCTACCGCCATAACTACTGCTGCATTGCTCCTCTGCTAGTGTCTAATTACAGGGCCAATTTGCCAATACCGCCATAACTACTGCTGCCTTGCTCCTCTGATGGTGTCTAATTACAGGATCAATTTGCCTCTACCGCCATAACTACTGCTGCCTTGCTCCTCTGCCGGTGTCTAATTACAGGATCAATTTGCCTCTACCACCATAACTACTGCTGCATTGCTCCTCTGCTGGTGTCTAATTACAGGGCCAATTTGCCTATACCGCCATAACTACTGCTGCCTTGCTCCTCTGCCGGTGTCTAATTACAGGGCCAATTTGCCTCTACCACCATAAGTACTGCTGCCTTGCTCCTCTGACTGTTCACTGCCTGTGTCTAATTACAGAGCCAATTTGCCTCTACCGCCATAACTACTGCTGCCTTGCTCCTCTGCCGGTGTCTAATTACAGGGCCAATTTGCCTCTACCGCCATAACTACTGCTGCCTTGCTCCTCTGCCGGTGTCTAATTACAGGGCCAATTTGCCACTACCGCCATAACTACTGCTGCCTTGCTCCTCTGCCGGTGTCTAACTACAGGACCAATTTGCCACTACCACTTCATAACTACTGCTGGGCAACTACAGGGTCAATTAGTATCTGTTTACTCTACAATACTCCAGGACGCCTTCTTCACTGCCAGATAACTGCCAAATAGACTCCTTTACCTGTGCCAACATGAGTCATAACAAAAAGTATGCCAATGCCAGTGAAAGGAAAGCAGCTTTAGCACTATGACAAAAACAACGCCGTGCTAATGAGACTCCTGAGGAAAAACACCATCGCCTTGAGAAGATTAAGGCTTATAAACGCCGTCGCCTCACACACGAATCCCCTAACTCTAAATCCATAAGATTGGCTGAAGAAGCCTCTGCACGCCGTCACCGCCGACAACAGACGGCCTCTTCCTCATCATTATTATTAGACTCACAACAGGATGCTTCCACATCAGCATGTGGAACAATTTACTGCTACACTTCATCCCATATGCCGTTCACTGACATAACTAATCAGCAATCTGTTTCTGCCCTATCAATACCACCATTCAATACCGATGCACAGTATGCCAATGCCAGTGAAAGGAAAGCAGCTTTAGCACTACGACAAAAACAACGCCGTGCTAATGAGACTCCTGAGGAAAAACAGCATCGACTTGACAAGATTAAAGCTTATAAACGCCGTCGTCTCACACACGAATCCCCTAACTCTAAATCTATTACATTGGCTGAAGAAGCCTCTACACGCCATCACCGCCAACAACAGACGGCTTCTTCCTCATCATCTATAATAATAAATGCCCTAAGCAGCTTCCGGTTGTAACAACTTCCGTCCAGTTGTAACCGGTGACGTCACCACACACACGCACATGTTAACCCTCAACACACCACACCGCCTCAACACACACTCCTCTCACCTTTCACCTCCACTCACGTCCACTCACTCTTTCACTCCACATACGTTCCTTTCTCTCACTCCGTTTCTCATACTCACACCGTCATCGTCGCTGCCCTGACATCTTCCTCCGCCGCCGCGATCCTGGATCCAGACGTTCTCCAGGCCGCCGACATGTTCTTGCGGCGACGCCATCTTGGATTTCGTGAAATCCCGCGAGATTCAAGATGGCGTCGCTGCAAGAACATGTCGCTGGCGTGGACGACTCGGGATCCAAAAAGATGGCGTCGGCGAAATCTTGCGAGATTACGCCGACGCCATTTTGGATCCCGATGTCGTCCACGCCGGCGACATGGTCTTGCGGCGATGCCATTTTGGATCGGCGAAATCCCGCGATAGTCAAGATGGCGTCGCCGCAAGAACATGTCGCCGGCGAGGACGACGTCGGGATCCAAAGTGGCGTCGGCGAAAACTCGCGAGATTTCGCCGACGCCATTTTGGATCCCGACGTCGTCCACGCCGGCGACATGTTCTTCCGGCGACGCTATCTTGACTATCGCGGGATTTCACGATACTCAAGATGGCGTCGCCGCAAGAACATGTCGCCGGAGTGGACAACGTCTGGATCCAGGATGGCGCCGGCGGAAGAAGATGTCGGGGATCGTGGAGCAGCGGCGATGACGGCGTGAGTATGAGAGACGGAGTGAGAGAAGGGGTCGTATGTAGAGTGAAAGAGTGAGTGGAGATGGTGAAAGGTGAGAGGAGTGTGTGTTGAGGAGTGTGTGTGTTGAGGGTTAACATGGCAAGAGGTGTGATGCTATCGCATCCTCCCGATGCGATAGCATCGGGCCATAATCTAGTTCACTCATATCGGGTTTAGGATCAAGTTCGGGTACCATTTCTGAACATTCGCGTGTCCGCCCATCCCTACTCTCTGCACACTTAAAACACATACACACTCAAAAAGTGAGTGTGAGTTTGCCTGACAGCTGTCTTATTTGTATGTATACTCAACATACGGGTATGGATATTGTGAAGAAAGATTTTATTAACGCATTATACATAGGATCATACAAATAGTATATGTACAATATTTCACTTCTCATGCATACTTATCAATTTTTAGTTTAGACTCTTTAACTTACACAAGACTGCAAGCCTGCCTAGATCAGGAATGCACAACAGGCAGTTTGGGGGCCACATGCAGCAGACTAGACCATGTGGATGGCTAGACCCCTTGTTGTCTTTTGACCGCTCCTTCCTACTGATTCAAAGAATGGGGTGTCCTCATGGCGTAGCTGCTCAACTATCTCTTCACTACACTGATTACACACAAGTGGTTGTCCTCTAGTGGTAGGAAACCCAAGTGGTTGTCTCCTAGTGGTGGGAAACACAACTAGTGGGCCTCTAGTGGTAAGAAACAGAAGAGTTGGCTCACCAGTTGGAAAAAAATACAAGTGGTTGTCCTCTAGTAGTAAAAAACACAAGTGGTGGGGCTCTAGTGATAGGAACCCAAGTGGTTGTCCTTAGTAGTAGGAAACACAAGTGGTTGTCTTCTAGTGGTAGGAAACACAAGTGGTTGTCCTCTATCAGCTGCATGTATGCAACTTCCTCATCAGAGTCTGACACTGTTTTACTAGTACTTCTATGATAGGATCTGTGGAGCAGTAGAAGTTTCATCTTAGGCAGCTTAAAGGACTAATGCAGGTCAAACTGGTACCATACTATGCCTAGTACACACCATGTCTACCAGTTTTACCCTGACTGCTCTTTTAAAGAGGTAGGCCCATCTGGGGCATTTATGGCATATACACATCATTATCTGAGAAGTTTGAACACTCCAGAGAGGAAAAGACAAGGTAACACTTCATGTGTGTAGCTTCTCTATTTTTACTTATGGAAGTTGCCAAGTATTCAGCTGTTTCTGTAAGGAAATAATGCATCTGAATATTGCAGTCCTTGGGACTGATATATTCCGACTCAAAGGCTAAGAAAAAGGTTGTCTACCTCACATTAGTACTAAATATTCTTCCCTATGCTGGAGAAACTGTGGCCTCCCAGGTAAATTATACCACATCTTTTGGGGTTGCCCGAAATTAAAAAACCTTTGGAAAGAGGTCACAGATCACATAGGTATCCTATCCGATAAAAAAGTTAAAATGACACCACAATTAGCATTACTTTCTTTGAACTCCGAGGAAATTAACCCTTCAATAAGGTATGCTATGTTACACATCTTCTTGACTACCAAAAACACAATTGCATTCTGGTGGTTAAAATCTGACCTACCTTCCTTCTCTGACATCTTAGATAAAGTCCGAGCCCATAGCTCTATAGAAAAAAGATTTGCCTTCATTAATAATACCTTAGCTTCCTACCATACCAAGTGGGACTTATGGAACTTAAAATTCCAATCAAAATGACTTTGTATTGTATTGTTATGTCTTTACCGTTAGACTTAGTGGTAACTAAATAGTGTTTAACATAAAGGGATATTAGAAGGATAATACTGAAACGTATTACTGCCTTAATACCTAATGTATAAGAGTGAAATGATGTTAAAGAAAATTACAGGTAAAGAAAATTGTGTGAATCAACACTGTAGAGCAGAGTTCTCTACTTTTTACTTTTCTT
Organism: Dendrobates tinctorius; assembly: GCF_039654945.1. Taxonomy (NCBI): domain Eukaryota; kingdom Metazoa; phylum Chordata; class Amphibia; order Anura; family Dendrobatidae; genus Dendrobates; species Dendrobates tinctorius. The sequence goes on along the minus strand of NW_027361684.1, from coordinate 66,967,059 downwards.
TCCTTATTTAACCCTTCCTTTCCTGTAAAATTGTGAAAATTTAATAAAAAAAAAAAAAGTGTTCCACTCCAATCATTCTCTATGGGACTGGTAAGAAAACTGAGTGTTGGACTTAGCTACCTCCAATAGTCTCATAAGCAGAGAATGGAGGGGTAGTGTAGTAAAGCATGAGCATGGCTGAACTTTTCAGATAATTCAGTATTTTTGTTTTATCGTGAATTTATTCAGCTGATATTTTAACGTATTTTACTGAAAGCCTACTGTAACGTGCAGTCATTTTGTGTAATCAGATTTCCTGGCCTTGTATTAAACATTGGCAGAGGGACTGTAGATAATAAATGATGATAAAAACTCATAATTTGACCTTTTCGTGGCACAACCAATGTGCATCAGCTAATGACATGTTTTAGAACAACAATAGGACTTGTCATATATTGCAGCGAGTCGTAACACTTTAATGTCACCACTGTCATACCTGCTTCACATAAAAAAGACATTTTCAATTCAGAATGATGTTAGCACTGTAATTGGAGATGATTGTATAATGGGTTAGAGAGAATCACTGTAAAGCAGACTAGGAAAGGATGTACAAACATTATTATGAAAACGCTCTTATAATTACCTGTTTCTAAGGCTTTAAATGTTATTTTATTATAAATAACAGTCCTTTATGTTTATATTTTCCATTTTATTTTATATCCGGGTCCGAGCCTGGACATGGACCAGGATACGCTGCACCTGGTGGTGACACAGGTGACCAAAATTTCAATTGGAGACATCTGCTGTACATGTTCAGCAAATTTACACCTTGCATGTATACCGTCATGGCCAAAAGTTTTGAGAATGACACAAATATTAAATTTTTACAAAGTCTACTGCTTCATTTTTTCTAATGGCAATTTGCATATACTCCAGAATCTTATAAAGAGTGATCAGCTTAACAGCAATTACTTGCAAAGTCAATATTTGCCTAGAAAATTAACTTTATCCCCCAAAACACATTTCAACATCATTGCAGCCCTGCCTTAAAAGGACCAGCTAACATCGTTTCAGTGATTGCTCCATTAACACAGGTGTGGGTGTTGATGAGGACAGGGCTGGAGATCAATCTGTCATGATTAAGTAAGAATGACACCACTGGACACTTTAAAAGGAGGCTGGTGCTTGGCATCATTGTTTCTCTTCTGTTAACCATGGTTATCTCTAAAGAAACACGTGCAGTCATCATTGCACTGCACAAAAATGGCCTAACAGGGAAGAGTATCGCAGCTAGAAAGATTGCACCTCAGTCAACAATCTATCGCATCATCAAGAACTTCAAGGAGAGAGGTTCCCTTGTTGCCAAAAAGGCTCCAGGGCGCCCAAGAAAGACCAGCAAGCACCAGGACCGTCTCTTAAAAGTGTTTCAGCTGTGGATCGGGCTACCAGCAGTGCAGAGCTTGCTCAGGAATGGCAGCAGGCAGGTGTGAGTGCATCTGCACGCACTGTGAGGCGGAGACTCTTGGAGCAAGGCCTGGTCTGTAGGAGGGCAGCAAAGAAGCTACTTCTCTCCAGAAAAAACATCATGGACAGACTGATATTCTGCAAGAGGTACAGGGAGTGGACTGCTGAGTACTGGGGTAAAGTCATTTTCTCTGATGAATCCCCTTTTCGATTGTTTGGGACATCTGGAAACGGCTTATTCGGAGAAGACCAGGTGAGTGCTACCACCAGTCTTGTCTCATGCCAACTGTCATGCATCCTGAAACCATTCATGTGTGGGGTTGCTTCTCAGCCAAGGGAATGGGCTCTCTCTCAGTCTTGCCTAAAAACACAGCCATGAATAAAGAATGGTACCAGAATGTCCTCCAAGAGCAATTTCTCCCAACCGTCCAAGAGCAGTTTGGCGATCAACAATGCCTTTTTCAACATGATGGAGCACCTTGCCATAAAGCAAAGGTGATAACTAAATGGCTCAGGGAACAAAGCATAGAGATTTTGGGACCATGGCCTGGAAACTCCCCAGATCTTAATCCCATTGAGAACTTGTGGTCAATCATCAAGAGACGGGTGGACAAACAAAAACCTTCAAATTCAGACAAAATAAAAGCATTGATTTTGCAAGAATGGACTGCTATCAGTCAGGATTTGATCCAGAAGTTGATTGAGAGCATGCCAGGGAGAATTGCTGAGGTCCTGAAGAAGAAGGGTCAACACTGCAAATATTGACTTGCTGCATTAACTCATTCTAACTGTCAATATAACCTTTTGTTACTCATAATATGATTGCAATTATATTTCTGTATGTGATAAAAACATCTGACAAACACACATAAAAACCAGAGGGCAGCAGATCATGTGAAAATATAATATTTGTGTCATTCTCAAAACTTTTGGCCATGACTGTAGGGTGGTCTTAGAAGTTGAGCCCACTCTACACTGCACAGATGTTGCCTGTGTTTTACAGCCAATACTTGATTCTAACTGCTGCAATCAAGTCTAACTGATGCTAGCTTCATGCCACTGGGTCGCCCTCCAATTGCTGTGGGGTACTCGGTACCGGGCCGGTTCTTCAGAGGGGAATGTCACAGCAGCGGTGACCTGGTCCGTGGCCCTGGGCACCCATGTAAAAGGGGTTGAGTTGGGAATAAAGTTTATAAGTGATTTGTGACGCCACCTGTGGTGTTCGGCAAGGGTGATGTTAAGCCGACGCTGCATGCAGATCCTCTGGGACTGATGGTGTAGTGCAGCTATGATGTTGCAGCCCTCCACAAGCAGGGCTGTAGTCCCAGGGCAGTGTAGATAAAGGGTTAGGAAGAAGGTGCAGTGTTTGGCACAGAGATGTAGCAGTGCTGAGGATGTTGCAGGAAGGAGGCAAGGACACAACAGGGTGCAGTTTCTTTACCTTTACTTGGCAAACGCAGTCCAGGGTCCTGATTACAGATGGCACAGGAGCAGGCTAGCCTGGAAGCAACTCAGGAATCTCTCTCAGATGGGTTGTGTAGTCTCCTTAATAGCGCTGGCTTGAGGTACATGCAGTACGGTGTTACACTGAAGTTATCTTCTCTTAGAACTACCTCGTATGGCAGACAGCTGTAGCCCTCTATCTCTCTTGGCTCACCAGTCACTGTTTTGCCTCCGAGTCTTAGGTGGGAATAGAGCATTTACAGCTTCCTATTCCTCTGGTTTCTGTTGCAGGACCTTCAGTATTCATACAACCGTGGAGACCAGGCTCCAGATCATGCGCTATCACAAGGAGGGAGCTCTCCGTCCTCAGCTCAACCTCCAGCCTCTCTCCACATGTCTACACACGTTGCCCTCCTCACACTAACTAACTACAGTATTTCCCCTCCTGGCCCTCAGAGAGCACTCCTCACCCAATCCTGGTCCAGAGCTCCCTCTGCTGGCCTGGAGTGTGAACGTGTTGCATGTAAATGATTAACTGTCTGAGAGACCCTTCATTGCTTCCAAGCCTGACATCACCCTCCCTGGAGGAAGGCAATGCCATTGTGGCGGCCATACTCCTGGGGGCGCCACATCCCCCTAGTGCAAGTCAGCACTCCTGGGCTGATGAACAACATCAAAACATCATATAAACAAACAAACAGTATGAAGGTTACAAGATTTGGAAAAGGAAAAATTACAATAACCAAAAGCTCCAAAAATAGTCCTGTGATGATAAGTCCAAGCATCAACGTCCATGGTCCATTCCTGGGCAAATGGTGAACTATTTACAAGAGTAGTGACCACACACAGTCCTGTGGTCAAAATGTCCATGAAAACAAAACTGGAAAGTTCAAAGGAAACTCTTACAGAATATCTGCAGGCACAAAACTTAAACAGTTACATATATACAGTTTGACAGTTACATTACTTTAACTTATTATATGCGGAATATAATGGGTGGTATACCTTGTGTTGTACGGGTAGACCTGCGTAATACTGGTGTGGTTGTGGAACTCACTGGTTGTCTGGTACTAACCACTGGTGTTGAACTGGCTACAATACTGATGTTTCTACGTAGCACAGGGATACTAGAGTTTCTAGGTCCACTTCCGCTCACTGTAGGTAAACTGGGTAGTAGCGATCTGCAAACTCTTAGATTCACCATGAGTATGACAGATTCACCACTGGCAAGGCGAGGGTTCTCTGGCTCCACTGCTGGTATGGCATCTGCTACCTGAACTTCCTGAATCTCAGAGTTCTCTTGAGTCACGTCTTCTTGTACTACCAGTTGGGGAAATGTCAACACTGGCACCACTATAGCATCGTTTACTTTAGTCCAATTTGCAGGGAACTCTCCAAGTATAGTGCTGACCTTTTCTTCTTCTTCTATGGGTTGGATGTCATTTTGTTCTTCCATTCTTTCCTTTATCTGGTCAGGGCACAGTTTCAGATGATCCCTTGATATTGCTGCTGAGGTTTCTCCTCCATCTTTACTAATAAGGCACACCTTGGTGTTGTCAAAGTTTGAGGGTAGAATGGTGTAGGGTTCAGCTTCCCATTGATCATCCAATTTATGCAGTCTTCTTTTCCTCTTGAGGACTTGTTCTCCTGGTGACAAGGGAACTGCAGGTGCATGTTGGTTGTAGTGCCTTTCTTGTTTTTGTCTTGCTTGTGCTAAACTCTTCTCCACACACTCTTGTACTCTACGGTACTGCTGTTGTCTTTCTGTATCCCAGTCAGCATCTGGGGCTGTCACCTCAGCTGTAAGGACTCCCATGTCCAAATCAATAGGCAGCTTACCAGGCCTCGCTCTCATTAGGTAGGCTGGAGTACAGTTGGTGGAATTCACAGGAATGTGATTGTAAAGGTCTACAAGATCTGGCAACTTTTCTGGCCACAGATTCCTCTCCTCCAAAGGCAAGGTTTTCAGCAGATCGATCACCACCTGGTTCATCTTTTCACACATGCCATTGGTCTGTGGATGGTAGGGTGTTGTCCGGATCTTCTTACAACCATACAAGTTACAAAATTCCTGGAACACTTCTGCCTCAAAGGCTGGACCTTGATCTGTAAGCACTCGCTCAGGGTACCCATGTGGTCTACAGAAGTGCTGTTAGAATGCTCTGGCTGTTTGATCTTTGACAAGCACATCTACCAGGAATCTGGAGTAGTGGTCTACGATGGTAAGAGCATAGATGTAGCCTGATCAGCTTGGGACCAGCTTCACATGGTCCAGGGCGACCAACTCGAGTGGCTGTTTGGTTACTATTGGCTGCAGAGGAGCTCTCTGGCTGTTTCGATCCTTTCTGCGCAGGTTACATTGTCCACATTCCCGGCACCACTTTTCAATGGCTTTCCTCATACCAGCCCAGTAGAATCTCTCCTGGAGCAATGCTTCCAACTTCTTCCATCCGAAGTGTCCAGCTCCATTGTGGTATGCTTCCAGGACCATTGATGCATCTCTCTTTGGGACTACCACCTGCCAGACCAGATCATGAGTGCGGGCATTGATACTCCTCTGACACAGCTTTCCTTCATAGATGAACAGCCGACCTCTTTCCTTCCACAACTGCTCGGCTTCCTCAGGAGCATCCGACTCTGGGCGTGAGTCAGCTTGTGACAGTAGCTCTTTCACCAGGCGGACTGCGGGGTCACTATCTGGTGTTTCTGCCCAGTCATGATGGGGCAATGGATTTAGGGTGACCTCTTTCAAGCAAGACCGTCGGTTTCTCACTCCTTCAGCACGTTGGGCCGCAATTGGCCGGTGGAAGGGAGGTAACTCTATCTCTTCAAGAGCCTCAGGGTCTTCTCCTGCATCTGGCATTCTGGACAGCGCATCAGCATTGGAATTCTTGTGCCCTGCTCGGTATTTGATAGTAAATTCATAGTTAGACAGCCGAGCCATCCATCACTGCTCCAGTGCACCTAGTTTTGCAGTTTCCAAGTGAGTCAACGGATTGTTGTCCGTGAAGATGGTAAACTTGGCTGAAGCTAGGTAATGCTTGAATCTTTCAGTCACAGCCCAGACTATGGCAAGGAACTCCAGCTTGAAGGAACTGTAATTTTCAGAGTTCCTTTCAGTGGGACAAAGCTTCCTGCTGGCGTAGGAGATCACACTTTCTTTTCCATTCTGTACCTGTGACAGTACTGCTCCAAGTCCCACGTTGCTGGCATCAGTATACAACACAAATGGTTTGTCATAATCTGGGAAGGCCAGAACTTCATCCCCTGTGAGAGCCATCTTCAGTCGGGTGAAGGACCTTTCCAACTCCTCAGTCCATTCAAATGTGGAACTCTTCTGTTTGGCCTTCTTGGACTTCCCTGCCAGAAGATTTTGCATGGGGGTGGCTATTTCCGTGAAGCCTTTGATGAACCTTCGGTAGTAGCCTACCAACCCAAGAAATTGGCGTACTTCATGGAGGTTACTGGGCTTTGGCCAGTCGTGGATGACTGTGACTTTGTCCGGATCTGGTGCCACACCTGCTGCACTCACCACATGACCGAGGTACTGTACCTTGGGCTTCAGGAGGTGGCATTTGGAAGGCTTCACCTTCAGGCCAAAGTTGGACAAGGCTTCAAACACCTCAGCCAGGTGCTCTAGATGATCTTCATAAGTCTTGGAGAAAACAATTACATCATCAAGGTATAACAGGACTGTCTTAAAGTTCATGTGTCCCAGGCAGCACTCAATCAGCCTTTGAAATGTTCCTGGGGCGGTGCAGAGCCCGAATGGCATATAGTTGAACTCACAGAGACCCATTGGGGTGGTAAATGCTGTTTTCTCCTTGTCTGCCTCTGCCACGGGAACCTGCCAATACCCACTAGTGAGATCCAAGGTGGAAAAGTAGTTAGCAGTTTTAAGTGCAGCTAATGATTCCTCAATTCTAGGTAATGGGTAGGCAACTAGGCATCTTTATGTGTAATGCTGTTAATTTTCCTGTAATCAACACACATTCTCATGGTACCATCCTTTTTCTTTACAAAAACTATGGGAGCTGCCCAGGGGCTACAACTGTCTCTCATAACCCCAGCTTCCTTCATCTCTCTCAACATACCTTTAGCACATTGGTATTGTGTTGGGGGTATAGGCCGGTACCTTTCTTTTATTGGTGGATGATCTCCCGTGGGGATATGATGTTGAACCCCTTTTGCCTTCCCAAAATCTAGAGGGTGTTTACTGAATACCCGCTCATACTCCTGGGTCACTCTGTAAACCCCATTTTTCTGGTATGAAGGTGTAGAGTCAGTCCCCACCTGCAGTTGCTGGCACCACTCCTCCAGCTGCTTTACAGAGCCATTGTCCTCCACCTGGTCGGATGAGACCAAGGGCTCTGCTGCCTGCATTGCATTATTACTGACAGTGAGCAGCTTAGCAACTGTGGCATACCGAGGTATTGTGGCCTCCTCCTCCCCACAATTCAAGAGGCGTACAGGTACTCTCCCTTTACGTACATCAACTACCCCTCTGGCTGTCAGGACAGTGGGCCTGCTATCCGAGTATACTGGCTCTACCAATGCCTGGTAATCCTTTCCTCTGAGACCTATAGCTGCCCGACACCAAATCAATTTTTCACATCTGGGGGGTATTGCAATGGGAAAAGCATCACTCACTCTGACACTGCCAATTTCTCCCCCAGAGAGATCTACCTGCTGTCTTTGCATCAGGGCCTTGATCTCCTTCTGCAGGACTCGTTGTTCACTGGAACCAGCAGTCTCAGTCACCTGTTGCAACAAGACAATAACCTCGGAAAGACAATTTTCAATTACATTGGTACCAAGAGTCATCATGGGATTACATTCACGTCGATCAATATCCACAACTATCAGACCTTGAGATTTTAGCTCTACCCGACCCACTTTAACAGTAATCTCTTTACATCCTATCTGCGGCAAAGACTGACCATTACTGGCAACTACTGTCAGTTCATCAGTTGGGCCACGGGTGAGTTCAGAGTCAGCCCAATACTGCTTGTATAGGATATACGACATAGTGGTCACCTGCGAGCCAGTGTCCAGGAAAGCGTTCATGGGGATGCCGTTAATCACCACTGGAAGGACTGGTCTCCCTCCAACATACTCGGCTCGCCAGTTCCTTGGGCCTTGTGGTCCTATTCCTGGGGGTTGGCCCTCTGCCCCAGGGGTTACTCGCTTAAAGGACAGAATCTTGCAAGGTGACCTGCCTTGTGGCAGCGACGACAGATGGGACGTCCGTCCTGGTCATAGCGGTCGTTGTTCCTCCCTCGGAGTGGCGGGGTTCTCCTCTTCCGGAGCCACGGGACATCCTCTGGACTGGAGGCAAGCTGGATCTTCTCCTTGGAGGACACCTGCAGGGACTGCACGGTTTTCGTAAGTGCAGCCATACCTTTGGTCAACTCCTGGACCTGAAGACGCAGTTCTTCAGTTGAATCTTTATCCAGAGTCTATGCATCAGCCTCCACAGGGATGGAAGGAAAAGATGTTGCTTCCTGGTGGTAGGTGATCGCTGGGCACCTAGGGGGTGCTGGACGGTTGACAGTTGGTTCCTGCAGTACCCGGATAGCCCTGTCCTTGAAATCAGCAAAGTCCAGATCAGGGTTTTGTAGGGTTATGATGCGCAGCTGCGCTCTGTGGGTACTGGATATGAGTCCTTCAATAAACTGCTCCTTTAACAGTTGGTCTTCTTTCACACTGTCTGGGTTAATCTGCTTGACGGCTCGCAGCGCCTCCTGCAGGTTAAGAGCATAGTCCCTTATACTGTCCTGCACTTTCTGTTTACATCCAAAGAACCTCATCTTGATTTCTGCTGCAGATCTGGTGTCACAGGTGCTTCTTAGCTTAGCCAGGATCTTTTTAACAGTCTCTTTGTTAGTGTCCTGCCAGGCTTTTACTTCCCTCTGTGCTGCACCTGTTAGCTGCCCAATTAGGATATTCACCTTCTGGCTTTCAGAGAGAGGATACACCTCAAACAAACTGCACAGTCTCTTTTTAAATTCACTCAGGGTATGTGACTCACCCGAGTACTGCAGTAGCCAGGCCGCTCCCGGTATGTAGGGCATGGACAGCGGCATTATGGGGACCGCTGTGGTGGGCACTGAGGCGTTTGCAGGAGCGCCCGCCGCTGCACTGGCGTTGTCCTCAGACATTTTCTCTCCCCCTAGTTAACGTGAGCCAGGCCGCGGGGTTGCGCTGGCTTACCGGATGCCGCTCCTCGGCTGGATCAGGGGACGCCGGACCTGCAGGCCTCAGCTTCTCACTTCTCGCGCGCTGTCCTCTTCCCGCGCAGTACTTCACTGCTTCGCGCTCTCCGGCAGGCTCCGCCCACGATGGCCCGCCTCTTTGGGTTCCCGCGCACGCCAAACAGCGGGATAATGGCGGCAATGGCGCCAACAGTCTTTTGCACAAAACACAGTCACTGGCACACAGGACACGTGGACACCGGGCTCCGTAATCCTGTTCGTGATGCCAAAAATGGGTTGCCCTCCCAGGGCTGTGGGGTACTCGGTACCGGGCCGGTCCTTCAGAGGGGAATGTCACAGCAGCGGTGACCCAGTCCGTGGCCCTGGGCGCCCATGTAAAAGGGGTTGAGTTGGGAATAAAGTTTATAAGTGATTCGTGACGCCACCTGTGGTGTTCAGCAAGGGAGATGCTAAGCCGATGCTGCATGCAGATCCTCTGGGACTGATGGTGTAGTGCAGCTATGATGTTGTAGCCCTCCACAAGCAGGGCTGTAGTCCCAGGGCAGTGTAGATAAAGGGTTAGGAAGAAGGTGCAGTGTTTGGCACAGAGATGTAGCAGTGCTGAGGATGTTGCAGGAAGGAGGCAAGGACACAATAGGGTGCAGTTTCTTTACCTTTACTTGGCAAACGCAGTCCAGGGTCCTGATTACAGATTGCACAGGAGCAGGCTAGCCTGGAAGCAACTCAGAAATCTCTCTATCAGATGGGTTGTATAGTCTCCTTCCTAGCGCTGGCTTGAGATACATGCAGTACAGTGTTACACTGAAGTTCCTCCTTCTTATCTTCTCTTAGAACTACTTCGTATGGCAGACAGCTGTAGCCCTCTATCTCTCTTGGCTCACCAGTCGCTGTTGTGCCTCCGAGTCTTAGGTGGGAATAGAGCATTTACAGCTTCCTATTCCTATGGTTTCTGTTGCAGGACCTTCAGTATCCATACAACCGTGGAGACCAGGCTCCAGATCATGCGCTATCACAAGGAGGGAGCTCTCCGTCCTCAGCTCAACCTCCAGCTTCTCTCCACACATCTACACATGTTGCCCTCCTCACATTAACTAACTATTTCCCCTCCTGGCCCTCAGAGAGCACTCCTCCCCCAATCCTGGTTCAGAGCTCCCTCTGCTGGCCAGGAGTGTGAACGTGTTGCATGTAAATGATTAACTGTCAGAGAGATCCTTCATTGCTTCCAAGCCTGACATCACCCTCCCTGGAGGAAGGCAATGCCATCGTGTCGGCCATACTCCTGAGGGCGCCATACCACTGTCAAATGTGACAGCACCATTTTAGAGGTTGAACATGAGGGTGAGTTCCTTTTGAGACCCTTGCAACATTTTTGCTGGATACTGATGACATTGTCAAAACAGCCACGGACCTATTGAAGGCCCATTGATGTTTGTCGTGTTTGTACACATATGAAGATTGGTAATTTTACAATGGACAGCAATAATATAGTATTGCTGTGTACTGTATAAGCGTTCATGGGTACAAGTACCCTAAAGGTACTAACAAAAATGTAAAAAACAGGAAAAATATATTTAAAAAAATAGAAATGTTCAAATAAATTTCTATTGCCAGACCATTAATCAAGAAAATACAAAAAAGTACATATTTTGTAGGCTTATCATAGTCTGATTAATTAAAATATCATATATTTAGCTGGTCAATTGCGTTATTTAAAGAGTTGGTTCAGAGGTGACAAGCCGAATAATGCGGAAGCTCATATCATATTTTGCAATTTTTGAATGGAAATTCAGTATGGTCAATACTGGAGGGTTCATATAAACCACCATGTGAATTATATAGGTTTGGCAGATTGGTTTCTCATGGGTGTCACAAGTGTGGGGAATTGGAGGCTGATTTTTGGTATTTTATTTGGAACTTCATGGTGGTAAGGAGATACTGGAATGAAGTGGTCCCGCATTGCTGCAGATAATTGAGGATGAGGAAACTTGGCCTCACTATGATAGAATATTTCTCCGTGAGACTTTATTTCTTGCCAGGAAGGCAATAGCACTGAGAGAGATTGGGGAACGGCACCTACTGTTAATCAATGGTGGAAACTGGTGAATTATATAATACTGTATGAAAATATAGAATGAAGGAACAGAGGATGTCCCCAAAAGTTTCATAGAATTTGGGAGAAATGGTGTGACTCACCCCTGAAGCACTTGTCTCCCGCTGCTTTGACTTCCTCAATTTCGTGTCATGTACTCTGATTTTGTTAGGAACGGCGGAACGCACTAAATAAAAATAAATAATAAAGTGCGTTCGCCGCTCGGGGTCCACCGTGCAGTAGATGTTACACTGCTGCTAGGTAATGACAGACAAGCAATATGGCGGTATAATGCGCACTGGTTAGACTTCACCCGAAGTGCGCAGAGCGGGCTCTGTTCACACACAGAGGTGCTGCAACAAAAACATACAAAAACACTGAGCCTGTTAGTATCACAGGCCTCAGGTAAATGCACACACGGTATCAGGTCACAGGAGCAGGACCTAAGACAGAGGAGCTGTGTCCGTCTAGACCTACAGTGTGTGCGGCGTCGCTACTGCGAGCGCCAAGAAGGGCTGCAACTGCAGTGCGGCATAGGACACTGCCGCAGGACGACACAGCTACAAAGCAGGTGCAATGTCGGACGCTAGCGTAGAGGTGCGGTGTGTACAGTGGCCTAAGGCTTGCCACTGACTGGCGCTGACTGCTGAACTAATTCCCTATCCACATGCGTAATATCAGAGGGAAGGGGTTTCTTAATAAGTCAGTCACCAGAATCATACATCCATCACCATTCACACATAGCAAGTATAGTCGATACTAGCGCGTGGCCGAACGGTCATGCGCGCTTTTTATAGCTGTGCAGGACCTTCCAGATTTCCGAGATGGACCAATGAGATCTGGAGCAGGACCTGGGCACATGACTCCCGATCTCCAATGGGAGATCGTCTCATGAGCATGCCCAGTATGAGCACAGAGGAACTTAGTCTCTGGAGCGGTCTGCTGCAAAGTAATCTTCTCTGCAGTAGATAGACAGCAGGAGACCGCAGAATGTGAGGCTCTGGATTCCTGCAGAGCAGACGCAGAAACCTGACGCCTAACAGATTTATTCCAGGTTTTCAGATACATGAGATAAGATTCCTAATATAAATGGACCAAACAGTGTATTCTTGTTTTATATTTTAAAATTACATAGACTTTAATCTTTGATATGTTTCTATATAGCCCTGATTTCAGACAAGTGCAGTATTTTCAACATACTTCTATACATCTTTATATATTCTATTGTATTACAGTTATATAGGTTATTAAGAATGTGACGTAATATTTGTAATATTATTTTGAATGAACATCTGACAATGTTGGTAACCAAATCCGGATGTATATCCTTCTATTGTTTGAAAAGTTTATCCTGAAATAATTTTCACTAAAAATAGTTTAAAAAAAATAAAATATCATACAATTTATGAGACTACATAATTAAAAAAACAGAAATGCAGAATCACTGTTTCATGGGCACTTTATCTCCTAAATAACTAAAGTTAAAAAATATCAGGAAGGTATGGAGGAGGAGGAGCGCCGAGGAGATGGCTGCTCTGGCATGAGGCTCCTGAGTTTTTTAGTTTTTTACCCATTTAATTGTTAATTCTCCCTTTGGAGCACTCACCATTGCATAGCTACAGGATTCAGCAGAGCTGGGATTAGTGTGGAGACTGCGATCAGCTGGGACCGGTGTCTTTCTGTCCTCGTGGAGCTCCGTGCCTGGATTCAGCTGGGTGAGAGTGAAGCTGCTGGCTGCCTGCCAACTTTCCTACAACTTGTACCCATTTCCAGCAAGCAGATGATCCCAGGATAGGAAACCTGGTGGAGTGTGCGGTGCTGGAGTTGTTCTGGAGATCTTGTGGTCCACGTGGAGCTGTAGGGCTACAGGATTTGGCAGAGCTGGGAGTAGTGTGGAGACTGCGACCAGCTGGGACCGGTGCCTTTCTGTCCTCATGGAGCTCCGTGCCTGGTTTCAGCTGGGAGAGAGTGAAGCTGCTGGCTGCCTGCCAACTTTCCTACAACTTGTACGCATTTCCAGCAAGCAGATGATCCCAGGATAGGAAACCTGGTGGAGTGTGCGGTGCTGGAGTTGTTCTGGAGATCTTGTGGTCCACGTGGAGCTGTAGGGCTACAGGATTCGGCAGAGCTGGGAGTAGTGTGGAGACTGCGACCAGCTGGGACCGGTGCCTTTCTGTCCTCGTGGAGCTCCGTGCCTGGTTTCAGCTGGGAGAGAGTGAAGCTGCTGGCTGCCTGCCAACTTTCCTACAACTTGTACCCATTTCCAGCATGCAGATGATCCCGGGATAGGAAAGCTGGTGGAGTGTGCGGTGCTGGAGATGTTCTGGAGATCTTGTGGTCCAGGTGGAGCTGAAGGTGTGAGCTGGGCAGGTTTGGACTGACTGTTGGCGTGTCCCCTGATGTCCCTGTCTTGTTGCACCCATACCCTCCCCCTCAGCAGTGCTGGGAGCACCCTTTATGGAAAGTTGTACATTTAACTCTGCTAAGCTGTGACTGTTCAGTCTTTATAGCTACAAGCTGAGTGTAATCATGGCCACTGCACTCTGTAAACCTACTCTTATGATATCAAGGGACGATTTATTATTCTGGAATCATCCGCAATTTCTCATGGACTCCCCTTCTTGGAGCATGATTGCTAATTTAACAATTGAGTACATAAAATCCATTACTTCTGTGAAACCTGTAGAGGTGTACTGCAAGAGAGGTAGGAGAGGAGGCATCCTGGCACGCCTTCGGAGGAGAGGGTTCAGAACAGCTCTTCCTTCACTCCACTTGGCTAATGTCCGTTCCTTATCTAACAAAATGGAGGATCTGAGCTTACTTTGTAACATGAGATCTGATATGGCCAATTCAGCTGCTCTTTGTTTTACTGAGACCTGGTTGAATGAGACCATCCCTGATTGTAGTCTGGATCTACCTGGTTTTGTTATCTACAGAGCTGACCGTGATTGTGTAGCTTCAGGTAAACAAAGGGGGGGTGGGGTATGTCTCTACATCAACACTAGCTGGTGCTGTGATGTTAACATACTGGGAAAAGGTTGCTCTCCAGATCTAGAGTACCTTGCACTCAATTGTAGACCATTTTACTCTCCAAGAGAGTTTTCATCTATGGTTCTGGTTGCAGTATATATTCCCCCTCAAGCATCTGTTAAAGCTGCTATTGGTGAATTAGCTTGCAAAATATCAGAATGGGAGAAAGGATCTCCAGAAGCATTTGTGATCGCAATGGGGGACTTTAACAAAGGAAAACTCAACCTGGATCTCCCCAAATTTACTCAACATATAAACTGCTTCATGAGAGAGAACAATACGCTTGATCACTGCTATACAGTCATAAAAGGGGCCTACAGGGCAGTGAGGAGAGCAGCAGTTGGCTTTTCAGATCATTGTCTAATTCATTTAATTCCAGCCTACAGGCAAAGGTTGAAAACATCCAAACCTACAGTTTATACAAAGAAGACATGGTCTGAGGAGGCAAAATTGCAACTACAAGCATGCTTTGAATGCACGGACTGGGAGGTATTCCAGGAAACATGCTCGGGTCGGGATGAATGGGTTGATGCAGTGTCCTCATATATCCATTTTTGTGAAGACACGTTTATTACATCCAAATCTGTCCACTTTCGGGGAAACAACAAGCCGTGGTTTACAAATAAAGTCAGGTTGATCCGTAAGAGAAAAGATGAGGCTTATAAAGCAGGCGATATTACTGAATTCAAGAAACTTAGGAACTCGCTATCTAAAGAGATCAAGTTAGCCAAACACGAGTATGCAAAGATTCTGGAGGAAAGGTTCTCATCAAAAGATACTAGATCTGCATGGAGAGGATTAAGAGAGGTCACCAATTATAAAAGCCACCCCACTATAGTGAACCCCAGCAGAAGTCTGGCAGCAGAGTTAAATGAATTCTACTGCAGATTTGAGGCAAGCTCTACACACAGTGGCTATTCATCTCTAAGCTCCTCAGTCTGTTCATATAAAGATCATTCATTGTGCAACACCCAAGTAGTGATCTCCGAGGCAGAGGTGATACGCATCCTAAAGGGACTTAAGGTCAAAAAGGCACCTGGCCCTGATGGTGTATCTCCAATGTGTCTGTAAGTATGTGCTACCCAGTTTGCCCCTATACTGACAAATATATACAATGTGTCACTGAAAGAGTGCGTTGTACCTCAGTGTTGGAAAAATTCCACAATTATCCCTGTCCCCAAGAAAGTGGGATCCTCTGAGTTAAACGACTATAGACCAGTAGCAGTCACATCTGTAGCTATGAAAGTCTTCGAAAGAATTATGATGTCCCACCTGATAAAATTCACGCAGAAGCTATGGGACCCGCTTCAGTTTGCCTATAAGGAGAATCGTTCGGCAAACGACACTGTCAATCTGGCACTGAAGTACATTTTGGATCATACAGATGAACTGCACTCATATGTCTGGATTCTTTTCCTGGACTTTAGCTCAGCGTTCAAAACCATTGATCCGAATTTACTTCATAAGAAAATGGTAGCTCTTGGAGTCCCTCTTAACTTATACTTGTGGATTTATAACTTCCTGACAGCCAGGATACAGAGTGTAAAAGTTGTACCATTCACTTCGGACACCTTGGTCACAAACATCGGGGCACCTCAGGGGTGTGTTTTGTCCCCGTTACTGTTTTCTCTCTATACGAATGATTGCATCTCTTCAGCAGACTCAGTAAAAATCTTGAAATTTGCCGATGATATGACACTGATTGGTCTCATCAGGGGAAATGCTGAAGACTTGTATCGGAGTGAGGTGGAAAGAATATGTGACTGGTGTAAAGCCAATAATCTTGTACTCAACACTAAAAAAACTGCTGAGATGGTTGTGGATTTTAGGAAAGATCAACATGAGATACTTCCAATCTACATCCATGACGAAGTGGTTCTTAGGGTCACAGAGACCAAATTCCTTGGTGTTATCATCTCTCATGATCTTAAATGGGGGAAAAACGTGGATGCTGTTATAAGAAAAGCACAACAGAGGATGTTCTTCCTGCATCAGCTGAAAAGATATGGTTTGTCTAAGAATCTGCTGATCTTATTCTTTAATGCTGTCATCAGATCTGTGATTTGTTCCTCTCTGATAGTCTGGTATGGGGGAGCCACTGCGCATGACAAACTCCGCTTACAAAGGACTTTCAGAACAGCAGAGAGAATTATAGGTTCCCCCCTGCCTAAAATCCAGGATCTTTATGATAAGAGTATTCGATCCCACGCATTGAAAATTTCATCCGATCCCTCTCACCCGGGACACTCCTCATTCCAACTACTCCCTTCAGGACGTCGCTTCAGAGTCCCCAAATGCAGCACCAACCGCCATATGAACAGCTTCTATCCACTCTCTGTTCAACAATTAAATCGTCATGTGTAGACTATATACTGTATCTGTCTTGTTAGATGTTACTTATTGTATCTGTTGTTATATATTATGTTGCCTCTTTGCCACAAAGAATTCCTTGTATATATGTAATATGTACTTGGCGATAATAAATTTGATTTGATTTGATTTGTATAGGGACCCTAAAATGGTGATGATAAAAAACGTATTGCAAAAAAAAAAAGCCCTCACTCAGCCAAAAATAAAATGTTCTGTCTTTCAAAAAAATTGGAGAAGTGTCTCCCATGTAATATCTATAGGCAGCCCCAGTGTCTTCTATGTGATGTCTATACACCAGTTCCAGTGTCTCCTATGTGATGTATATACATTGGCTTGCAAAAGAATTCACCCCTTTGGCTTTTTACCTACTCTATTACTTTATAACCTGTATTACATATTGTTGTAATGTAATTTGTGCATGATGCATCAGCACTAAATAGTCTAAGATGGTGAAGTGAAGTGAGAAAAATATAAGCATAAATTAAATTTATGAGATTAAATAACTAAAAATTTGCTATGAAACGCCCTAAAAAATTCTGGAGCAAGCAATTAGTCACATGCTTAGTGAAATGAAGTCCACCTGTGTGCAATGTAAGTGACACATGGTCTGTCAGTATATAAACACCTTTTCTGAGAGGCCACAGAGGCTGCAACACCATTAAGCAAGAAGTATCACTAACCAAACACCATGAACAACAAACTGGTCTCCAAACAAGAAAGAAAACACACTATGATGGCCACAAAGTAAGCTCACCATAAAGAAGCGAACCACAAAATTATATGAAAATTGTTTTTATTAGCAAAATCATATACATTAAAAGGGCCACATACCCATAATTACAAAAATACTCCAAAGAGGGGACTACAGCATTATCTTACTAATATATTACACAGGTAAAAAAATGTTGATATTCTGAGGGTATGTCCCTTATCTATCTATAGTACAACAACATATATCCATATGTAAAGTAAATATTTTCACTAGTGCTAGAATTAGCATCTATTATAAATGATATTATCCTTATTTAGACAGTGGACCACCCTCAGGAAATCAACATGCATTATTCCACATATAATCTCTCATAACTCCTCCATTTCATAAGGTAAGGCATATGACATCATACATTAAATCTTATATGCTATTCCCAGCATTAAAAAAAAATCTATTTACACCTTATAAGGTAGTATAAAGTCAAGCCTATATATCAGATTATAGAACAATACCCATAATGGCAACAAAGGAGGTATAGTTAATCAGTGCTAGGTAAAATCCACAGCATTAGCCCCCACACTCCACTATACAATGTACAAGTGGAGCGACCAGTATATTCATAACAACCACCAGTAAGGAGTTTTTAAATAAATAGAGACAAAATATAGATACCTTATAATGTGTTATATGTAATCCAGCCGCTGTCCCCTGCGCCCCGACGCGTGTTTCGCCCTGCTGCTTCTTCCGGGGTTGTGGTCTCCAAACAAGTCAAGGACAAAGTTGTTGAAAAGTACAAATCAGAGTTGGGTTCTAAAAAAAAATATCCCAATCTCCAATGATCCCCCAAAGCACCATCAAATCCATTATCATCAAAAGGAAAGAAGATGGTACCACAACCAACCTGCCAAGAGATGGCCGCCCACCAAAACTCTCAGCTCAAGCAAGGAGGGCATTAATCAGTGAGGCAGCACAGAGACCAAAGGTAACCCTGAAGGAGCTGCAGAGTTCTCAAGTTAAGACTGGAATATCTGTCCATACGACTACAACAAGCTGTACATTCCATAGAGGTGGCCTTTATGGAAGAGTGGGCAGAAAAAAGGCCTTTACATACAGTACAGACCAAAAGTTTGGACACACCTTCTCATTCAAAGAGTTTTCTTTATTTTCATGACTATGAAAATTGTAGATTCACTCTGAAGGCATCAAAACTATGAATTAACACATGTGGAATTATATAATTAACAAAAAAGTGTGAAACAACTGAAAATATGTCTTATATTCTAGGTTCTTCAAAGTAGCCACCTTTTGCTTTGATTACTGCTTTGTACACTCTTGGCATTCTCTTGATGAGCTTCAAGAGGTAGTCACCGGAAATGGTTTTCACTTCATAGGTGTGCCCTGTCAGGTTTAATAAGTGGGATTTCTTACCTTATAAATGGGGTTGGGACCATCAGTTGTGTTGTGCAGAAGTCTGTTGGATCCTACTGAATAGACTGTTAGAATTTGTATTATGGCAAGAAAAAAGCAGCTAAGTAAAGAAAAACGAGTGGCCATCATTACTTTAAGAAATGAAGGTCATTCAGTCAGAAAAATTTTGAAAGTGTCCCCAAGTGCTGTGGCAAAAACCATCCAGCGCTACAAAGAAACTGGCTCACATGAGGACCGGCCCAGGAAAGGAAGACCAAGAGTCACCTCTGCTGTGGAGGATAAGTTCATCCGAGTCACCAGCCTCTGAAATCGCAGGTTAACAGCAGCTCAGATTAGAGACCAGGTCAATGCCACACAGAGTTCTAGCAGCAGACACATCTCTACAACAACTGTTAAGAGGAGACTTTGTGCAAGTCAGTACAGACTTTTGGTCTGTACTGTACATACAAAAATTGTAAGGGTCATTTTGAGCTTGTCAAAAGACATGTGGGAGACTCCTCAAATGCATGGAGGAAGATGCTGTGGTCACATGAGACCAAAAATGAACTTTTTTTGCCACCAAGGTAAACACTATGTCTGTCGCCAAACCAACACAGCTCATCACCTCACACCATCCCAACACTAAAATATGGTGGTGGCAGCATCATGAGGATGTTTTTCAGCAGCAGGGGCAAGGAAAATGGTCCAAGTCAAGGAGAAGATTGATGGTGCAAAATACAGGGATATTCTTCAGCAAAAAACTGTTTCAGTCTCTCAGTGATTTGAGACTGAATTGGAGGTGCATATTCCAACAAGACAGTGACCCAAATCATACTACTAAAGTAACACTTTAGTGAAACATGTAAATGTTTTGCATTGGCCTAGTGAAAGCCCAGACCTTAATCCAACTGAGAATCTGTGTTCAGACTTGAAGATTGCTGTTCATCAGAGGAAACCTTCTAACTTGAATGAGCTGGAGCAGTTTTGCCTTGATGAATAAGTAAAAATCCCAGTGGCAAGATGTCAAAAACTCAGAGAGTTATCCAAAGTGACTTGCAGCTGTAATTGCTGCAAAAGGAGGCTCTACAAAGAGGGCCAGGGCTGTAGTCATGGCCGCACAATTATTCATCTCTGTGCCCTGACTGTTGTGAATTCGCTTTCTGGCCTCCCTCTGGTTATTACTGAAGGTAGTGGAGCTGGTCAGATTGACAGAAGGGTTGCGAGTTCTCTTTCTGGGCTCCCTCTGGTGGTTACTGGAGGTAATGGAGCTGATATGATTGACAGAGGCTTGCCACCTGATAATGAGGATGACAATTGGAGATCTTGGGTTTCAGAT
Source organism: Dendrobates tinctorius (assembly GCF_039654945.1). Classification (NCBI taxonomy): domain Eukaryota; kingdom Metazoa; phylum Chordata; class Amphibia; order Anura; family Dendrobatidae; genus Dendrobates; species Dendrobates tinctorius. The sequence goes on along the minus strand of NW_027361684.1, from coordinate 66,947,014 downwards.
TGGGATTTAAGACAGCCGACTCCCTCTATCCCTGCTGGTGATTTTCTTCCTGTGCCTCCTGAGGTCTGATGGCTCCAGCTCTGTCCCTGCATGTTCAGCTAAGTGGTTCATTTGCTTTTCTCTTTGCATTTGATCTGGTTTTGTCTATCTGTTTTGTGCAGGTCAGCCAGCTCCGGCTGGGGCTGTGCTGAATCACCGCCCTTATTTTACTGCTTGTGCCAGTTTGTTTTATCCCCTGTTAGATTGGTCTCTTTTTGTTCTGCTTTCAGAATATACCTGAGTGCTGATTTGTGGGGGAGAAGTCGTGCTACTTCACTGTTTTTGTGCATCAGACGTGTTGTACTTTTTGCAGGGTTTTTTGCGTGATTGCAGACAGTGTCTTTCCTTTCCTGTCCTGTCTAGCCAGTGTGAGCCCCATCATTTGCTCAGTCTATTTTCCTGCCTGCGTTTGTGTTTTCATCTTGTCTCACAGACAATATATGTTTGGGGGCTATCTATTCCTTTGGGGTCTGCTCTGGGGCATTTTAGATTTCCCCTTTCTTGCTTTAGGCTTAGTTAGCTCTCCAGCTGTGCCAAGGCGTCTAGGATCATCGTATGTATGCTCCACGGCTACTGCTAGTTGTGTGGATAGGATCAGGGGTCTGCAATCCGCTTAGTTACCAACCTCTCTGGTATTCTATGGCTTTGCCTGGGCCTGCACTCCTCCTCGGTGACCTATTCATAACATCTGACCACCTCTTACATGAAAATAATGTCTATTAATCAGCATACCTGTGTCTCCAGGTCCAGCTCTTTCAGGATCTTCCCTCTGCTGCAGGAGAACCTCTCCAGGCAGATTTGCAAGAATTGAGACACAGTCCATATCAACTTTCAACTGAACAACTTTACTGACTTCAGGACGCAGCACATCCAGTTCTGTTACAGAATTAACATCATGTTTCAAGCAGTACATATTTTCAACTTTCCCTACTTCTCTCACTTTCGCACAGCACGCACCCGGGTCAGATCATGACACACGGCCCCTCAGCATCCTCCCTGTCCAGACTCACTTTCACTGGTGGTTCCCTTAGCCGTCTCGCCCTGGCTGTGAGAGAATGCGCCCAGGCTGCGATCTGCCACATGATGAGTGACCTGCCCGTCCTTTCTGCTGTGTCCACAATTAGAGCACCGGCCTCACCTTGCACTGACACTGCTCTCACTACTGTCACTGCTGCAGTCTTCTTCCCATTAGCCCCCTGGATGGTGAGGGGCTCTATAGCCCCAACTGAGCTCCTTCAGCTCCCTAGCCCAACTGACTCAATACAGGAAATCCTGCAGCTTAACTTACAGCAAGCCCCTCCTAAGCTAAACATGCCCTGACTTGTAAACTAATCTAAGAACTGTATGAACTGAAATGCCCACCATCTAGTGGCCTACCAGGAAACTACACTTACTCAGAACTATGAACACTACAGTACCCACTCTAGTGTCTAAAAGGTGTACTAAGAACTCTCCCTATTCACTAGACATAAATGCAGTTTTACGTTAAAGGAACAACATGCATATATAACGATACAGAGAATGGTAACAGAAAATAGTGTGGCAGTACTATTAACTATACAGGGTAATACATATTTTACATTTAGCGATACCACTGAGTATTAGCAACGACATTACAGTAACCAACACATGTAAACAGTTATACACTTAGAACCATTAAGGGAGCAGGACAAGGCGGTAATACCATTTCATCCCCTTATAGCAGCATCATGCTTTGGGGATGTTTTTCAGCAGCAGGGACAGGGAAAATGGTCCACGTCAAGGAGTAGACTGATGGTGCAAAATACAGGAATATTCTTCAGCAAAAAACTCAGTGATTCGAGACTGAATTGGAGGTGCATATTCCAACAAGACAGTGACCCAAATCATACTACTAAAGTAACACTTTAGTGAAACATGTAAATGCTTTGGAATGGCCTAGTTAAAGCCCAGACCTTAATCCAATTGAGAATCTGTTCAGACTTGAAGATTGCTGTTCATCAGAGGAAACCTAACTTGAATGAGCTGGAGCAGTTTTGCCTCGATGAATAGGTAAGAATCCCAGTGGCAAGATGTCGAAAACTCATAGAGAGTTATCCAAAGCAACTTGCAGCTGTAATTGCTGCAAAAGAAGGCTCTACAAAGTAATGACTTTATCTATAATATAACGCTGCAAGCGTCACTCTGTCCGAAGCCTTTATAGACTGCGCAAGCGCGACGCGCCTGCGCAGTCTGGCTCCAGACAGAGTGAGGCAGCCAGCGGTGAGGAGTGTGTATGGCGCCGGAGATGGCGGTACCGTACACACTGCATACCGCCATCTCCAACGCCATACTTACATACTTACCGGACCGGGAGGAGTGTTGCCGCGGCGCTTTTCTTCGGGGCAGGAGACCGCGGCTGGAGTGCGGCCGAAATCGCACTGCGCATGTGCGATCCGGCGCCATTTTACTTGCAGTGAGTCTTCAGCAATATGGCGCCGGACAGCACTATGGGCACGCACGATTCTGGCTGCACTTCTGCCCCAGCCTCCAGCACAACAGCGCTGGAGCACAGGAAAGAAGGGTGAGTATAAATGTTTTTTTTTTTGTGCACTTTTAACAGGAGTGAGGGGTACCATGCATACCAGGATAGGGGAGGTGAGAGGACCATGCATACCAGGATAGGTGGCCATGCATACCAGGATTGGGGGATGAGGGGGCCATACATGCCAGGATTGGGGGATGAGGGGTACCATGCATACAAGGATAGGGAGGTGAGGGAGCCATGCATACCAGGATTGGGGGGTAAGAGGACCATGCAAACCAGGATTGGGGGGGTGAGAGGACCATGCATACCAGGATAAGGGGGTGAGGGAGCCATGCATACCAGGATTGGGGGGTGAGGGGGCCATGCATACCAGGATTGGGGTGTGAGAGGACCATGCATACGAGGATTAAGGGGTGAGAGGACCATGCATATCAGGATTGGGGGGTGAGTGGGCCATGCATACCAGGATTCGGGGGTGAGGGGGCCATGCATACCAGGATTGGGGGGTGAGAGGGCCATGCATGCCAGGATAGGGGGGTGAGAGGACCATGCATACCAGTAATGGGGGTGAGGGGGCCATGCATACCAGGATTGGGGGGTGAGGGGGCCATACAGGCCAGGATTGGGGGATGAGGGGTACCATGCATACCAGGATAGGGAGGTGAGGGAGCCATGCATACCAGGATTGGGGGATGAGGGGGGCCATGCATACCAGGATTGGGGGGTGAGAGGACCATGCATACCAGGATTGGGGGAGAGAGGAACATGCATGCCAGGATTGGGGGGTGAGGGGGCCATGCATGCCAGGATTGGGGGGATGAGGGGTATCATGCATACCAGGAAAGGGGAGGTGAGAGGACCATACATACCAGGATAGGGGGGTGAGAGGACCATGCATACCAGGAATGGGGGGTGAGGGGGCCATGCATACCAGGATAGGGGGGGTGAGGAGACCATGCATACCAGTATTGGGGGTGAGGGGTAACATGCATACCAGGAAAGGGGGGTGAGGGGACCATGCATATCAGGATTGGGGGATGTGGGGTACCATGCATACCAGGATTGGGGGATGAGGGATACAATGCATACCAGGATAGGGGCGGTGAGGGGACCGTGCATACCAGGATTGGGGGGTGAGGGGGCCATGCATACTAGGATTGGGGGAAGAGGGGCCCATACATGCCAGGATTTGGGGATGAGGGGTACCATGCATACCAGGATAGGGGGGTGAGGGAGCCATGCATAGCAGGATTGGGGGGTGAGGGGGCCATGCATGCCAGGATGGGGGATGAGGGGTACCATGCATACCAGGATTGGGGGGTGAGGGGTACCATGCATACCAGGATGGGGGGGTGAGGGGACCATGCATACCAGGATTGGGGTATGTGGGGTACCATGCATACCAGGATTGGGGGATGAGGGGTACCATGCATACCAGAATAGGGGGGATGAGGGGTACCATGCATATCAGGATTGGGGGATGAGGAGTACCATGCATACCAGGATAGGGGGGGTGAGGGGACCATGCATACCAGGATTGGGTGATGAGAAGTACCATGCATACCAGGATTGGGGGATGAGGGGTACCATGCATACCAGGATCGGGGGAAGAGGGAGTACCATGCATACCAGGATAGGGGGTTAGGGGACCATGCATACCAGGATAGGGGGGTGAGAGGATCATGCATACCAGGATTGGGGGATGATGGGTACCATGCATACCAGGATTGGGGATGAGGGGTACCATGCATACCATGATAGGGGGTGAGGGGACCATGCATACCAGGATTGGGGGATGAAGGGTACCATGCATACCAGGATTGGGGGATGAGGGGTACCATGCATACCAGAATAGGGGGGATGAGGGGTACCATGCATACCAGGATAGGGGGGTGAGAGGATCATGCATACCAGGATTGGGGGATGATGGGTACCATGCATACCAGGATTGGGGATGAGGGGTACCATGCATACCAGGATAGGGGGTGAGGGGACCATGCATACCAGGATTGGGTGATGAGAGGTACCATGCATACCAGGCTTGGGGGATGAGGGGTACCATGCATACCAGGATTGGGGGATGAGGGGTACCATGCATACCAGGAATGGAGGATGAGGGGTACCATGCATACCAGGATAGGGGGTGAGGGGACCATGCATGCCATGATAGGCTGGTGAGAGGATCATGCATACCAGGATTGGGGGAGGAGGGGGTACCATGCATGCCAGGATTGGGGGATGAGGGGGCCATACATGCCAGGATTGGGGGATGAGGGGTACCATGCATATCAGGATAGTGAGGTGAGGGAGCCATGCATACCAGGATTGGGGGGTGAGGGGGCCATGCATACCAGGATTGGGGGGTGAGAGGACCATGCATACCAGAATTGGGAGAGAGAGGACCATGCATGCTAGGATTGGGGGGTGAGGGGGCCATGCATGCCAGGATTGGGGGATGAGGGGTACCATGCATACCAGGATAGGGGGGTGAGGGGTAACATGCATACCAGGAGAGGGGGGGGGTGAGGGGACCATGCATACCAGGATTGGGGTATGTGGGGTACCATGCATACCAGGATTGGGGGATGAGGGGTACCATGCATACCAGAATAGGGGGGATGAGGGGTACCATGCATATCAGGATTGGGGGATGAGGGGTACCATGCATACCAGGATAGGGGGGGTGAGGGGACCATGCATACCAGGATTGGGTGATGAGAGGTACCATGCATACCAGGCTTGGGGGATGAGGGGTACCATGCATACCAGGATCGGGGGAAGAGGGAGTACCATACATACCAGGATAGGGGGTTAGGGGACCATGCTTACCAGGATAGGGGGGTGAGAGGATCATGCATACCAGGATTGGGGGATGATGGGTACCATGCATACCAGGATTGGGGATGAGGGGTACCATGCATACCAGGATAGGGGGTGAGGGGACCATGCATACCAGGATTGGGGGATGAGGGGTACCATGCATACCAGGATTGGGGGATGAGGGGTACCATGCATACCAGAATAGAGGGATGAGGGGTACCATGCATACCAGGATAGGGGGGGGGGTGAGGGGACCATGCATACCAGGATTGGGTGATGAGAGGCACCATGCATACCAGGCTTGGGGGATGAGGGGTACCATGCATTCCAGGATTGGGGGATGAGAGGTACTATGCATACCAGGAATGGAGGATGAGGGGTACCATGCATACCAGGATAGGGGGTGAGGAGACCATGCATGCCATGATAGGCGGGTGAGAGGATCATGCATACCAGGATTGGGGGATGAGGGGGTACCATACATGCCAGGATTGGGGGATGAGGGGTACCATGCATACCAGGATAGGGGGTGAGGGGACCATACATACCAGGATAGGGATGAGGGAATACCATGCATACCTGGATTGGAGGATGAGGGGTACCATGCATACCAGGTTAGGGGTGAGGGGACCATGCATACCAGGATAGGGGGATGAGGGGGCCATGCATACCAGGATACGGGGTACGGGGACCATGCATCCAGGATAGGGGGGTGAGAGGACCTTGCATACCAGGATTGGGGGATGATGGGTACCATGCATACCAGGATAGGGGGTGAGGGGACCATACATACCAGGATACGGATGAGGGAGTACCATGCATACCTGGATTGGGGGATGAGGGGTACCATGCATACCAGGTTAGGGGTGAGGGGACCATGCATACCAGGATAAGGGGGTTAGGGGACCATGCATACCAGGATAGGGGGTGAGAGGATCATGCATACCAGGATTGGAGGATGAGGGGTACCATGCATACAGGATTGTGGGATGAGGGGTACCTTGCATACCAGGATAGGGGGTGAGGGGACCATACATACCAGGATAGGGATGAGGGAGTACCATGCATGCTAGGATTGGGGGATGAGGGGCTCCATGCATACCTGGATTGGGGGGTGAGGGGACCATGCATACCAGGATGAAGAATGGGGTGCCATGCATACCAGGATTGGGGGAATGAGGGTACCATGCATACCAGGATAGGAATGAAGGGTGCCATGCGTACCAGGATAGGAGGGTGGCAGCACATAGCAGGATAGGAGACCATATACCAATAAAAATGCTCGCTACCCGGGCGTAGAACGGGTTGATAGTAGTAGTCATATACACTGAAGTTTTAAGAGTTTTTTTCTTATTTGTTGTTATCTTCACAATAAAAAGAAAACCAAATGTTCAGAGTTGTAGACATGTTCTTTGCATTAACTGATGCAAACAATCAAGAAAAACCTTTGGTGTCTATATTTATATACTTACCTGCTACAGGCCTGGGTGGCATAGGCATTTTTTAAGCATTATTTGGATCTACTATGCATATCTTTCTATAATATGATTCTATTCATATATTAAAGCGTTTTTTTGTTTGCCAACTATGTATAAATGTACCAATAAGATATTGTATTGTTGTGCCATTGTGATTAATAAAGGCTATTTTTTAAAAAATATATATTTTTTCATGGTTTGCTCTGTTCAGACTTTCTCTCACAATCTTCTGTCAGCTGTTCTATTTTATAAAGCATGGTCTGCCATCCATCATTTGGGAGAGGGCACTTTGGCTATACATATATAACTATCACATTAACTAGTTATTTAATTTCATTTTTGTGCTCCTCTTTCTGCCTGTGCCTTCTGTACCTCGTATCCCTGCCTTGACCCATTGGTTTTGGTTATCTGCTGCAGGTCCTAGCACTGCCCTGAAGTGGCATCTGGTGGATACCCTGCTGCCCAAGCCTAACCTCACCATCAGAAGCTCTAGCGAAGACCAGGTAGTCACTTAGCCATGGCACTCCAGGGTAAGCACAGTCAGTGGCGCAGTCCCCACCCACCATCATCACCGTAAGCTCAGACTATAAACCCATACTGACAAATTGGGACCCAGTGATCCCAGGTACAATTTTCAAGTCTTGTATGTGAAAGTTTGTTTGTAGTGTGAATGTCAAAACCAGCTTATGCAGGCGATCAGTGTGGTGGCATCTCAGCTGCAGGATTTTTCCACCTCAGTCTCCACCTTTTCTTGTAAGTCCACCGTGTCATATCATCCTTCCTCTGGTCTGGAGGCCTTCACGAGAGCACATGTGCTGCACCATCCCGACTTTAGCAAATAGTTCCTCCTGGTGGTGAATGCCTCCTCTTTTGATGCTAGGTCAGTTCTTCTGCAAAGAACATCTTCTGTTTTTTTTTTGTGGCTTTTTTTCTCTAAACTGTTTTAGTTGGTCGAGCAAAACCATACTATTGGGGATTGTGAACTACCAGCCATTAAGATGGTGATTGAAGAATGGCGACAACTATTGGAAGACACCTGATCTCTAGTAATAAGATACATGGACCATAAGAATTTCACCTTTCTGAAGATCATGCAATGGTTAAATTCTCGTCAAGCCAGATGGGCTCTCTTTTTCACCCGTTTCAACTTTGAATTGCACTTGTGTCCTGCGGAGAAGAACATCAAAGCAGATTTCTTGTCTCAATCCTTTGAGGTGTCTTATTCTGAGGAGGAATCACAGCACATCATTAACCCGGCTAGGTTTGTTGAAGGGGCTCTTATTCTTGTAAAAGACATTCCTCCTGGTAAAATCTTTGCTTCTAATGATAGAAGGAGGAGAATTAAGTCCTATGAACAGGACTCCAAGCTGGGCATATGTAAGTCCACTGAGCTAATTGTTCACCACTTCTGGTGGTTCTATATTTGAGACTTTGCAACCACCTGTCCACAGTGCACTAGAAACAAGATCCCCAGGAACAAGCCTGCTGGTTTCCTTCAGCCTCTGCCAGTTCCTTTCTTCCCCTGGCAACATATTGCCATAGCTTTCATCCTAGACCTGCTCTCCTCTCTGAGGGTTGCAACACCAACTAAGTTGTGGTGGAGCGGTTCTCCAAGATGGCTCATTTCATTTCCCTGGTTGATCTCTCTGCTCTCAAGCTCATCACGTAGTTCTTTCAGCATGTGTTTTGGCTCCATAGTCATTCTCTCCACATTGTCTCTGATCATAGGGTCCAGTTCATTTCAAAATTATGAAGAGCACTTTGCAAGCTGCTGAATGCCCTGCTGGATTTTTCATTCTCAGACTAATGGGCAAGTGAAGTCAGTCAATCAAGTTCTCGAGAACTAACTACACCACTTTTTCTCTGCCCATCAGGATGATTGGGTGCAGTTACTTCACTGGGTGGAGTTTTCCTACAAGAACCTAATTAGGGAGTCTTCCAGAGCATCTACATTATTATTGTATACTCCCAGCATCCCTCCTTCAGGTCCTATGCCGGATGAAATCTCATTCAGACAAGAAGAGAATTCTTCCACTTATTACCGGAGAAAAAGTCTGGTTGTCTTCCCGCAACATCCTCCTTAAAGTACCCTTCCACAAATTTGCCACTTGGTGTCTGGGACCATTTAAAATAATCAAACTAATTAATCCAGGGACCTAAACTCCTCAGCTTCCGGTGAATCTACGGATTCCGAACTCGTTCCACTTCTCCCTCCTGAAGCCTTGAATCGATATTCCTGTCTCTACTTCTTTTCCTGAGGGTCCCTCAGATGTGTTTGAAGTAAAGGGAATTATAGATTCTAAGGACCTTCTACTTGATCAATTGGATGTTTTTTGGCCCTAAGAAGAGATCTCGGGAATCTGCTAAAAACTTCTGCGCCCTTACCATTCTTGAGAAGTTTCTCAGTTGGTCTGGTCCAAAAAGGGGCATAAGAGAGAAGTACAGGTATGCCAGTAACTCATACACTCTCTCATTGCAGTATAAACTCTGCTTCTTCTCATGTTAGGCTGTTCCGCAGTTTGCCTATTGTAGCACTCCCCAGCAGTGCTTCATCTTCCTGATTCTCCACCTAGCTAAAGGGAGGCTAGTTTCTGCAGGAATTTATCCTTGCTGTGTCCTGCAGAGATTAACTTCCCTGGTCTATCCGCTGTCAGCCAGGGATATCTGAGCAGGTCGCTGGATGCAGTGATGGACAGGAGGCAGAACAAAAGTTAACAGTTTTATTAACAAAGGGATTACTCCAGGGAGGTGATAGGTAAACAGGGGTATGGCAAGAGGAAAAGGCACAGTATAAAGGCAGGTTAAGGTAACAATAACAATAGATAGAGCAACTGTTCATGAGGGGTTAAACTTATCAGTCCGATGGCTTCTTAGCTGCAGAGTCCTAATGTTCAACGGTGGCGCCTTCGTGTACCGTTTTCTTATGGCTGCGGTATTTCCAGTCAGAATCTTGTGTGTGATTACTGAAGTGCAGCCGAAGTCGTTCTCATGACATGTGAACACATCCTGATATCACCCTAAGAGAGTTTCTACCTGCTGGATCTGTTGCGGTGTAAGTTCTGTCAATTCAGCCCGCATTTGTTCTAGTATTGTTCCCAGTAAATTTGGGTAGGTTGCTTAAAATGGCCCCCAGGGATATAGTGGACCTAGGGCCCACCCCAACTGCTTGGTCTGTCGCCTCCATGCTGTTGGACGGCATCCTGCCGACTACACCAAGTGCGAGCAGGTCGCGGGTTGCAGTGACGGACAGGAGGTAGAACAAGAGTTAACAGTTTTATTAACAAAGGGATTACTCCATGCAGGGAGGTGATGGGTAAACAGGGGTATGGCAAGAGGAAAAGGCCCAGTATAAGGGCGGGTTAAGGTAACAATGGCAGTAGATAAAGCAACTGTTCATGAGGGGTTAAACTTATCAGTCCGATGGCTTCTTAGCTGCAGCGTCCTAATGTTCAATGGTGGCGCCTTCGTGTACCGTTCTCTTATGGGTGCGGTATTTCCAGTCGGAATCTCATGTGTGATATCTGTAGTGCAGCCAAAGTCGTCCTCATGACGTGAGAACACATCCTTATATCACCCTAAGAGAGCTTCTACCTGCTGGACCTGTTGCGGTGTAAGTTCTGTCAATTCAGCTTCTTAGCTGCAGAGTCCTAATGTTCAACTGTGGTGCCTTTGCAACCTGCTCATGATGTTCCTGGGCTTATCCTGAAGAAGTTGAAAATCCGGTTCCTAACGGTGGTGACGAGTCCTCGCTGTCTCATGTGGGGTCCTGGGTCTGGATTCGTCATACGGAGTGAAGAGTAGTATGTGATGTTGCCTGAGCATAATTCAACTTGGCAGAAAACTACATACAGTGGGGCAAAAAAGTATTTAGTCAGACAGCAATAGTGCAAGTTCCACCACTTAAAAAGATGAGAGGCGTCTGTAATTTACATCATAGGTAGACCTCAACTATGGGAGACAAACTGAGAAAAAAAAATCCAGAAAATCACATTGTCTGTATGTTTTTTTTTCATTTTATTTGCATATTATGGTGGAAAATAAGTATTTGGTCAGAAACAAGCAATCAAGATTTCTGGCTCTCACAGACCTGTAACTTCTTCTTTAAGAGTCTCCTCTTTCCTCCACTCATAACCTGTAGTAATGGCACCTGTTTAAACTTGTTATCAGTATAAAAAGACTCCTGTGCACACCCTCAAACAGTCTGACTCCAAACTCCACTATGGTGAAGACCAAAGAGCTGTCAAAGGACACCAGAAACAAAATTGTAGCCCTGCACCAGGCTGGGAAGACTGAATCTGCAATAGCCAACCAGCTTGGAGTGAAGAAAACAACTGTGGGAGCAATAATTAGAAAATGGAAGACATACAAGACCACTGATAATCTCCCTCGATCTGGTGCTCCACGCAAAATCCCACCCCGTGGGGTCAGAATGATCACAAGAACGGTGAGCAAAAATCCCAGAACCACGCGGGGGGACCTAGTGAATGAACTGCAGAGAGCTGGGACCAATGTAACAAGGCCTACCATAAGTAACACACTACGCCACCATGGACTCAGATCCTGCAGTGCCAGACGTGTTCCACTGCTTAAGCCTGTACATGTCCGGGCCCGTCTGAAGTTTTCTAGAGAGCATTTGGATGATCCAGAGGAGTTTTGGGAGAATGTCCTATGGTCTGATGAAACCAAACTGGAACTGTTTGGTCGAAACACAACTTGTCGTGTTTGGAGGAAAAAGAATACTAAGTTGCATCCATCAAACACCATACCTACTGTAAAGCATGGTGGTGGAAACATCATGCTTTGGGGCTGTTTCTCTGCAAAGGGGCCAGGACGACTGATCCGGGTACATGAAAGAATGAATGGGGCCATGTATCGTGAGATTTTGATTGCAAACCTCCTTCCATCAGCAAGGGCATTGAAGATGAAACGTGGCTGGGTCTTTCAACATGACAATGATCCAAAGCACACGGCCAGGGCAACGAAGGAGTGGCTTCGTAAGAAGCATTTCAAGGTCCTGGAGTGGCCTAGCCAGTCTCCAGATCTCAACCCTATAGAAAACCTTTGGAGGGAGTTGAAAGTCCGTGTTGCCAAGCGAAAAGCCAAAAACATCACTGCTCTAGAGGAGATCTGCATGGAGGAATGGGCCAACATACCAACAACAGTGTGTGGCAACCTTGTGAAGACTTAAAGAAAACGTTTGACCTCTGTCATTGCCAACAAAGGATATATCACAAAGTATTGAGATGAAATTTTGTTTCTGACCAAATACTTATTTTCCACCATAATATGCAAATATAATGAAAAAAAAAACAGACAATGTGATTTTCTGGATTTTTTTTTCTCAGTTTGTCTCCCATAGTTGAGGTCTACCTATGATGTAAATTACAGACGCCTCTCATCTTTTTAAGTGGTGGAACTTGCACTATTGCTGACTGATTAAATGCTTTTTTTCCCCACTGTATGAGTTAGGACACAGTTCTATGCAAGTCACCTGGTCTGTTTCAGGTGGAACGTGTGCAGCGAAAACCGCCCCGGAGCATCTGGCACTTTCAGATGCAGGATCCAGCGGGCACACAGCAGGCCTCTGCTCACAGTCACTGTACTTGACAATCGAAGGTCTGTAGCATGGGCCTGCATTGTCATGTTGCTCGAAGGACAGAGCACCAAACTTACCATGCTGCACGTGCTGTCTTCTCGCCAAGTCTCCTGTTCCCTTTTATAAAAGACATGCCCCTTGTTGATTAGTGCAAAGGTCAGTCCGGGACAGAAAGCCTTCCCCTGGGCAACAATGGTGACAGCCCCGACAGTTCTGGAACCGGCGCAAGAGAAGTACCCGCGGTCCGGTCCATTTTCTTACAGATACATCAGGCAGCTCCTCCCACCACTCTTTGCCTGAGCTTTGGTTCTAATCAGCAGTTTGTTACTAGGTTCCAGCTACAGTTTATTTCTGTTTTGTCTCCTGTTACCAACCCAGCTTGACTACCCATTCTGGCTGATTTCTCTGCTCCTGCCCTCATCTTTGTTTCCTGAACATGTGCTGCCTGCCTCAACCTCGGACTGTCTGACTACATCTTTGTCTGTCTTTTCCCTCTGTAGCTCATGTCCCTGTCTTGACCCGTTGATCAGCTGCTGAAGGTCCGAGCACAGCCCTGGTGTGGAACCTGGTGCCTATCCTCAGCCTCTGAGGCTCTAGGAAAGACCAGGTAGCCACTTAGTCACAGCCCTCCAAGATAAGCTTGGTGAGTGGTGCACACCCAACATCATCACACAGCGTATACTATTAAATGTGTATATACATCAGTTTCAGTGTCTAATATGCTGACTTTATAGCAGCCCCACTGTCTCCTATCTGATGTATATACATCAGTCCCAGTGTCTCCTATGTGATGTATATATACCTATCCCAGTGTGATCTACATGATGTATATACAGCAATTTCACTCTCAGTGTATATTATGAGATGTATATACAGTGGGGAAAAAAGTATTTAGTCAGTCAGCAATAGTGCAAGTTCCACCACTTAAAAAGATGAGAGGCGTCTGTAATTTACATCATAGGTAGACCTCAACTATGGGAGACAAACTGAGAAAAAAAAATCCAGAAAATCACATTGTCTGTTTTTTTTTCATTTTATTTGCATATTATGGTGGAAAATAAGTATTTGGTCAGAAACAAAATTTCATCTCAATACTTTGTGATATATCCTTTGTTGGCAATGACAGAGGTCAAACGTTTTCTGTAAGTCTTCACAAGGTTGCCACACACTGTTGTTGGTATGTTGGCCCATTCCTCCATGCAGATCTCCTCTAGAGCAGTGATGTTTTTGGCTTTTCGCTTGGCAACACGGACTTTCAACTCCCTCCAAAGGTTTTCTATAGGGTTGACATCTGGAGACTGGCTAGGCCACTCCAGGACCTTGAAATGCTTCTTACGAAGCCACTCCTTCGTTGCCCTGGCGGTGTGCTTTGGATCATTGTCATGTTGAAAGACCCAGCCACGTTTCATCTTCAATGCCCTTGCTGATGGAAGGAGGTTTGCATTCAAAATCTCACGATACATGGCCCCATTCATTCTTTCATGTACCCGGATCAGTCGTCCTGGCCCCTTTGCAGAGAAACAGCCCCAAAGCATGATGTTTCCACCACCATGCTTTACAGTAGGTATGGTGTTTGATGGATGCAACTCAGTATTCTTTTTCCTCCAAACACGACAAGTTGTGTTTCTACCAAACAGTTCCAGTTTGGTTTCATCAGACCATAGGACATTCTCCCAAAACTCCTCTGGATCATCCAAATGCTCTCTAGCAAACTTCAGACGGGCCCGGACATGTACAGGCTTAAGCAGTGGGACACGTCTGGCACTGCAGGATCTGAGTCCATGGTGGCGTAGTGTGTTACTTATGGTAGGCCTTGTTACATTGGTCCCAGCTCTCTGCAGTTCATTCACTAGGTCCCCCCGCGTGGTTCTGGGATTTTTGCTCACCATTCTTGTGATCATTCTGACCCCACGGGGTGGGATTTTGCGTGGAGCACCAGATCGAGGGAGATTATAAGTGGTCTTGTATGTCTTCCATTTTCTAATTATTGCTCCCACAGTTGATTTCTTCACTCCAAGCTGGTTGGCTATTGCAGATTCAGTCTTCCCAGCCTGGTGCAGGGCTACAATTTTGTTTCTGTTTTCCTTTGACAGCTCTTTGGTCTTCACCATAGTGGAGTTTGGAGTCAGACTGTTTGAGGGTGTGCACAGGTGTCTTTTTATACTGTTAACAAGTTTAAACAGGTGCCATTACTACAGGTAATGAGTGGAGGAAAGAGGAGACTCTTAAAGAAGAAGTTACAGGTCTGTGAGAGCCAGAAATCTTGATTGCTTGTTTCTGACCAAATACTTATTTTCCACCATAATATGCAAATAAAATGAAAAAAAAAACAGACAATGTGATTTTCTGGATTTTTTTTTCTCAGTTTGTCTCCCATAGTTGAGGTCTACCTATGATGTAAATTACAGACGCCTCTCATCTTTTTAAGTGGTGGAACTTGCACTATTGCTGACTGACTAAATACTTTTTTTCCCCACTGTATATACCAGTGTATCAGATGTGATGTCTATACAGCAGCTCCAGTGTCTCCTATGTGATGTCTATACAGCAGCCCCAGGAAAGGCAAGGGTTATAAAAGTGATTATAAATGTAATTTTAGACAAATCTCTTTTGAAAAGGAGGAAACCCTTTTTTAACCCCTTCCCAACATTTGCAGTACATATACGTCATGGTCGGGAAGTACTTTCAAAACTGATGAAGTATATATACAGCATGGCAATCTCCTGTGCACAGAAAGCTGTGTGTGGGCAATCGCTGCCTTGTATCAGCTGATTCTTAGAATCATAGAATCATAGAATCGTAGAGTTGGAAGGGACCTCCTGGGCCATTTGGTCCAACCCCCTGCTCAAAGCAGGATTCGCTAAATCATCCCAGAGAGATGTCTGTCCAGCCTCTGTTTGAAGACTTCCATTGAAGGAGAACTCACCACCTCTCGTGGCAGTCTGTTCCACTCATTGATCACTCTGTCAAAGTTTTTTCTAATATCTAATCTGTGTCTCCTCCCATTCAGTTTCATCCCATTGCTTCTAGTCTTTCCTTGTGCAAATGAGAATAAAGATGATCCTTCTACAATGTGACAGCCCTTGAGATATTTGTGCAGATATTTGACAGCATACACCCAACACTCACTGCCAGGAGTGTTATCCCGCTAAATGCTGCAATTGAGATTGATTGCAGCCTTTAGAAGGGAGGCAGAAGGAGGGAGCCCCCTCTCCTATCCGATCATTGCAGGAGCACGATTATTGCCATGGTGACTTGATGTCATCTTGACAACATCTGGGTCACCAGAGCTTGCAAACTTGTTACACCATACTCAGAGCATGATGTATCATCAACTTTGTGTGGCACGGCCGCGCTGACAGTTTTTGAAGCATAGCAATGGGCGAGCACTAAAATGCTTGGCTACTCGTTGCTCGGGTCGAGCAAATTGGAATGGTCGGGTGCTCTTCCTGAGTAACTAGCCCAATGTAAGTCTATGGGAAACGCGAGCATTTTTCCTGCGGCCTCCCCGGCAGTCTTTAGAGGGTCTCAGAAATTGCGGAAATCGATGGGAACAGTGCTCAATGACATGGGATCAGCATGGGGAAGACCCCTGGAAGCATTTCTGACTCCCAGGTCACTGCTGTGAACAATGTGCTTTTGAACTTTAGCAGAGAATATATGTGTGTGCAGCTGTCTGAGTGTGTGTGCGGCTGTTTGCGTGTGTGTGTGGCTGTCTGCCTGCGGGTGTGGCTGTCTGCCTGCGGGTGCAGCAGGCTGTGTGAGGGTGTCTGTGTGTGTATGCAGGTGTGTGCGGTTGTCTTCAGCTGTGTGCGGTAACGCTACCGCCGGTACTGTCGGTCACAGTGCTATGGGATCATGCTGGCAGATGTCAGCGTGATTCCGCAGCTGACTGTGACCCGCAGCGGTGACCTGCGGTAAAAAAGCAGGCTTGGCCTGACTACTGCACCCATCCGGCTACCCCTTCGGAAGAAGCAAGAACGCAAAATGCGCGTTAGGGGGTCTCCTACATGTGGTCCATTGGTACTGAATTGGTGGTATGTCATCTTAAAAGCCTATATGTGTTTTTGATATGAGGGCTGCCTAGCACTATTATAGCTCTTTTAGCACAACTTTGCACCTTGAATTAACCCTTTTATGTGTGCATTTTATTGATTTTTGTAGCATAATTAATAAATAGTGCTTGACAGTCCCCTCAATGCACATATAAGGAACTTCTGTGAGGAATTGGGTAGTAAGAATTGTTCTGAAAAGTGTTGAGACCATTCCTACCTTTGCCACTAGATGGCAGTGTAATAATAATAATAAAAAATTATATGCAGTCTTGAGCGTTTTTTTTTGAAGTTTAACAATAGAGATTTATAAATCCATCCTCTTCTTTCATTTAAACTATTTGTGGTGTGATTAGATTTTTTTTATTTTGATTCCACTTTGGAAAATATTATATGAAATTCCACATTTATATATTTAAGATGACTATTGTAAGAATAATCACGCAATAAAAAGTATTTTGATATTACTGTTACCACTTCTTACCTGAATGTACAATGTGTTGTCCAATAATGTACTACCTTACAATCCCTATGCTTTAATGAATTGATATTGTGTGTAATAAAGATTTGTTCATTATTTTAAATAGATGTCTCCGTTTTTTTTTTTTAAAGAATTATCCCATCCGGCTATGTCTGGTGTCAATGATAACAGGGCAGCAGGTACCTCTGATGGAAGAGTAGTATCATCTGCTGGCACCTGTGCTCACAGTTAAAAAAAAAAGTAAAATTACATAGATATTCACATAAAAATAAAAACCCATTATACTCACCTCACACCAATTCCCTGATGCCCTCGTCTCCTAGAAATAACGTAACATAATAAACCAACATATACTCCCTGTCCGCCGTAGTCCAGGTAAACCAGATTGTCCCGCAGCAATCTCACATAAATAAAGATATATTATTATTTTTTTTTTTTAAAAAGAATTGTGTTGTCATTTTGTTGTTTAACCTCTTTTTTTCATTCTCCATTGAAGACCATAATATCACCCGAGGTTTAGTAATGAACAGGTGTCAGCCAGATAACCTCATTAATAAAACGGTACAAAAAGAGTTAAAGACAACCCCACACACACACAAAATCTGTGTGAAACGCAATATCTGTTTATGTTTCAAAAAATTTTTTAAAAAAATTGCGTGGGCTCCCGTGTAATTTTCATAACTAGCAGAGGGAAAGCTGACTGCTGAGGGCTGATGTAAATATTCTGGGAAGGAGCCAATAGCCATAAAGGTTTCCAGGCTATTAATATCAACTCATAGATGTTTGCTTAGCCTTTTCTGGCTATTTTACAGGGGAACCCCAGAAAAAAATTGACATGGGGTCCCTCTATAAAATTGAACCAGTAAAGGCTAGGCAGACAGCTGTCAGCTGATATTAATAGCCTGGGAAGGGGCCATGGATATTGGCACCCCCAGGCTGAAAACATCAGCTTCCAGCCACCCCAGAAATGAGGCATCTTATAGGTGCGCCAGTTCTGGCACTTAGCCTCCCTCTTCTCAATTGCCCTGTAGCGGTGGCAAGTGGGGTAATATTTGTGGGGTCGATGTCACCTTTGTATTGTACGGTCACATCAAGCCTACAGATTAGTAATGGAGAAGCATCTATAAGACACCTAACCATTACCAATCCTATAGTTATATGGTAAATAAAGACACAGCCGGAATAAAGTTCTTTATTTGAAATAATCTCACAGACTCATTTAATAATCGTAATTAAACCATACTTACTGAACGCCTAATCCCCGACTCCCTCATCTCCTGCAGCAAAAATAAAATAATAAACCAACATATAATACTCCCTGTCCAATGTAGTCCATTTACCAAGTGTCCCACGACGATCTCACGTGTAGAACAGTCACATCGAGAGATGTGAGCGCTCTACCCAGCCTCCGGTGATTCACTCCTGCAGTGTATCACTACACTGCCGTGAGAGTTCACCGGAGTTCATCACTCTGGTGCTCTGACTTATGGCACTACCGCTGTGTCAGAACTTTCTCATGCAGCGGTGCTGTAAGTGACAGCACGGAACTGATCAGCTGATACACTGACAGAAGCTAATCGCTCCCGCAGTGTATCGCCGGGGGGCCAGGTAGAGTAGTCACATATCCCGATGTGAATGTTTTACATGTGAGATCGTTATGGGACTACGTCGGACAGGGAGTATTATATGTTGGCTTATTATTTTATGTTATTTCTAGGAGATGAGAGTGTCGAGGATTTGGTGTGAGGTGAATATAATGGATTTTAATTTTTATGTTAATAAGTATGTAATTTTACCTTTTTTTTTTTTTTTTTAACTGTGAGCACAGGCACCCGTAGATGATACTAATCTCCCATTTGTGGCACCTGCTGTCACTGTTATAAGTGACACCAGACATAGCCGGATGGGAGAAGCTACGGGTCACAGTTATTTGCGGAATTACGCTGACATCTGCAAGCAGGATCCCGCAGCACTGTGACCGACAGTACTGGCGGTAGCATTACCACACACAGCCTCAGACACCCGTACACAGCTACACACACACACAGACACCTGCACACAGACACAGTAGGTGATGAGCATGGTGGTGCCAGGTCTGATATAGACTTGATGATGTTATGCAGCCAGCCAATTACTGTAATGCCACAACCAACATGGCTGCGGCATTACAGTGTGAGGCAGACAATCCTGCATGTTCATTGGCTCTCTAAAGAGTGCCAAACATGCAAGCTCCTGCCAAGCAACCCCGGATATACTCGATGAGCTCCGAGCATCTCGAGCAGTGAGATGCTCGAACGAGTACTGAGTAGTGGCGAGCATGCTCGCTCATCACTAATAGCAATGCTTTATAAGTGATTAGACTGCAAATAAGTGAAACTCCTATTGAGAGATTAAGTAAAAAAGTTAAAAAAAAATCTGTTTTTTTTAACATAACCCCCCCGACAAAATAATATATATATATATATATATATATATATATATATACACACACTAGCTGAAGAGCCCGGCGCTGCCCGGGCATAGTAACTAACTGTGGTTAGTTATAACAAATTATAATTATCCTCCATCCTATAGTCCTGTGCCCATATACCCATCATACATATCCACGATCCCATAGGCCCATGCCCATATACCCATCATACATATCCTCCATCCCATAGTCGAGTGCCCATATACCCATCACACATCCTCCATCCCATAGTCCCATGCTCTTATACCCATCATACATATTCTCCATCCCATAGTCCCATGCCCATATACCCATCATACATATTCGCCATCCCATAGTCGAGTGCCCATATACCCATCACACATCCTTCATCTCATAGTCCCGTGCCCATATACCCATCACACATCCTCCATCCCATAGTCCCATGACCATATACCCATCATACATATCCTCCATCCCATAGTCCAGTGCCCATATACCCATCACACATCCTCCATCTCATAGTCTACCATTATGACATCATAATGAGCGGCGGGGATTGCAACCTATGATGACATCAATGTCGCCATGGCAACCATTATGACATCATAATGAGGGCGGGGCTTGATACACACACACTGTTTCCCCATTATGTAGATAGGGGCATTATAACATCATAATGAGGGGCGGGGCTTGACGCGCACACACTTTTTCCCCAGTATGTACATAGAGGCAAAATTGTTTGGTGAATTGGAACGCGCGGGGTTAAAATTTCACCTCACAATATAGCTTAGGACGCTCTCGGGGTCCAGACGTGTGACTGTGCCAAATTTTGTGGCTGTAGCTGCGACGGTGCGGATGCCTATCCCGGACATACACACACACATGCATACATACTTTGAGCTTTATATATTTGAAATATATATATATATATATATATATATATATATATATATAAAACCTTGTACCCATAACATAAGTACTTTTATGGAAAAAATAAAAGTAAACAAAAAAGTACACATATTTGGTAGCGCCGCGTCAAGAACAACCAGACCTATAAAACTGTCCAACTACATGATTTCTTTATTAAACACCATAAAAAAATTAAAAAAAGGCAAAAAATGATGCTTTATCATCATACCACCGAACAAAAAGTGGAATAAAATGTAATCAAAAAGACGAGTGTAAATAAATATGGTATATCTGAAAACATTGCCTTGTCCCGCAAAAAACAAGCCACAATACAGCTCAATCAATGGAAAAATTCAATAACTTATAGCTCTCAGAATAAAGCAATGTAAAAATATTTTTTTTATAAAATAGTTTTTAAGGTGTGAAAGCGCCAAGACATGAAAAAAACGGCATAGAGGTGGTATTACTTTAATTGTACTGAGCCGAAGAATAAAGCTGTCTTATCACTTTTATCACACATATAAGGGCATAACCCCCCCAAAAAACAATTCCTGAATTGCTGGTTTTTGTTCATTCTGCCTCCCAAAAATCAGAATAGAAAACGATCAAAAAATATCACGAGACCGAAAATTGTACAAAAAAAAAAACATCATATCATCCAAAAAAAAAAAACACCCTGACATGACTCTGTTAGCCAAAATATAGAAGAATTAAAATATGGCGATGCAAAAACTAGTTTCTGCAATAAAAAGCGTCTTCAGTAGTGTTGAGCATTCCGATATTGCAAATATCGGGTATCGGCCGATATTCGCTGTATCGGAATTCCGATACCGAGTACCGATATTTTTTCAATATCGGATATCGGAATCGGAAGTTCCCATATGCAAACAGCCACTGCTGTGGCTCTGATTGGCTGCCGAAATGACGTCATCATGATGCGTGGTCTGTTCGGGTCTTCCGGGGGGGTCTATGCCGACTGCCCGGGGTTCTGTACCGGCCTGCCGGGGGTCTGTGCCGACTGCCCGGGGGTCTGTGCAGACTGCCGGGGGGTCCGTACCGGCCTCCCGGTGGTCTGTGCCGAATGCCCGGGGGTCTGTACCGGCCTTCCGGGGGGCTGTGCCGGCCTGCCGGTGGTCTGTGCCGACTGCCCGGGGGTCTGTGCCAACTGCCCGGGGGTCTGTACCGACCTGCCGGGGGGCTGTGCCGGCCTGCTTGTGGTCTGTACCGACTGTCCGGGGGTCTGAGCGGCCTGCCGGTGGTCTGTACCGGCCTGCCGGGGGGCTGTGCCGACTGTCCGGGGGTCTGTGCAGGCTGCAGGGGTCTGTGCAGGATCGTCCGATGGGGCTACAAGTCCCATCGGGCGATGCCTGCTACCATGACGGTGATTGACACATTAGCCAATGATGGGATAGTAGTAGTCCCATCTTCCGGCCTATGTGTTGAATGTAAGAAAAAAAAAACAAAACATACTACATACATACTACATACATGCAACATATATACTACATGCATGCAACATACATACGTACTGCATATATACCACATGCATGCAACATGCATACTACATATATACCACACATATACTACATGCATGCATACTACATATATACCACATATACCGGGGGGCTGTGCCGACTGTCCGGTGGTCTGTGCCGACTGCCCGGGGGTCTGTACCGGCCTGCCGGGGGGCTGTGCCGGCCTGCCGGTTGTCTGTACCGACTGTCCGGGGGTCTGTGCAGGCTGCGGGGGTCTGTACCGGCCTGCCGGGGGGCTGTGCCGTCCTGCCGGTGGTCTGTACCGACTGTCCGGGGGTCTGAGCGGCCTGCCGGGGGGCTGTGCTGGCCTGCCGGGGGGCTGTGCCGACTGTCCGTGGGTCTGTGCAGGCTGCGGGGGTCTGTGCAGGCATCGTCTCTCCTGCTGCCATTTCCCATGGTGGCTTACAATTCTCCCATTCCCCGAGACCGACAAATAGACCTGGTGGTGGAGTCGGCATACTCCTGTCCCCACAATGCACTTTCCAGGTCATCCCCTCAGTTCCATCACTCTCATTCCCTTCTTTTGAAGTCCACAACATCAGGCTCTTTCGTCCCCTCTCCCTCAGAGTAGCGGTCATATACCGGCCCCCAGGCTCACCCACCCACTTCCTGGACCATTTCTCTGCCTGGCTGCCGCACTTCATGTCCTCAGAACTACCAACCCTTATCCTGGGAGACTTCAACATCCCCATTAACAGCCCCACTTCCACATCTGCATCCCAGCTTCTATCACTAACCACTTCTCTAGGCTTCTCTCAGCTCTCAACCTCTGAAACACACAAAGACGGTAACACCCTGGACCTGGTTTTCGCCCGGCTCTGCTCAATCTCCTACCTAGATAACTCACCGCTTCCCCTCTCTGACCACAACATTCTCTCCTTTACACTCACAAATCCTCACTCACCCCAGCACCCTCCTACCTACCATTCAGTCAGAAATCTACAAGCCATTAACCCTCATACACTTTCAGACTCCCTACACTCATCATTGTCCCCAATCTCTTCTTTGTCCTGTCCTGATCTGGCTGTACATCACTTCAATGACACTCTTAGAAGCACCCTTGACCAAGTAGCTCCCCTCACCCTCAGAACCTCCAAACACAGAGTGAAACAGCCCTGGCTCACATCGCAAACCCGATTTCTCCAGCGATGCTCTAGGTGTGCTGAACGCTTATGGAGGAAAACACACACACCAGAAGACTTCATACACTTCAAATTTATGTTAAGGACATATAACTCTGCCCTTCACCTCGCCAAACAGACCTACTTCACCACCCTGATCTCCTCACTATCCAACAACCCCAAGAAACTTTTTGACACCTTTCACTCCCTCCTCAGGCCAAAAGCACAAGCCCCTATCACAGACATTTGCGCTGATGACCTGGCCTCCCACTTTATAGAGAAAATAGACAATATCCGTCAGGAAATCCGCTCCCAATCACCAAGTTCAGTGACTCCCATCCCTCCCTGCATTTCCCCTGGCTCACTCTCCACATTTGCTCCCATCACAGAAGAAGAAGTCTCCAGGCTCCTCTCCTCTTCTCGTCCAACTACATGCACAACCGACCCCATTCCCTCACATCTCCTCCAGTCTCTCTCCCCAGTCGTCACAACTCACCTAACTACAATCTTTAATCTCTCCCTCTCCTCTGGCATTTTCCCCTCCTCCTTCAAACACTCTATCATTACTCCATTACTAAAGAAACCCACCCTTGACCCATCCTGCACAAACAACTACAGACCAGTCTCCAATCTCCCCTTCATCTCTAAACTCTTGGAGCGCCTGATATACTCACGCCTTACTCGTTACCTCTCCACTCACTCCCTCCTAGACCCTTCACAGTCCGGTTTCCGCCCCCTACATTCGACAGAAACTGCACTCATCAAAGTGACCAATGACCTTCTGACAGCAAAACGTAATGGTGACCATTCTCTGCTCATTCTTCTCGACCTTTCTGCAGCTTTCGACACTGTTGACCATCCTCTCCTACTCTCTAGGCTCCAGTCACTAGGCATTAAGGACACTGCTCTTTCCTGGTTCTCCTCCTATCTTTCCGACCGCTCCTTCAGTGTTCTGTTTTCTGGCTCCACTTCATCTCCTCTTCCTCTCACTGTTGGGGTACCTCAGGGCTCAGTCCTTGGCCCCCTTCTCTTCTCTCTCTATACAGCCCCAATTGGACAGACCATAAGCAGATTTGGCTTTCAGTACCATCTTTATGCTGATGACACACAACTGTACACATCATCCCCTGACCTTACCTCCGCTGTACTACAGAACGCCACTGACTGTCTGTCTGCAGTCTCCAACATCATGTCTGCTCTCTATCTGAAACTCAACCTCTCCAAAACTGAACTTCTTCTGCTCCCACCATCTACTAACCTCCCTAAATCTGACAATTCCCTCTCTGTGGGTGGCACCATAATAACACCCCGACAGCAGGTGCGCTGTCTGGGTGTTATGTTCGACTCCGATCTCTCCTTCACCTCCCATATACAATCTCTTGCCCGCTCATGCCGCTTACACCTAAAGAACATCTCTAGAATCCGCCCTTTTCTCACCATGGAAACAACAAAAACTCTCACTGTCGCCCTGATCCACTCCCGCCTAGACTACTGTAATGCTCTATTAATTGGCCTCCCTCTCACTCGACTCTCCCCTCTCCAGTCTATCCTTAATGCAGCAGCCAGGGTTGTCCATCTGGCTAATCGTTTCTCAGACGCGTCCGCTCTTCGCCAGTCGTTACACTGGCTGCCAATTCATTACAGGGTACAATTCAAAGTACTTGTTCTCACCCACAAAGCTCTCCACAGTGCGGCACCCCCTTACATCTCCTCCCTCATTTCTGTCTATCGGTCTAACCGACCGCTGCGCTCTGCAAATGACTTTCGACTAACCTCTGCCCTAATCCGTACCTCCCACTCCCGACTCCAAGACTTCTCCCGTGCTGCGCCAATCCTCTGGAATGCTCTACCCCAAAATATTAGGACCATCCACAATTTGCATAGTTTTAGGCGCTCGCTCAAAACACATTTGTTCAGAGCGGCCTATCACATTCAGTAATCAAAGTCATGTTTGTGTGTGTGTAGCCCATTCACTATCTCCATCTAACCCCCACCCCCTGAAGATGGCTGGACCGTCATTGTAAATACATCATTGTAAATACAAACCTGTGCTTTGTATCCCCCCCACCTCATTGTAGATTGTAAGCTCCACGAGCAGGGTCGTCTTATTTCGCTTTAATTATTGTATTGTTAACGTTGTTACTTATGACTGTTGTGTTTGAAACTGTTCAACTGTAAAGCGCTGCGGAATATGTTGGCGCTATATAAATAAAGATTATTATTATTATTATTATTATCGTCTGATGGGACTACAAGTCCCATCGGGCGATGCCTGCTACCATGACGGTGATTGACACATTAGCCAATGATGGGACAGTAGTAGTCCCATCATCCGGCCTATGTGTTGAATGTAAGAAAAAAAAAATACATAATACATGCTATATACATGCTACATACATGCAACATATATACTACATGCATGCAACATACATACTGCATAAATACTACATGCATGCAACATGCATACTACATATATACCACATATACTGTATACTACATGCATGCATACTACATATATACCACATATACCGGGGGGGTCTGTGCCGACTGTCCGGGGGTCTGTGCCGACTGCCCGGGGGTCTGTACCGGCCTTCCGGGGGGCTGTGCCGGCCTGCCGGTGGTCTGTGCCAACTGCCCGGGGGTCTGTGCCGATTGCCCGGGGATCTGTGCGGACTGCCGTGGGTTTGTACCGGCCTGCTGGGGGGCTGTGCCGGCCTGCCAGTGGTCTGTACCGACTGTTTGGGGGTCTGAGCGGCCTGCCGGGGGTCTGTACCGGCCTGCCGGGGGGCTGTGCTGGCCTGCCGGTGGTCTATACCGACTGTCCGGGGGTCTGAGCAGGCTGCGGGGATCTGTGCAGGCATCGTCCGATTAGACTACAAGTCCCATCGGGCGATGCCTGCTACCATGACGGTGATTGACACATTAGCCATTGATGGGACAGTAGTAGTCCCATCATCCGGCCTATGTGTTGAATGTAAAAAAAAAAAAATACATACTTTATACATACTACATGCTACATACATACTACATACATGCTACATACATACTACATGCATGCAACATACATACATACTACATATATACCACATGCATGCAACATGCGTACTACATATATACTACATATATACTACATGCATGCAACATACATATATACTACATACAATACATTCATACAATACATACATATAGACATACAGTACATATAACATAGAGTACATACTCACCATCACTTGTCACTTTGATCCCCGAAGCCATTGTCATCTATGGAATAAATATTAAAATAACAAAGCACCAATATACTCACCCCTGATCCGCAGAAGTCCACGGGTGTCCCACAAAGATCTTGCGTGGAGAACAGCAGCATCAGCTGATGCTACCGTTCTCTACGGGCCCTAGGAAACCAGTGTCGGGAGGTAGGTATCCTTCCGCCCTGTATTCCTCCGCCACTGTAAAGAAAAAAAAAAATCCCTAGTCTCATTTTATGGCATTGCTGTGTGAGAAATCTCCCATTCAGCTTTTGCCATAAAGTGAGACTAGGGACTTTTTTTTTTTTTTACACTGGCGGAGGAATACAGGGCGGAAGGATACCTAGCTCCCTACACTGGTTTCCTGGGGCCCGTAGAGAACGGTAGCATCAGCTACCGTATGTTGCATGCATGTAGTATATATGTGGTATATATATAGTATGCATGTTGCATGCATGTGGTATATATGTAGTATGTATGTTGCATGCATGTAGTATATATGTAGTATGCATGTTGCATGTAGTATATATGTATGTTGCATGCATGTAGTATATATGTATGTTGCATGCATGCAGTATATATGTAGTATGCATGTTGCATGCATGTGGTATATATATATATGTAGTATGTATGTAGTATGTATGTTGCATGTAGTATATATGTATTATATATATGTTGAATGCATGTAGTATATATGTAGTATATATGTATGTTGCATGCATGTAGTATATATGTGGTATATATGTAGTATGCATGTTGCATGCATGTAGAATATATGTTGTATGTATGTATGTTGCATGCATGTAGTATATATGTGGTATATGTAGTATGCATGTTGCATGCATGTAGTATATATGTTGTATATATGTATGTTGCATGCATGTGATATATATGTAGTATGCATGTAGTATATATGTGGTATATATGTAGTTTGCATGTTGCATGCATGTGGTATATATGTAGTATGTATGTATGTTGCATGCATGTAGTATGTATGTAGCATGTGTGTAGTATGTATTTTTTTTTTTTTTACATTCAACACATAGGCCGGATGATGGGACTACTACTGTCCCATCATTGGCTAATGTGTCAATCACCGTCATGGTAGCAGGCATCGCCCGATGGGACTTGTAGTCCCATCGGACGATCCTGCACAGACCCCCGCAGCCTGCTCAGACCCCCGGACAGTCGGTATAGTCCACCGGCAGGCCGGCACAGCCCCCCGGCAGGCCGGTACAGCCCCCCAGCAGTCCGCACAGACCCCTTGGCAGTCGGTACAGACCACCGGCAGGCCGGCACAGCCCCCCGGCAGGCCAGTACAGACCCCCGGCAGGCCGGTACAGACCGCGGGCAGTCGGCACAGACCCCCGGACAGTCGGCACAGCCCCCCGGCAGGCCGGCACAGCCCCCTGGCAGGCTGGTACAGACCCCCGGCAGTCCGCTCAGAAACCCGGACAGTCGGCACAGACCCCCGGTATATGTGGTAAATATGTAGTATGCATGTTGCATGCATGTAGTATATATGTGGTATATATGTAATATGCATGTTGCATGCATGTAGTATATATGTGGTATATATGTAGTATGCATGTTGCATGCATGTAGTATATATGTTGCATGTATGTAGTATGTACGTAGCATGTAGTATGTATGTAGTATGTATTTTTTTTTGTACATTCAACACATTAGCCGGATGATGGGACTACTACTGTCCCATCATTGGCTAATGTGTCAATCACCGTCATGGTAGCAGGCATCGCCCGATGGGACTTGTAGTCCCATCGGACGATCCTGCACAGACCCCCGCAGTCTGCTCAGACCCCCGGACAGATGGCACAGACCACCGGCAGGCCGGCACAGCCCCCCGGCAGTCCGCACAGACCCCCGGGCAGTCGGGACAGACCACCGGCAGGCCGGCACAGCCCCCCCGCAACCTGCACAGACACCCGGACAGTCGGTACAGACCACCGGCAGGCCGGCACAGCCCCCCGGCAGTCCGCACAGACCCCCGGGCAGTCGGTACAGACCACCGGCAGGCCGGCACAGCCCCCCGCAACCTGCACAGACACCCGGACAGTCGGTACAGACCACCGGCAGGCCGGCACAGCCCCCAGGCAGTCCGCACAGACCCACGGGCAGTCGGTACAGCCCCCCAGTATATGTGGTATATATGTAGTATGCATGTTGCATGCATGTAGTATATATGTGGTATATATGTAGTATGCATGTAGTATATATGTGGTATATATGTAGTATACATGTTGCATGCATGTGGTATATATGCAGTATGTATGTATGTTGCATGCATGTAGTATATATGTTGCATGTATGTAGTATGTATTTTTTTTTTCTTACATTCAACACATAGGCCGGATGATGGGACTACTACTGTCCCATCATTGGCTAATGTGTCAATCACCGTCATGGTAGCAGGCATTGCCCGATGGAACTTGTAGTCCCATCGGACGATGCATGCACAGACCCCCGCAGTCTGCACAGACCGCCGGACAGTCGGCACAGCCCCCGGCAGGCCAGCACAGACCCCCGGCAGGTCGGTACAGACCCCCGGCAGTCCGCACAGACCCCCGGGCAGTCGGCACAGACCCCTGGACAGTCGGTACAGACCACCGGCAGGCCGGCACAGACCCCCGGCAGGCCGGTACAGACCCCCGGCAGTCCGCTCAGACCCCCGGACAGTCGGTACAGACCAGCGGCAGGCCGGCACAGCCCCCCGGCAGGCCGGTACAGACCCCCGCAGCCTGCACAGACCCCCGGACAGACGGTACAGACCACCGGCAGGCCGGCACAGCACCCCGGCAGTCCGCACAGACCCCCGGGCAGTCGGTACAGCTCCCCGGTATATATGTAGTATGCATGTTGCATGCATGTAGTATATATGTGGTATATATGTAGTATGCATGTTGCATGCATGTAGTATATATGTGGTATATATGTAGTATACATGTTGCATGCATGTGGTATATATGCAGTATGTATGTAAGTTGCATGCATGTAGTATATATGTTGCATGTATGTAGTATGTATGTAGTATGTATTTTTTATTTTTCTTACATTCAACACATAGGCCGGATGATGGGACTACTACTGTCCCATCATTGGCTAATGTGTCAATCACCGTCATGGTAGCAGGCATCGGACGATGCCTGCACAGACCCCCGGACAGTCGGCACAGCCCCCCGGCAGGCCGGTACAGACCCCCGGCAGACCGCTCAGACCCCCGGACAGTCGGTATAGACCACCAGCAGGCCGGCACAGCCCCCCGGCAGGCCCGTACAGACCCCCGCAGCCTGCACAGACCCCCGCACAGTCGGTACAGACCACCGGCAGGCCGGCACAGCCCCCCGGCAGTCCGCACAGACCCCCGGGCAGTTGGTACAGACCACCGGCAGGCCGGTACATACCCCCGCAGCCTGCACAGACCCCTGGACAGTTGGTACAGACCACCGGTAGGCCGGCACTGCCACTCGGCAGGCCGGTACAGACCCCCGGGCAGTCGGCACAGACCCCCGGTATATGTGGTATATATGTAGTATGCATGCATGTAGTATATATGTGGTATATTTGTTGCATGGATGTGGTATATATGCAGTATGTATGTATGTTGCATGCATGTAGTATATATGTTGCATGTATGTAGCATGTATGTAGTATGTATGTAGCATGTAGTATGTATTTTTTTTTTTTTTTTGTACATTCAACACATTAGCCGGATGATGGGACTACTACTGTCCCATCATTGGCTAATGTGTCAATCACCGTCATGGTAGCAGGCATCGCCCGATGGGACTTGTAGTCCCATCGGACGATCCTGAACAGACCCCCGCAGTCTTCTCAGACCCCGGACATTTGGCACTGACCACCGGCAGGCCGGCACAGCCCCCCCGGCAGTCCGCACAGACCCCCGGGCAGTCGGTACAGACCACCGGCAGGCCGGCACAGGCCCCGGCAGTCCGCACAGACCCCCGGGCAGTCGGTACAGACCACCGGCAGGCCGGCACAGCCCCCTGCAGCCTGCACAGACGCCCGGACAGTCGGTACAGACCACCGGCAGGCCGGCACAGCCCCTCGGCAGTCCGCACAGACCCCGGGCAGTCGGTACAGCCCCCCGGTATATGTGGTATATATGTAGTATGCATGTTGCATGCATGTAGTATATATGTTGCATGCATGTGGTATATATGCAGTATGTATGTATGTTGCATGCATGTAGTATATATGTTGCATGTATGTAGCATGTATGTATGTAGCATGTATGTAGTATGTATTTTTATTTTTTTTTACATTCAACACATAGGCCGGATGATGGGACTACTACTGTCCCATCATTGGCTAATGTGTCAATCACCGTCATGGTAGCAGGCATCGCCCGATGGGACTTGTAGTCCCATCGGACGATGCCTGCGCAGACCCCCGCAGCCTGCACAGACCCCCGGACATTCGGCACAGCCCCCGGCAGGCCAGCACAGCCCCCCGGCAGTCCGCTCAGACCCCCGGACAGTCGGTACAGACCACCGGCAGGCCGGCACAGCCCCCCCGGCAGGCCGGTACAGACCCCCAGCAGTCCGCTCAGACCCCCGGACAGTCGGTATAGACCACCAGCAGGCCGGCACAGCCCCCCGGCAGGCCCGTACAGACCCCCGCAGCCTGCACAGACCCCCGCTCAGTCGGTACAGACCACCGGCAGGCCAGCACAGCCCCCCGGCAGGCCCGTACCGACCCCCGGCAGGCCGGTACAGACCCCCGGCAGTCCGCTCAGACCTCCGGACAGTTGGTACAGACCACTGGCAGGCCGGTACAGACCCCCGCAGCCTACACAGACCCCCGAACAGTCGGTACAGACCACCGGCAGGCCGGCACAGCACCCCGGCAGGCCGGTACAGACCCCCAGCAGTCCGCTCAGACCCCCGGACAGTCGGTATTGACCACCGGCAGGCCGGCACAGCCCCCCGGCAGGCCCGTACAGACCCCCGCAGCCTGCACAGACCCCCGCACAGTCGGTACAGACCACCGGCAGGCCAGCACAGCCCCCCGGCAGGCCGGCACAGACCCCCGGCAGGCCGGTACAGACCCCCGGCAGTCCGCTCAGACCTCCGGACAGTCGGTACAGACCACCGGCAGGCCGGTACAGACCCCCGCAGCCTGCACAGACCCCCGGACAGTCGGTACAGACCACCGGCAGGCCGGCACAGCCCCCCGGCAGGCCGGTACAGACCCCCGGGCAGTCGGCACAGACCCCCGGGCAGTCGGCACAGCCCCCCGGTATATGTGGTATATATGTAGTATGCATGCATGTAGTATATATGTGGTATATATGTAGTATGCATGTTGCATGCATGTGGTATATATGCAGTATGTATGCATGTTGCATGCATGTAGTATATATGTTGCATGTATGTAGCATGTGTGTAGTATGTATGTAGCATGTAGTATGTATTTTTTTTTTTTCTTACATTCAACACAGGCCGGATGATGGGACTACTACTGTCCCATCATTGGCTAATGTGTCAATCACCGTCATGGTAGCAGGCATCGCCCGATGGGACTTGTAGTCCCATCGGACGATGCCTGCACAGACCCCCGCAGCCTGCACAGACCCCCGGACAGTCGGCACAGCCCCCCGGCAGGCCAGCACAGCCCCCCGGCAGGCCGGTACAGACCCCCGGCAGTCCGCACAGACCCCCGGGCAGTCGGCACAGACCCCTGGGCAGTCGGCACAGACCCCCGGACAGTCGGCACAGACCCCCGGACAGTCGGCACAGCCCCCCGGCAGGCCGGTACAGACCACCGGCAGGCCGGCACAGCCCCCCGGAAGGCTGGTACAGACCCCCGCAGCCTGCACAGACCCCCGGACAGTCGGTACAGACCACCGGCAGGCCGGCACAGCCCCCCGGCAGGCCGGTACAGACCCCCGGCAGTCCGCTCAGACCCCCGGACAGTCGGTATAGACCACCGGCAGGCCGGCACAGCCCCCCGGCAGGCTGGTACAGACCCCCGGCAGTCCGCTCAGACCCCCGGACAGTTGGTACAGACCACCGGCAGGCCGGCACAGCCCCCCCGGCAGGCCGGTACAGACCCCTGGGCAGTCGGCACAGCCCCCCGATATATGTGGTATATATGTAGTATGCATGTTGCATGCATGTAGTATATATGTGGTATATATGTAGTATGCATGTTGCATGCATGTGGTATATATGCAGTATGTATGTTGCATGCATGTAGTATATGTTGCATGTATGTAGCATGTAGTATGTATGTAGTATGTATTTTTTTTTTTTTTTTGTACATTCAACACATTAGCCGGATGATGGGACTACTACTGTCCCATCATTGGCTAATGTTTCAATCACCGTCATGGTAGCAGGCATCGCCCGATGGGACTTGTAGTCCCATCGGACGATCCTGCGCAGACCCCCGCAGTCTGCTCAGACCCCCGGACAGTTGGCACAGCCCCCCGGCAGTCCGCACAGACCCCCGGGCAGTCGGTACAGACCACCGGCAGGCCGGCACAGCCCCCCGCAGCCTGCACAGACACCCGGACAGTCGGTACAGACCACCGGCAGGCCGGCACAGACCCCCGGCAGTCCGCACAGACCCCAGGGTAATCGGCACAGACCCCCGGAAGGTCCGTACACCCCCCCGAGAGGCTGTACAAGGAGAGAAAAGGGTTTTTCTTATTCCGATACCGGAAGTCCCATAGACTTGAATGGGACTTCCGGTATCGGAATCGGCGATACCCGATACTTTTTCGTATCAGGCCGATACCATCCGATCCGATATTTTAGGGTATCGGATGGTATCGCTCAACACTAGTCTTCAGTGTATGACAGCAGCCAAACATAAAAAAAGATTTAATTCTGGTATTACTGTAATCGCACCGACCCGAAAAATAAAGTCGCCTAATCACTTTTACTGCATGAGGAACGGCGTAAAAAATAAAACCAATTCTTCACTTACTGTTGATTTTTTCATTCTCCCCAAGATCGCAGTACCCATGGAGTCATAATTGTCAGTACACCTGCTATCCATGTTAAAATGGAAAGAAATTGTGGCTAAAACAACATTTTTGTGGGAAAAATATATATATTTTTTTCATTTTCACAGTTCAACATTGTAAAATTCTGTGAAGCACCTATTGGTTTAGGAGGCAAACATCTAGATCTAAGGCATCTAGTTTCCAAAATGGGATCACTTGTAGGGGGTTTTCACTGTTTAGGCACATAAAGGGCTCTCCAAACGTAACATGACACCGGCATAACATTCCATCAAAGTCTGCGCTCCAAAACATGACTCCTTCCTTTGTGAGCCCTGCCAAGCGCCAAACAGTAGTTTTCCCCCACATGTGAGGTTTCGGCAGACAAGAGAAAATGCACAATAAATTTTGGAGTCCATTTTCTCCTGTTACCCTTGTGAAAATGCTAAATTTAGGGCTAAAAGAACATTTTTGTGAGAAAAATGTGATATTTTATTTTCACGGCTCAATGTTATAAACTTCTGTGAAGCTCCTAGAGATTCAAGGTGCTCACCCCACATTTAGATAAGTTTTGCAAAGGGTCTAGTTTCTAAAATGGTGTCACTAGTGGGGTTTTTTCACTGTTTAGGCACATCAGGGGCTCTCCAAACGCGACATGGTATCCGCTAATTATTCAGGCAAATTTTGCATACGAAAACTCAAATGGCACTTCTTCCCGTCCAAGCCCTACCGTGCGCCCAAACAGTAGTTTTTCGCCATATATTGAGAATCGGCATACTCAGGAGAAATTGCACAACAAATTGTATTGTGCAATTTCTCTTTTTACACTTGTGAAAATGCAAAATTTAGTGGGAAAAATGTGATTTTTTTATAAACTTCTGTGAAGCACCTGGGGGGTTCAAGGTGCTTACCACACATCTAGATAAGTTCCCTGAGGGGTCTAGATTCCAAAATGGTGTCACTTGTGGGAGGTTTTCACTGTTTAGGTACATCAGGGGCTTTCCAAACACAACATGGCATCCACTAATTATTCCATCAAATTTTGCACTCAAAAAGTCACACAGTGCTCCTTCCATTCCAAGCCCTGCCGAGCATCCAAACAGTAGTATTTCCCCACATGGGGTATCATCGTGCTCAGGAGAAATTGCACAATACATTTTGGGGTCTGATTTTTTTCCTTCCATGTTCCATTAATTCCTGTATAGCACCTGAAGGGTAAATAAACTTCTTGAATGTGATTTTTGAGCACCTTGAAGGGTGCAGTTTTTAGAATGGTGTCACTTTTGGGTATTTTCTGTCATATAGGCCCTATAAAGTCACGTCAAATGTGATGTGTTCCCTAAAATAGTGATTTTGTACATTTTGTTGGAAAAATGAGAAATCGCTGGCCAATTTTTTACCCTTATAACTTCCTAACAGATCCTATGAAGCATTCAAGGGTTATAAGCTTATAAAGTGACACTGGTCAGAATAGTGAAATTTGGTCTGGTCATGAAGGTGAAAACAGGATCGGTTGTGAGGGATTAAAAATTGTGTGCTCCAACAAGATAAGGGTCACAATATAATCAAAGTATAAAAACACAAAACCCTATCTATATTCTCAAAATGACGCTTCACTCTGGCACTTGAAAGTGACTATGCATTTGATATGTATATTCAGTCTACCTGGTGATATCCTGTTTCATCCCACTACCCCTTTGTCTGAGACCAGCATTTTGGTCTTCCTGTTTACAAGATGACTGCCACAATGAAGGCATGATACAGACTTATTGATTACTGCTGATGTCGGACTGTACTCCGATGACATCCGATGTTTTATATAGACTTGAATGGGTGTGCACCCTTTGATTTATGGGGCCATTTGCGGAATGCTGCAATTTTTTTCTCATGCCAAATCGGCATGAGAAAAGGTCTGCACTGCAGCCTTAGAATAACATTAGGCCGAGTGCTATCAGATGAAGCATCCGATAGCACTCGGCCGTGTTATACGCTCGGGGAGTGAGCACTATATGTGAAAGATAACAAAATATACATGGATTGCTCCTGGCTGGTGTTGTAAGGGGAGGCCAGGACTGTAGTCGTGACCCTAGATACTGCAGCATCTGTGTCCTGACCTTCCCATACAGAAAACTGTATTCTTCTTCTCAGCGTACCTGCATCTCCAAATTCAGGTCCCCCTGGGCACCTCCCAGGTGACGACGGTCCCTCTTTCAGGGGACTCCCAGTAATAGAGACACAGTCTAGGATAACTTGAATATTCTCTTTACTTAATACTTCACATGTTACATCTACAGTTGGCACAACATGGAATTAACTTGGTTTCTCATCTTTCCCAGCGTTGCTGTTGTTTCTGTGCAGAACACGTCTGTACTGGACCGTCCTAGACTGCTCCCCAGTTCCAGCCTGGCCTGACCTCGCCATGATGACAATTCCTTCTGCCTGTTTTGCTCCAGACTCAAAATCATCAGTCACCAGGTTTGGTTGCCTCTGGTAAAGCATCCGGCCCGTCTATACCGATCTCGTCGAAGCTCCATCTTCCTTCATCTCCTCAGTCCAACTGACTCCTGCCCTAAAGGCATTCGCCTAGGCGAAGAGTCACCACATCTTTCCTTCCCTGTTCTGGCCCACTGCAATGATGCACAGTGGCCATGGATAAAGTGGGCTGTAGCAATTTAACGTTACATGGCTGCCAAGCTGTCCAGGCCTATAGCCCATGTGGGCACTTCGGGCACCCTGGCTCCATCTGACCTAACTTCCTAAAAATTCCTGTCTTACCACCCGGCAGCCCCTCCTACAACTAACCCCCTATAACCATCCTATAAAATATACCTGCAGTGCACACTAGTATGACCCCATCTAGTGAACCACAAAGGAACTACACTTACCCTTACCTATAAGAACTATATACTAAGGTGCTCTCCTCTAATGTTCCAAAAGAAAGCACCTTACTTACCCTAAACTGTACATGGGCATTAGTACACATCATCACATTATATTATATACAGTATTACACTAAAGGAACATAAGGTAATGTAATACAGTTCTACAAAGAATTGTAGCACATGAATAAATGTGGTAATACCATAAATGTGAGCGATAATACATATTACTATGTAGCAGTACTGCAAATATTAATCAGAGACATTACCAACAGTAGCATATGTAAACATCAACAGATGGAAGACTATTAGAGGAAGGTAAGCAAGGAGGTAATTGTAAGAGAATGGTCAGCCATAATATACTGAGCGGCCATGTTGTCTCTAGCAGCCATTTTGTTGAAAGTTAGAGAAGATTCAACTCCTACAAAAGAACTAATAGATGGAGGATGGCAAAATGAGATCATGTCTCCTAGCAACCTCAGCCGATGTGCGTAGAGGAAGATTGGATCGATCAATAGGGTCACAGGTTACCAAATATATGGTCAGTATGCTTATACGTGATAGTGTGGTAGCGAAGAGTAGAGTAGTTAAAATGTCAGGATGTAAGAATTTAGGGCCCTAGACTGGAGACAATGATAAGATTTTAGGACAGTAGCCATAGATACCAATGACTTATGGGTTTTAGTGTTGCTTGGAGAAATGTTAATTAATATCTTCGTATTATGTCATTATATTCTCTTTTCTAAACCACGTTTCTGTAGATTACCATGAAAACTCCTTAGAATTATAATGTTAACGCCCTCTGCGGCAAAATGCAGCTTTCTTTGTTCTGATAATGTATAAGAAGCCCCTGTTACTGTCGATCGGGGCCATTCCATCGCCATCATGCCACTGTGCCTCACCATGGCCATGGCACAGAGCCTTATCATCGCCAGACTTCCTAGCGAATCTCTGCCTGTCTGATTTCCTGTTTTTGCCCGCATATTCCAATTCCTCTGTTATTCTGTATCTGTTTTGCCGTGTATCTCCGAATAAACCTTCAACCTCAGCTTGATAAGAGATCGTCTGTGGAACTTCTTCCCGACTCTTCCAGCTCTCAGTAGGACTTTTTCTTACAAGTGGCGAGCCAGCCAGGAGGAGCAGCTCCGGAGAGTGGCCTCCAGAAGAACCTTTGTGGAAGAAGCCGCAGATGAGGGCTTGGAGGTGGGAAGAGGAAGAGAAAAAATAAAAGAAACGCGTGTGGCCACACGTGAAACCGATCAAAGTAAGCCAGCCTGAAGGAGAACCTCTCGTGATCGCTCCGAGACCGCCTGCCTGATTTTTTTATAAGAAAACCACGGACAAAGAAAAAGACTATAAAAGATGAGTAACTAAGAAGAAGCTATCTACAAGGACGTGAGAATTTTTTTGTGCCCGGTAGCAAGAAGCTTTAAAAGGGCGTGGGGAGATGCCTGGCAAGCTAACGAGTGAGGCTGGAATCACGGCTGCACCTCTTTTGATATCTGGTCGACCCCCAAACAGCCGGCAGGAGGTCTTCCATTCGAGAGAGGTGTGAGTATCTAACTTTGCTTAAATTGCATTTGTTGATACTAGGACAGAGTAAAACTCGTCCTTGTAGACCACTGTAAATATGGAGTGGTTACGGAAGCAGGCAGAGAAATATGCTGGCACACCCCAGCTGGAGGGGGTTAATGTGGAAACCACGTGGTTAAATTGTATGCGATGGTTTACCACAGAGAACAGGGAACTAGATAGAAAACATTCGCTAGGTTAAGCTAATAGCCAAGTAGTGGCTTTGTGTAAGACAGTCATAACTTTTGATCAGGCTCTTGATAGGTAGCTTACACAGCAATATGTTAACATGATCACCCGGGGAGGGGCAGCGTATAGGGAGAGATCAGAACAGCTGAGCGAGATGCTGGAGCTAGCAGCGAAGCACAGAGAGGAGGGGTGCGAGCAGCAGCAGCTGAGAGCAGTTATGTCACAGATGGACACTGCAGCTTCGAAACACAGTGCTGATGTAAATACACTTGTAGACTGGAGAAGAGTTAGGAGAATGAGTGAAGTAGTACATAACAAGATATAGTGTCCCAACAGCTCCAGCTTATGCAGATACAGTTGAGGAAAGATATATTGTCCCAACAGCTCCAGCACATGCAGACCCTAGGTTAGGTGTGAAGCTGCTTCAACCCCGAGAAAAATATCCCTGACCAAATGTTCCTGATCCATCTTAAATTTATAAAAAAATTTGCCTAATTGGGAGGAAAGTGTTTTGTTAGGACGATGCAGTCCGAGGTGAAGGGTGATGAGTCCAATGTTTTTGCATGCCATTCACCTCGGGGTGTATCTGTTGATTAGGGGAGGACAGGAGTTCCGGGGGGGGTATGCGCAGCTGCCGAGAATGGGCAGGTCCCGTTCGGCAGAGCCCCCACAGGATCCTATGAGAGGTCCCCCCTTGTGTTATTTTCGTGGACATTTAGGACATGTTAGGCGTTTTTGTCCCAACCTTGAGCCAGGGATTGTACCCCGAGAACCCCGGGCACCATTTAACCCCCAACAGACCCGGGAGTTCTCTAGACCACCTTTCGGAGTTAGACCTCCGTATCCAGCAGTGAATGACCCTAGGCAGTATCAGCAGTACAACGTTCTTCAAATGGTTAACCCAGTCTCACAGGAGCCCTCTGCTCCTGCTCCCAATAGCTTTCACTCATCCGTGCCCGGAGGTCCATGCTATTCAGGGAGGGGTCACTCCTCCTCGTCCCTATGCTCCGCTGATTAAGGAGCTACGGGAACATGAGGACCGGACCCTGACTAAGGATCTCTTTGGGGCGGAGGTGGCAGCTGTTGGACGGAAGCCGTGCCCAGATGGGGATGATGGATTTTTCGGGCTTCCCACGGCAGGTAACACTGATTGATGGAGTGCTCCCCCTGTTCCCCTTACCCTCCTTGCCCCCCTTTCCCTGGGCAAGGACGGTAGACCTTATGTCAGAGGGAGAATAGAGGGGCTGCCTTGGGAAGACATCCTCATCGATACAGGAGCCTCAGTTTCAATAACGCGACACAAATTGCAGTCACCCCCTGGACTGCCTGAGACTACACTTTTGTAGAATTTGAGGACTCCTGTATTCAAGCAGTAAAAAGTCGTCCAGTAAACCTGAGCTTTCAGGACACAGGGGGATCGAAGCAAAGGGGTCTTCGATGCGCTTTTTGGGTAAACCCACAGTTACGGTACACTATTTTGGGAACTGATATTTTGGGAGCAATGGGAATTGTTGTTGATTTATGTAACAAAGTCTTGTGGCGGAAGAAAGAAGCCACTATCTGTTCTGTAATTGTCCCTGTAGAGGAGGAGGAGAGTCATAAATTACCCATTGCTAGCTTCGGATTAGGTGCTAATGAAAATGTTGAAAACACTGACAATGAGGCTTTAAAGAATGAATTGAAGCAAAAGTTCCCTGAATTGTGGATCTCAAAGAAAACTGATTGTGGGTTAATGCAAACTCAGGTTAAAATTGATGGTGAAAAACTGCCACCTTTCCAGCGTCAGTACCGTATTCCGGAGGACGCAATCCCTTACATAAGGGTTGCAGTCAGTGAATTGGAGAAACAAGGTGTTGTTGTGAAAGGTAATTCTCCATGTAACAGTCCTATTCTACCTGTAAAAAAGGAAGATGGCAGTTTTCGAATGGTAGTAGACCTGAGACTTGTAAATAAGTACACTCCCTCAGCTGCTCACCTTGTGGCATCTGTCCCTGAAGTTATGTCACAGCTGAGGAGTGATTGTAAGGTATTTTCTTGTTTGGATATTGCAAATGGCTTTTTCTCAGTACCCCTAACACCTGAATCTGCACTCCGCTTCGCACGCGGTTGCCCATGGGATTTCACAGTTCTCCTGTGTATTTCCATCAGGCATTAGATCAGATGTTAGAGCCCCTGGGTTACGGAGACAAAGTCTTGCAGTATGTTGATCATTTATTGATTCAAACTGTCGATGAATGTGAACACAGAGAAACCCTTGAAAATGTTTGTCAGGCTTTACAAAATGCAGGACTCAAAATGAGTCTGGATAAAGTACAATTGATGAAATCAGAGGTTAAATTTCTGGGTGTGTCTGTCTCAGCAGAAGGAAAGAAGCCCATGCATGATAGGGTTAAAGCTATTCAGGCTGTCCCCATACCAACTAATATTACTGAACTCAGAAAATTTTTGGGTCTTATTAATTTTTCCAGAGAATTCATTGAAGATTTTGCTTATTTGGCTAAACCACTGTATGATTTATTGAAAAATGTTGATAATGACCTTGACCCTGTTAATGTAGAGGGAACCGCCTTACAGGCTTTTGAGGGATTGAAGCACGCCCTTACGGCAGCTGCTGCATTGATTAACCCTGACCCTTCCCAGCCTTTCTACATTCAGACTCACACCGGTGATATCTCTATTTCTTCTGTGCTCCTACAAAAATGGCCCAAAGAAAGCCCAGAAGTGTCTAGTCAGTTGTATGCCTTAGGTTATTATTCTAGGTTGCTTACTCCCGTGGAAAAAGGATTCACTCAGTGCATGAAGCACCTACTGAGCGTGCACTGGACTATGAATCAAGTGAAACATATAGTGGGATTCGCTCCTTTAATTCTACAAACCCCGCACGTCACTTTAAAAACTTTGCTGAAAGGAAAAGCTTCAGGTATCAATTCACAGAGAATGGCCCAATGGATCATTGATTTTGAGACTAGAGACTTACAAGTCGAAGTGGGTGAGAAATATCACTTAGCCCAAATGATGCAGTATGCAGGAAAAAGTCACGATTGTCAAATTGAACAGGCTAATGTCACTCCCTCTCCCTTCCGAGCAGACTTTCAAGAGGGAATCCCCTGTGCCTATATCGACGGAGCTCGCTATTGGCATGAGGGGCATTACGTCACAGGCTTCGCTGTGTGGTTTCCAGCTAAGCCATTGCTGCTGCAGTATAAACTCCCTGGTCATTTCTCCGCTCAAAGAGCTGAGTTGGAAGCAGCTCTACAGGTCATTCTCGTGTGTCCAGAGCCAATGAATATCTTCAGTGATAGCGCATATGTCGTGTCGTCACTCACTCTATATCTTAATGTATGGGCCCTTAGGGGGATGGTTGATTCTCAGAACAAGCCCTTGCAGCATGTAGACATTCTAAAACAAATTGAGCAACGGGGTAAAGAATTTCCAAAATTATGGTCCTTCTGTAAAATCAAGGGACACCAGAGGTTGATTCCTGACCCCCACATCCTTGGCAATGCATATGTAGATCACGCGGCCAAGGAGGCTGCACTCACAGGCGATGACAAATATCCTCAAGAAGTCATCGCTGCAGTTACTAAAAAAAAAAACCCCGAGAGCCCCCCCCCCTTGTTTATTGTTCTCTTCAAGATCTCATAAAGGCACAGGAGAAGGATGGAGACTCATCTCTGTTCAATTCCCTTGAGTCCCTGCCCATTGAGGGGGAGTGCTTGTACTACTAACGGGTTAATGATAGACTAGTGCTT
The DNA here is from genome assembly GCF_039654945.1 of Dendrobates tinctorius. Lineage (NCBI taxonomy): Eukaryota > Metazoa > Chordata > Amphibia > Anura > Dendrobatidae > Dendrobates > Dendrobates tinctorius. Next base: position 66,905,418 of record NW_027361684.1, on the reverse strand, counting down.
TACATCCCAACAACAATGGTTAAGTCTTTGCTCAAATTTTCAAGCTAAAAAGGTGATTAAAATGGTTCATATCAATCAGTATAGACTTCTTAATTATTTTACTGAGATTTCTGGTAAGGACTGATACTCCACTCTTTTTTTCTATTTTCTCCAGGTCCGCTGAAGATTTTCATATTCGACTCCTGGGACCATGAACCTATTGGATGATCAGGAGAAGATGTTTCACACTATACAGTGGGACTCTGATAGTGTGAGAGGGGGAGAAGATCAGGAAAATCCAGAAGACAAGGAATGAGAAGAAAAAGACCAAAAGACTTGACTATTGTGCAACTTATTTTTTTCAGGACTATTTGAATTATTTTTTTATTATGTGTTTGTTCTATTTTTAGGGACTTTTGCCTTACACACACGTGCATAAAGCACTGAATTACCCCAATATTCTTATTTTCAATAATTCACCCATGAATATTGCAGTACTGTATGTTGTACTCTGAATAGAGTACAAGAGGGGGACTTGTAAGAGAATGGTCAGCCATAATATACTGAGCGGCCATGTTGTCTCTAGCAGCCATTTTGTTGAAAGTTAGAGAAGATTCAACTCCTACAAAAGAACTATTAGATGGAGGATGGCAAAATGAGATCATGTCTCCTAGCAACCTCAGCCAATGTGCGTAGAGGAAGATTGGATCGATCAATAGGGTCACAGGTTACCAAATATATGGTCAGTATGCTTATACGTGATAGTGTGGTAGCGAAGAGTAGAGTAGTTAAAATGTCAGGATGTAAGAATTTAGGGCCCTAGACTGGAGACAATGATAAGATTTTAGGACAGTAGCCATAGATACCAATGACTTATGGGTTTTAGTGTTGCTTGGAGAAATGTTAATTAATATCTTCGTATTATGTCATTATATTCTCTTTTCTAAACCACGTTTCTGTAGATTACCATGAAAACTCCTTAGAATTATAATGTTAACGCCCTCTGCGGCAAAATGCAGCTTTCTTTGTTCTGATAATGTATAAGAAGCCCCTGTTACTGTCGATCGGGGCCATTCCATCGCCATCATGCCACTGTGCCTCACCATGGCCATGGCACAGAGCCTTATCATCGCCAGACTTCCTAGCGAATCTCTGCCTGTCTGATTTCCTGTTTTTGCCCGCATATTCCAATTCCTCTGTTATTCTGTATCTGTTTTGCCGTGTATCTCCGAATAAACCTTCAACCTCAGCTTGATAAGAGATCGTCTGTGGAACTTCTTCCCGACTCTTCCAGCTCTCAGTAGGACTTTTTCTTACAGTAATTCTATCTCATCCCCTTACAGTGTCTCCAATGCAGGGATATAGAATGAGAATATTGTGCAAACGCTTTTTATATAACGGCCACTATCTGAATACCTCAATAATGGCTAGTAATGTTCGCACATATTCCATAAAAAGATTCTGATATAATTCCATCATCCTGTTTCAAGGACAGACATCTTTGCTGATTCAACACTTCTGACAGATACGAAAAGCCTAATTTGTGATGTCTGTAGTGGTTAAGCAGAAAACAAAGTGCCAGGAGGTACTGTATATGGACATTTGGGATTTCATTTAATTTGTGAGCATAGATGTAAAGCAATAAAGAAATAATTTGCATAGAGATGGATCTGGTGTAGCAATAGAAATTGTCCTTGCAATTGTGTCTTACCTGGTTAAAATAACAGGAATCACTAAGAGAAGAAAAAGAACAACTTAACATTGAAACATTAGTTCCTTTATTGCTTTTAGCGAGCTGATTGCAAAAAAGACTAAAGCTATGTATTTTTTAAAAGTGTAATATTTCAAAATTACCTGTATCTATAATGTTAGTTCATAACATTGGGTCTGTCATTACAGGTGTTGTAGGCAAAAATGTAGACAGAGCCTCAACCCATTACTCCACCAAAACACATTTAGGCTATGTTCACACTAGCACTGAAATAGCACAGAAAGAGGACTTAAAAATCCTCCAATAATAGAAAACAGCAAAAAGGTTTACCCATCCAGGCTTCCAGACAAATGCACTATCAGGATGCAGTGGACCCATATAATTAAGATGGCAACACAGGTGCAAGAATACCGATGAAACAACCACTCACAGCCTACCATTACATGGAGGGGGCGGTGGCCTGGTATGTTAATGCACAATAAAAAACTTGTAAGCGGCGCTGTTCACACTATGGCTATGCACAGCATCCAGGCCAGCCTAGTAGTTACGCCCTTCTATTAGCTCAGGCGGGCTGCCCAGCGCTGTCAAAATGCACGCCATGTGAACAGACACCGCAGTTTACAAGACCAAATGGGCCCAACTGCACCCTGAATAAAAAGTGCAAAAAGCACATAAAAAAAATGTGGAGTATTAGCAGATATTTTGGCCAAAATACGTGAGCCCGTAACCTGCGCCAAAGGTCTCCACGTTTACGGGTACCTAACACTAAGTCCACTTTCTGTGCTATTTCAGTGTAGGATTTAGTGTTAGGTACCCGTAAACGTGGAGACCTTTGGCGCCCCCTCCATGTATTGGTAGGCTGTGAGCGGTTGTTTCATCGGTATTCTTGCACCTGTGTTTCCTTCTTAATTATATGGGTCCACTGCATCCTGATAGTACATTTGTCTGGAGGCCTGGACGGGTAAACCTTTTTGCTCTTTTGCCGTTTTCTATGTTCACACTAGGCATTTTTCCAGCGGTTTTCAGGTTTTACTTGCAATTTTTTGCTGCATTTTTTGCATGTTTTTTCCTGCGGTTTTGTCATGCTACAATTTTCTCTTGTGCTTGCTGATAAAGTTTAGTGCAAAAACAAAATCTCATTCTATTTAGTCAGGTTTTGGCACAAAAAAAGCTGCAAAACCTGATACCTGCGTTTTGGTGTGGATTTTCAGCGCTTTTTCACCACCCATTACATTCAATGTGTGAAAAACGCTGAACGACCTGAGAAAAAACACTGAGAGAAGTGACATGCTCTATTGTGCAAAAAAACATACAAAGCACAAAATACCGATGACGAAAAAACCAAGGTGTGTAAATAATTTTCAACATGGACGGTGCCAAGATGCAACAATCTAGGCTAGGAACCACTGATGAATGAGCTGATGTGAGCACATCATCAGTGACCAGTGGTGACATTATCGAGGTTACCGCTGGTCACTGAGGCTGTGTTCCCAGCAGGGCCCCTGAACTGTGGTGACCTCAGCACTGTGAGAAAAAGTCAGTGAGGTCATCACAGTTCAGCTCAGTGAGGTCAACACCGATCTTTGATCTATGGTAAACTTGTTGACTTTTTGTTATGGTGCTGAGGTCTCCGCACACAAGTCGGGTTGGGAACACAGCCTCAGGGTGGTTTCACACGTTCAGATAATTCAGGTACCGGAAAAAACGGTACCGGAGCTATCCGTATCCATGTGTCCGTATGGACACGTGGTATCTTCATGTGGCACACGTGTGGCAACTGTGTGCCGCATCAGGACCACACGGATGTCCGCCGGGAAGAAGCGGCTACAGTAAGCGCTGTTCTTGGCGGCTGGTGCTGACCACGGCTGAGATTCTGCTCTCTTGCTCTGGCGGCAGGAGGGCAGAATGAATGAAAACCCGACGTGGGGACCTCCTCATTTTCTGAACCAACCAGACAAAACTTACAGCTGGGGGCTGCATCCCTCAGCTGTCAGCTTCAGCCAGGTTGGTTGTGAAGACTAGAGGGGTCCCCATGCTGTTTTTTTAAATTATTTAAATAAATAATTTAAAAAAACGGCGTGGGGTCCCCCCTATTTTTGACAACCTACCTGACTAAATCCGACAGCTGAGGACTGATATTCTCAGGCTGGTAAGGGGCAATTGATCTTGGCCCCCCCAGCCTAAAAACAGCAGCCCCCAGCTGCCCAGAAAAGGCGCATCTATTAGATGCGCCTAATCTGGAGCTTTGCCCATTTCTTCCCACTGCTCTGTACAGGTGGCAAGTGAGGTAATAAGGGGTTAATGGCACCTTTTGATTACAAGGTACTATTAAGCCCGGATTAGTAATGGAGAGGTGTCAATAAGACACCGATCCATTACTAATACTACAGTAAAGAAAGGGAAACACACTCACACAATAAGAAAAAATTATTTTAATGAAAAAATACAACACACACATTTTTATAATCTTTATTACACTGGTAATTCCTTAGCGAAGACCTCGTTCTTCTGAAAAAAAGTTGAAAATAATAAAACAAATCTATACATTACCTGTCCAGCGCTCAGTCACGTCCCACGGTGTAAATCCATCTCGGGGGTTAAAATATTTACAGCCAGAGCGCTGCTAATACAACCACTCCCAACTGTAAATGACTGGGGAATGAATGGAGCAGAGCCAGACTCAGTGATGAGCAGTGACGTCACCGCTAGTTACTGAGCATGCACCGGCTGCTCCCATTAATTCCCCAGTCAGTTACAATCGAAAGGTGCCATTAACCCCTTATTACCTCACTTGCCACTGCTACAGGGCAATGGGAAGAATCGGGCAAAGCTTCAGATTAGGCGCATCTAATAGATGGGCATCTGGGGGCTGCTGTTTTTAGGCTGGGGGGCCAAGATCAATGGCCCCTTACCAGCCTGAGAATATCAGTCCTCAGCTGTCGGATTTAGTCAGGTAGGTTGTCAAAAATAGGGGGGACCCCACGCCGGTATTTTTAATTAGTTATTTAAATTAAAAAAACAGCGTGGGGACTCCTCTATTCTTCACAACCAACCTGGCTGAAGTTGACACCTGAGGGATGCAGCCCCCAGCTGTAAGTTTCGTCTGGTTGGTTCAGAAAATGAGGGGAACCCCACGTCAGGTTTTCATTCATTCTGCTCTCCTGCCGGCAGAGCAGGAGAGCAGAATCACAGCCGTTAGCACCAGCCACCGGGAACAGCGCTTACAGTAGTCGCTTCTTTCCAGCGGCCGTCCATGAGCACGGAGGACTGTGTGAACAGTTCTCCGTGTGCAAAACATGGAGACATGTCCATTTTAACACGGACACACGGCCCGTGAAAACCCGCTGACATCTGCATAGACCCATTCATTTGAATGGGTCTACATGTGTCAGTGTCTCCGGTATGTCAGAAAACTGTCACTACACGTACGGGAGACACTGACATGTGAAACCGGCCTCAGTGACCAATGGTAACTTTGATGATAATTAAAAATACGGCGTGTGGACTTGTCTATTCTTGATAACTAGCCTCGCTGAAGCTGATAGCTTAGGGTTTCAGCCCACAGTGGTGGGGTCATGTCAGAGCTGAAGATTCTACCCACAGTCCTGCCCCCAATGCATGGAGACCAAGACTTCTAATGATTTTAAAACAATTACTCGGCAGATCTCTTCACTGAATATATGTATGATATCGGTAAAACAGCACCATATGGACACACCTTTAGTCTAATGTGCATAACCCTAAAGACAGGTATTCTTTATATGATTAGGTGTGTGTACCCATCACCCCCCCACCCCCACCTTTACTGCAGTACAAATAGCATCTGTCTCGTAAGAGATCTGGTTACTGTTGCTTTACCAAACTTTATATAAATCAATAGTGCAGTAGAATTAAAGAAACTTTGTGGTGCACAGTGTTCAGCATAAGTAAGAACACCCCGACAGATTTGTCAAAAAACCTATAGTTTCCTTTTAGAATCAATAAAAATAAAAAAAATACTCCCACAAATGTGTGCCATTGATTGCAAAAATGTGTTGCTTTGCACACCCACAAAAAAATGATCCTAAAAATAAATTGAAAACCATGTTGAAAAAATTGGTACACTCCAATAAAAGTCTTCAGAGCAAAGCTAAACTTTGAACTACAAACTTCTAATTAATGCTTTACCGTCCAATAACTGATATATCTGACATTGGACGCCTCCCCCTCTTTGGTGCGATGATCCCGCACCAAATAATCCCACAATAATAAATGAAAGGTTATACACATGGGAAGAAGGAATCAATATTACCAGTACACACTCAATGGGAAACCACTGGGTAAATCTGACATGGAGAAGGACTTGGGGATCCTAGTTAATGATAAACTTAACTGGAGCAGCCAGTGCCAGGCAGCGACTGCCAAGGCAAACAGGATCATGGGGTGCATTAAAAGAGGTTTGGATACACATGATGGGAGCATTATACTGCCTCTGTACAAATCCCTGGTTAGACCGCACATGGAGTACTATGTACAATTTTGGGCACCAGTGCTCAGGAAGGATATAATGGAACTAGAGTGAGTACAAAGGAGGGCAGCAAAATTAATAAAGGGGATGGGGGAACTACAATATCCAGAGAGATTAGCAAAATTAGGATTATTTAGTCTAGAAAAAAGACGACTGAGGGGCGATCTAATAACCATGTATAAGTATATAAGGGGACAATAAAAATATCTCTCCAAGGATCTGTTTATACCAAGAAAAGTGATGGTCACAAAGGGGCATTCTCTGTGTCTGGAGAAGAGAAGGTTTTTCCACCAACATAGAAGAGGATTCTTTACTGTTAGGGCAGTGAGAATCTGGAATTCCCTGCCTGAGGAGGTGTTGATGGGGAATTCAGTCAAGGGCTTCAAGAGGCCTGGATGTCTTCCTGGAGAGTAACAATATTGTATTTTACAGTTATTAGGTTCTTTAGAAGTACGCAGATCTGGGGATTTATTCTGGCAGAATATAGTCTGAACTGGATGGATAAATGTCTTTTTTCGGCTTTTCTAACTATGTTACTATGTTACCTTTTACAGCCCATTACAGCTGATTTGATCAGCTATGATGTGCCCCTAACAGCTGCGGGTGGAATTGCGATCCACCCTCGGCTGTTAACATGTTAAATGCCACTGTCAAACTCTGACAGCGGCATCTAACATGCATGCGAAGGAAGCGTGTCATTAACCCCGCCCATTGGCACAGGTGTCACATGACCGCGGGTTGTCGATGGGTTAACATGACAATCCAGGGTCTGCAGGTGACCCCTGTGGTTGTCATTGCCTGATCACTATGAGTGCCACCCAGTGGTCGGCGCTCATAGCAAGTAAAGCATTTCTGCTACATAGAGCAGGCCTGAAGCCCTGTTCTATGTAGAACAAGCAATCAGATCGCAGCTTCTAGTCTCCCATGGAAACTATTGAAGCAAGCAAAAAGTAAAAAAAGTAAAAATATAAAAAAATATAAAAGTTCAAATCACCCCTATTCAAATTAAAACAATTAAGAAAATTAAAAAAAAATACACATATTTGGTATCGCCGCGTTCAAAATCACCCTTTCTATCAATATATAAAAAGAATTAATCCGATCGGTAAATGGCATAGCAAGAAAAAAAAATCAAAACTTCAGAATTACTTTTTTTTGGCTGAAGCAACATTGCAATAAAATGCAATAACGGGCGATCAAAAGTTCGTATATACACCAAAACGGTATCATCAGCTCTGTGCGCAAAATATAGGCCCTCGCATGGCCCCAGATCCCGAAAAATGGAGATGCTACTGGTCTCTGAAAATGGCAATTTTTTTTTTTTTACTAGCTTTGGATTTTTTTTTCACCTCTCAAATAAAAAAGAACCTAGACATGTTTGTTATCTACGAACTCGTAATGACCGGGAGAATCATCATGGCCATTCAGTTTCAGCATTTAGTGAACATGGTAAAAAAAAAAATCCAAAAACCAATTGTGGAATTGCACTTTTTTTGCAATCTCACCACACTTTGAATTTTTTTCTCACTTTGCAGTACATAATATGGAAAAATCAATGGAGCTATTCAAATGTACAACTCATCCTGCAAAATCAAGCCCTCACATGGCCATATTGACAGAAAAATAAAAAAGTTATGGCTATGGGAAGAAGGGGAGCAGAAAATGAAAACGCAATAACGGAAATACCCCTGGTCTTTAAGGAGTTAACAAGAATTCAACCACAGGTAGGGCTAATTATTCATTAAAGGTCCAGCAGATGAAATCCCTCACCATTTCATGCTGACAGCAATAGCATCACATGGAAGAGAAATGTCACAAGACCCAAGAAAGAAAATCATTTCTTTACACAAGAAAGGTGAGGGTTACAAAATGGTCAGCAAATAATTACTTATCATTCAAATTCTGTAGCAAAGTGATACAAAAATATATCAAAGATGGAGCAGAGACCTCCAGGCCCACCACGAATGTTAACACATAAATAGGAGCCTGTTCTGATGAGAACGGTTTAAGAAAATTGACATGCAAGTTTGCTGCACTAAGCTAAAGATGGACAAAGTCAAACCAGGATGAGTTTTTCCCGTGACACAACAAAGTGTACACTGCAAACGAATGGCTTGCATTGATATCGTCCACGAAGGAAGCCCCTCCTAAAGCCATGCACATAAAAACCTCCTACAATTTGCCATGGTCTATGCTGAAAAATAGGAAGACTCCTTGGATTCATTACTCTGGAGTGCTAAGACCAAGATAAGTGTTTTAACTGATGGCTTCAAAACTTTATGGCGTTGTAAAGGTGAAGAATGAATGGTGGCCAAACTGAGCGATAGTGGTGGCGGTGTCCTTACATGGGGAGATCTGATGTTGTGAAGGAGCTACATTTCATTAATAGTATTATGAATTTACAGATGTATAGCTCTGTATTGAAGTAGACGATCCTACGATCACTCTGTGGCCTTGGTAGATGTGTACTTTTTCAACTTGACAATGATCTAAAACACACAACTAACACCACTGTTGCATTTCTGAAAAAGAACAAGGTGAAAGTGATTCACTGGCTAAGTATGTCTCCTGATGTGAACCCAGTCAAACGCCTACAGGGAATTCTGAAGAGACAAGTTGAGCATTAAGCCGGAGTCACACTTGCCGTATGAAAAATCGGTCCGATTCTCTCAGCCAAGAATAACACCAATGTTCTCAGCATGGTGATCCATGTGTAATCCGCTTACAATGGAATGATGCGATTTCCTCACATCTATGTATCAGTATGACATCCATATGCAATCCGTATGCAATGCGATTTTAACATAAAGTTTTACATAGAGCAGTTCTCTGTCATTTACACATCATTTCAAAACGAAATATTCTTCAAAACATTACATATATATATTTATTAGATAGATTAATAGCCGGCAAATGACCTGCCGCCTACAGTATAATCACAGAGTGACAGGTTAGAATAGAATAGATATACACATTAAATAGGTGTGTGTGTGTGTGTGTATATATATATATATATATATATATATATATACTGTATTAATGCTGCTTCCTTTTTTATCCATACATCGTATCTATCCTATCACATATCTATTATTTTATTTTATTCGCATAGCACCATTATTTCCACGGTGCTTTGTAGACATTATCAGCACTGTCTCCATTGTGGCTCACCATCTAATTTCCCTATCAATACACGAGTGGAAGGAAGCTGGAGAACCCGGAGGAAACCCACGCAAACACAGAGAGAACATACAAACTTCTTGCAGATGTTGTCATTGGTGAGATTTGAACACAGGATCCCAGCACTGCAATAATAGCACTAACCACTGAGCCACGGTGCTGCCTGCCTATCTATGCATCTATCTATGTAGTTCTTGCCCTTGCTGGGATTTAAACCCAGGAACAGAATTCCAGCGCTGCAGTGCTAACCACTAAGCCACCATGCTGCCCATGATACAAGATATTAATCATAAAGCAATGTAGCACTGTGCACTTTTTGCACAATCCCTAATGGAGTAAATGAACTGTAATAAGGTTCATGTTGTAATAATATGCACATATACTGAAATGAGTCATGTATGGATAGCGTGATTATGCACTTGTATTTTATATGTGAAATTTCACTAATGATTGTATCAATTGATGATGATGTGATGCACTATATATTTCTGATGTTTGTACTTATTCACTGCTTGAGAAAGGCTGGTCACAGCCGAAATGTTGCCACACCATATGGCCAACAAAGTCCACTTTTTTTCATTATTCATTGGAGTGCTGCCTCGTTTTTTTCTTTCTATCTATCTATCTATCTATCTATCTATCTATCTATCCCATATCTAGGAAATAAAATGGAGGTAGCACACCAGTATAAGGTGAAAAAAAGTGCTTATTTAACAGCCTATAATGGCAACGTTTTGTCTCAAAAACTGTGAGCTATTCTCAAGCTTGACAGTGTAGGCACAGTCTGTCTTCCCTGGGCTTGTAGCTTTGTCTGTGCTGGCCAGCCTCGATTGTGGGCAAGATTGTGCTGGCCAGATTGTGGGCAATGAGTCTATACGGGCTCAGGATTTGGTTGTCTCTGGGGTCCGAGAGTTTCTCCAGATATGAAGCCAGTCTGTAGTCTCTCTGTAGACTCTGCAACATCGTCAGTTTCTGTGAGATGCTGACTTCTTTCTTCCAGTCACTGACGTAGCTCTCCTGACCCCGTTCTACCGTTTTCCTGATTCTGGCTTTTGTCAGGTTGTTTTGGATTATGGTTCGGTCAGGTTGGGTTTGACTGAGCTGTTTCAAAGATCCTGGTTTGTGGGAACCACCTATATGTAGTGTAAGGAGGTGAGGGCATAGCCCTGTAAATATTGTTATGATGTATTAACTGTGTTCCTTACATGTCTGTGTACAGTATATATGTCATGTTTGTGTGTTTGCGGCTGATGACAATAGTTAGTGGTAATACCATTAAGGGACACTAGATGGGGGTGTTGAGGGAAGCTGTTGAGGGAGGATCTAGAGTGACCCTTCACTGTTGACCAAGTGATTTCCAAATTAATCCACACGGTGTTGCCAGCAACTGAGAATGACCAGACGGAGATGTATCTCTGTTTGGCCAGTTCAAGGCAGATCGCTAGCCCCGTTTATTAGACAACCTCTTTGATAGTATAAGCAATCAGCACTTGACCGATAAAAATACAGAAAAAACGGAAACTACATATATGTCCGTATCCTCGTAGCATAGAGAGAAGTACAATAGCACATTCTTCAGAGTCTTACACAATAATATACCCCCGGGTTTCATATCTTGTGCATATAGAAACTTGGCACACACTATATATATTTTCCAGTGAAAAGGTAGATTTTAATGTTTTTTAGGCCAAAGACGTCGATACACCAGAGGAAGAAGACCAGGCGGGGAAAGAGACACTCGGCGCAACATGGACTTCAATCGGATAACCCGATCACAGGTACCAATCCACTTTTTGTAAATATCTCTTCTAAATATCTGGGCATAGCAGAATGCCATCTTCTACAGAAAGGGTAATCTTTCTGTCCGAGTTACCAGTATAATACCTTTAAATTGGATATGGACCTCCAACGTTTTTATAGGTCACTTAGACTTAAATTAAACTTTTCAGAGCAAAGTCATACATCTAAAGAAACAACTATTTCCCCTACCTCACAGCTAATTGCATCTAACTTTGGCCTGAGGAATAAGCGTAGCTATAGACCACCTACAGGTTCACCTGCATTAGAAACTTTTATTTCTTTTGTTAATGAGTATGACACTTTTCTTAAGTTGAGACATGATATAGAGAAAAAGGAAGTTCATTTTCCATCTAATCTTCCACCTCTTGACCGATTAGCCCTGAAAAATTTGCAGGATGACAAAGATCTCATCATCAAACCCGCAGATAAGGGAGGGGCCATAGTGGTTATGGATAGAGCTATGTTCTTCACAGAGATCCATCGCCAATTAAGTGATAGAACAATATATATGTAAAGAAAGTGTAGTCAGCTTACCCATCTGCAAAGCAATCCCCAAGCCTGCCAACGCCCAGCACGGACTGTGGTGAGCATTAGGAGCAAGAGGAAGAAAAAAAGTGATCCTGCTTGAGACGGAGGCGGCTGCAATTTACAAAGCTTTATTGGACAACTTAAAAATATGTTGGTTCCTTAAAAATTTCTTATAGCAAACACCAAGCACACCAGTGAGGAGGATCAACGCATTTCAACTAAAAAATAGTCTTAGCCATGATCTACCTGCTAATACATTGAGAAAATATATATAACAACAATATATGAGCCACTTCCGGGTGACCCCACTCAGGAGATCCATCAACTCATCCAAACCACACTTATCAAATACACTACTTTGGGAGTCATTGACACTAAAGGTACTGTCACACTAAGCGATATCGCTAGCAATATCGCTATAACTTGTGACGTTATAGCGATATCGCTGTGTCTGATGCTTACCTACGACCCGCTCCCCTGCTGGTTATCGCTGATCGCGCTAGAACGTTCAGGACCGTTTCTCGTCGTCAGCTTCCTGCTGGGCTTCCTGTGGAGAGACGAGCGACGAGCATGGAGCCGGGCGGGAGGACGCAGGATCGCCTAGTGTGACAGGTAAGTAGCGACCCCCGACCCCAGCGATGTCGCTGGTGAGATCTGCCTGTGTGGCAGCTCACTAGCGACCACTTAGCGATGTACCAGCGATCCTGACTGCGTCATATCGCTGGTCGGGATCGCTGGTACATCGCTAAGTGTGACAGTACCTTAAGACTAAAGAATTTCTGACAAAACAATTTCCCATAACACCTGTCTTCTATACACTTCCAAAAATTCATAAGAACCTGGATAACCCATCAGGGCGACCGATTGTAGCCTCCATAGAATCCATCCTGTCCCCTATCTCACAATTTCTTTAAAAAATCTTGACTCCATTAATTAGAGAAACAACATCATTCTTTTTGGATACCGGTGAATTTCTGGACCTTATACATAATCATGGTCCAATCCCAAAAGAGGCCCTATTGGTCACATTCGACGTAAAGGACCTATAAACATCAATTCCCCATCAGAATGGCATTGAATCTGTACGGAGGCTATTGGATGTGTCCAACTTTAGTACTGATCTAATTTGTGATCTATTCTCCATTCTTTTAACACAGAATTTCTTTCTTTTTGAGAACAGATACTATCTTCAAATCAAGGGCACAGCAATGGGCTCGAACGCAGCCCCGTCATATGCTAATTGCTATATGGCTCACTAGGAGGATAGTATACTGTACCCCGATGACCTCTTCTGCTCACACTGTGTGATGTGGAAGAGGTATATCGACGATATTTTCTGTATTTGAAATGGTTCCCTGGCCACACTCAATACGTTCTACCAGCATCTTAAAACATCCTGGCCTGGTCTTGATTTCACAATGTCACATAGTAAAATGAATTTGTTGGACACTCTTGTGATCAAAGATAACATGGGTAATTTATCCACAGACTTATACGTGAAACCCATCGACCGTAATAGCCTCCTACATTACACCAGTTTCCATCCAACAAAAATGAAGAATACCATACCAAAAACACAATTCACGAGACTCAATAGAATTGTATCTAACCAGACAACTAAAGAAAAACGCATGCAAGAAATGCAAGCTAAATTTGTAGAGAGGGGTTATCCCCAACATACATTGGTTTTCTCTAGTACATCTAACACTTCCAGCACCAGAACAAGGGATCGTATCCCTTTTGTCCATGAATACCACCCCTTAGCATACCGGATCCATAGGAGTATACGCTGCCACTGGCATCTCCTCAATACAGCTCACCCTAATGTCAAAGAGTTCAAGGAACCGTTCCTTCCATGTTTTAGAAGACCACGCAATTTCAGGGACCTTCTTGTGAAGACTGACGCTGGACCATCCCGTCCAGCACTGAATCAACGTTTTTTGCAGAATCCAAAATATGGCACATTTCCATGCTTGCAAAGCACCCAGTGCAACAACGTGTTAAAAGGCAGTTTTTTCTTTCATCCACAAACTGGTAAAAAGTATGATATAAAGGGATATTTCACGTGTAACACTTCAGACGTGATAAATTTGATTAAGTGCCCTTGTGGTTTGATTTACGTGGGGGAAATGACCCAACCTATCAAGGACCGTATTTCAAAACATAAGTCCACGATTAGATGTAAGAACCTTTTACTGCCAGTACCTCATTACTTTGTCACAATGGGCCATACCATTGCCCAATTAAGATATCAAGTTATTGAGCAGGTTAATGTGCCCCGCAGTGGTGGTAATCGCATTTATTTTTTTTTTAAAACGTGAGGCTTTTTGGATTCATGAGCTCCAGACATTGACCCCAGAATGGTTAAATAGGGACTATGACATCCAATCATTTCTGTTCTGATGTATTAAGAAATATACGATGTGATGCTGTAATTTTTCTTCATCTCTAATACTTATTTTCCCTTTTTCAGAATCTACAGCACTAGATACATGTATACCTCACGGAGATTTCTTATTACTTGCTCTTCACTGAACCACCACATCCCTAAAGAGTAATATAGAGCCATCTGGATTATTTACAGCCGTTCCAACATGCACTGCTTCCACTAGTATTCTTTTGTTATGCTGCAATTTCCCCTTTCAAGAACGTTAGTGTGGGGAGACTTTTCACTGTAACATAGGACACTTCCTGTTGGTGACAGCACAGTGTCGTCACTATTGAGACCTCCCACTCCCTCCTCCAGCCTGGGGATCGCATCAGGCTGTATTGGAGTGCACAGTATCGTCACTTCCGGTCTTACACTTCCTCTCCGGCCGCCATCTTGGTCTCTATTTATAGAAGCAGCAGACGCTGCTAACGGCGCTTCTGACCCGCAGTGGACGCCGCGTCATTGCCCCACATGCTGCACACTGACCGGACCGGTAAGCACTTTGCCCCTCCACCACCTCACACTTTGCTCTATTGTTTTGTCTGCTAACAAGGAGTATTCTCTGTTCTTATTCCACAGACTCTGCATAATTGTGCCTTTTGTCCCTACTCCCTGGGGGTATGTACTCATTAACTCCTCCTGTCACCTCTCACAATGTACTATAGTCAACAGCATATATTTTTGTATCATATCTTGTGCAGGCTGAAACAGTCTGGTTTTATAACAGCCATGAACTTTACTCTAGTTACAGAATTTATTTTGCAACCAACAAGATGGAGTTACAAGCACAAAAATGAAGCCTTTAGTTTTGATTTTAGTTTAACCCTTCACAATCCCCCCTAGATAAATTTTGCTAACTAATAATAGAAATAGCAGAGGTACTATCCCCAGATAGCAGTTTGAGGGGTACTGGTCTTCACATGGCTGATGCCGTGTTATCAGTCATGTCTTTTGCGGCACACCCATCCGCCCTGTATGCTGCAATTTACGAATAACAATTTTTGATGACAGTGGTGGAGATCTTTTGAAGGTAGCCATGTGCCTGGCTTCAACATCTTCATCAAGTAACCTTTTGAGATCGGTGTAGAGAAGAGCAGGGGTAACGACGCCTTTGGTATCATCATTAGCTGTCCTAGTACAGAATTTCCTAATACATACAGAAATACATCAAATAACAAGTTTTAGTATCACATATACAACAAGGCTACAGGCAGCAATATGTAACAAGCTTTGTAAGATCCCAGCTATCCAACCACCAATTCCCTTAAACCAATTGGCTGGATTGAGAAAGGAGAAGGTGTCTGACCACCAACTGTCCTTATTACGATCATTGTTTTTATCACATTAATCTCTGAATCTTTGAATGTCTTCTAACTTTAACTTTAACTTCATAGTACTGTTAGGATCTATATAATTACAGCAAGCGGGTCCAATGACCTGACACATACCACCTTGTGCTGCTGTTAAGTAGTCCAGCACTATAGCAAAACCAGGGGAAGAGTCTTGAGGAGATTATTTGCATATTCCCAGTGCCTTCTGGGATAAGTGAAGAGTCTCCACGAGCTCAACAATCACTGGGTTTTGGCCATTGCAGCTGAAAAGAGGAAATTGGAAAACCATGGGAAATCGGAAAATCTTGGCTCAATCGGAATTTTGGCTCATCTTTCATCGTTTTTAAGAAATATGGAAGAGGCCAGGAGCCATTTGGTGAGCTGCATTTCTTGCTACATGTTCACAGACTTACCAGTGGAAAAGCCAAACTTCACATGCCACAAATGCAAGCTTGTGTCCCTGTTGGAGGAAAAGTTGCAAAGTCTCGAAGAGAGGTTAGCTTCGTTGAATATCATTAAGGAAGGTGAAGAGTTCTTTGACAGAGCAGAATTATCTCTTCATGTTACAGAAAGAGAAGAAATTCAAAGTGCACCTGAAGAAACAGAGGAATGGAGACATGTGACCCAGAGAAGCAGGAGGATCGGGAGGCAGTCAGCACCCATACTTCTCAGGAACCAGCACCAGGTTCTCACGCAGGAAAACGATGAAGAAATACATCAGGATAAGACTTTGCCCACAAACAGCAACCTTGTACGCCTTCAAAGTCCTCCTGGATGGAGAAAGAAAAATGTTGTGAAGAAGAAACGGAGAGTGGTGGTCATGGGGGATTCCCTGTTGAGAGGAACAGAGGCCGCTATCTGCAGACCGGATATAACTTCAAGAGAAATGTGCTGTCTTCCAGGTGCAAAAATTAAAGATATGTCTGACAGGATATCAGGACTCTTCAGGCCTACAGATGACTACCCATTCCTGCTACTACATGTGGGGACAAATGACACCGCAAGAAACGACCTGGAAACCATCTGCAGAGACTTTGATGACTTAGGCAAGAAAGTGAAAGAACTGGGAGCGCAGGTGGTCTTCTCTTCCATCCCATCCTCCCAGTGGATGGCCATGGAACAAGGAGGTGGAATAAGATTCTGCAGGTGAAAAACTGGCTACGTCAATGGTGCCGTCAGCAACAATTTGGATTTCTGGATCACGGAGTGAATTACCTTTACGATGGACTACTTGCTAGAGATGGGTTGCACCTTACGAAGACTGGAAAACATGTATTTGGAAGTCGCCTTGCTACACTTGTAAGGAGAGCTTTAAACTAGAACAACATGGGAAGGGAAGCAAAAGACCAGAAAAAGTCATACACCTGACAAATGCTATTGAGAACTCGGCTATTAGAAGTGGAAAGGAAGAACAAAGACAAAAGAATCTAATTAATAAAAATATTGGAGAAAGAGAAACCAATCACAAACTAAAATGTTTCTATACTAATGCACAAAGCATGGGCAACAAACAAGGAGAATTGGAACTACTAACACAGGAAAAGAAATATGATGCCATTGGAATCACTGAAACTTGGTGGGACAATACACATGATTGGAATACAAGACTAGAAGGATACAACTTATTTGCAAGAAACAGACTTGATAAACGAGGAGGAGGTGTCGCATTGTATGTTAGAAACGCGTATATCTGCACAGAGATTGAAGCTTCAGAGACTGGGAGTTCTGTGGAAACTGTTTGGGTAAGAATACAAGGACAGAACAATGGAAAGGACACCATTGTAGGCATTTACAACAGGCCGCCTGTGCAAGCTGAAGATATGGATGAACTCTTTATGCATCAAATGGCCAAGTTCTCCAAAAAATATGACATAGTTGTCATGGGAGATTTCAACTATCCAGACATTTGTTGGGAATCTCTCTCAGGCAAAACTAACAGGTCAAGGAAATTCTTATCCTCTCTTGCTGACAACTTTATCTTCCAAAAGGTAGGGGAGAAAACAAGGGGAACTGCTACCTTGGATCTAATCCTTATAAACAGGGAGGAAATGGTTGAGGAGGTAAAAGTGGCTGGGACCCTAGGAGGTAGCGACCATGCTATTTTAGAATTTTGGATAACTAGAGGAGGAAGACCTGTGAAGACTCACACGTCAAGGTTAGATTTCAGAAAGGCAGATTTTAAAGGATTCAGAAAGAGAATTGGAGGGATCCAATGGCTGGATATCCTTAAAGACAAAAATGTCCAGGAAGGATGGGAAATCTTGAAAAATGAAATTCTCAAAGCACAATTGTTAACAATTCCAAAAAGAGGGAAGAATAGGAGACATTTAAGGAAGCCAGGATGGATGAACACAGAACTTAAGCACATGTTAAAAAGGAAGAAAGAAATGTTTATAAAATGGAAAGAGGGAGGCATATCTAAAGAAGAATATAATGCTGTCTGCAGACCCTGCAGGGCACAAATCAGATTATCTAAAGCTGACAATGATTTGAGGCTTGCAAGAGATGTCAAAAGCAATAATAAAGGATTTTGGGGATATGTCAAAAGTAAAAGAAAAGTCAAAGATGCTATAGGATTTTTACAGGATGAAAATTATGAAATTGTAAGACAGGATGTTGAGAAGGTCGAACTTTTCAATTCCTATTTTGCATCTGTTTTCTCTCAGAAAGGAAATGTAACACCAACTGTTCTTCACTGTCCTATTAAGGGAATAGAAGAATCCAGGATATCTATAAACAGAAATATAGTGAGGAAACACTTAGCTAACCTAAATGAATTCAAGTCTCCTGGTCCAGATGAATTACACCCCAGAGTACTGAAGGAGATAGCAGAAGAAATTTTTGAACCCCTCTCCATAATCTTTGAAAATTCTTGGAGAACAGGAGAAGTCCCAGAAGACTGGAGAAGAGCAAATGTTGTTCCTATCTTCAAAAAGGGGAAGAAGGTGGACCCAGGCAACTATAGGCCAGTGAGTCTGACTTCTATACCAGGAAAGATCTTTGAACAAATTATTAAACAACATGTATGTCAGTACCTGGATAAGAATGAAGTGATTAAACAGAGTCAACATGGGTTTGTAACTAGTAAGTCATGTCAGACTAACTTAATTTCCTTCTATGACAGAATCACTGATTGGGTGGATCAAGGAAATGCTGTAGATATAGTATATCTTGACTTCAGCAAAGCATTTGACAAAGTATCTCATACAATCCTTATTGAAAAAATGACTAAGTATGGAATGGACAAGGCAACTGTTAGGTGGATTCATAACTGGCTTAGTGATCGGACCCAGAGAGTGGTCGTAAATGGCTGCACATCCAGTTGGAAGAATGTCTCAAGTGGGGTACCACAGGGCTCTGTCCTGGGCCCTGTATTGTTCAACATCTTTATCAACGATTTAGATGAAGGAATTGAGGGTAAACTGATTAAATTTGCTGATGACACAAAGATAGGAGGGATAGCTAATACTAGAGAAGAGAGAGAGGATTCAAAAAGATATAAATAAACTGGAGAAGTGGGCAGCAACTAACAGAATGGTTTTTAACAGGGAAAAATGCAAAGTACTACATCTGGGCAATAAAAATGAAAAAAGCATATACAGAATGGAAGGAATAGGCCTAAGCAACAGCACATGTGAAAAAGACTTGGGTATACTAATAGATCACAGACTGAATATGAGTCAACAGTGTGATGCAGCAGCAAAAAAGGCAAATGCAATTCTCGGATGTATTAACAGACTCATACAGTCTAGATCACGTGAAGTCATTATTTCCCTCTACTCCTCTTTGGTCAGACCTCATCTGGAATATTGTGTCCAGTTTTGGGCACCACATTTTAAAAAAGACATCAACAAACTGGAGCAAGTTCAGAAAAGAGCAACCAGAATGGTAACCGGTCTGCAAACCCTTTCTTATGAGGAAAGGTTGCAGAATTTGGGATTGTTTAGTTTGCAAAAGAGAAGACTGAGAGGAGACTTAATAGCTGTCTACAAATATCTAAAGGGCTGTCACATTGTAGAAGGATCAACTTTATTCTCATTTGCACAAGGAAAGACTAGAAGCAATGGGATGAAACTGAATGGGAGGAGACACAGATTAGATATTAGAAAAAACTTTTTGACAGTTAGGTGATCAATGAGTGGAACAAGCTGCCACGAGAAGTGGTGAGTTCTCCTTCAATGGAAGTCTTCAAACAGAGGCTGGACAGACATCTGACTGGGATGATTTAGCAAATCCTGCTTTGAGCAAGGGGTTGGACCAGATGGCCCAGGAGGTCCCTTCCAACTCTACGATTCTATGATTCTATGACTATAGTATGTTGATTAGTGACTATGATAAGTTGATCTTGGACAGCAACAGTAGTATTAAGTATGTCCAGTATATCCCAAATTTGATCATGTAGATAGTCTGTGGCTCTAACCAATTTATCCCACATTTGTGTAATAATAGGGTAAATGAAAATAGAACTAACAACTTTATTGGCCACACTCATCTGTACTATATGGTCTCTCTGAAGGGCGGGGTGAATTGTCCAATAAATCTCTCAGTAATTTTTCATGATGTTGTATAAACCTGTTATTCAAGGACGTTGGGGAATTTAGGCTGTCCCATGCGGTTACCAATAATAATATGGAAAATGCGAAAAACCAAAACATTATGCCCCCTTTATTTGCTATTGGCTTGTTTAACCAACTTGCAGTGCGATGCTTGGATCCAAGTCAGTCTTCCTTCTAGTTTCACTGATGTAGGGGTGATGAGGAGGACTTGATAGGGACCGTCATACAAGGGTTCTAGTCCATGCTTTCTGACATGCCTTTTCACAACTAAAAAATCATTAGGCTTCAGGTTATGACAGGTGTCGGTTTCTGCTGAATCTGGAAGAGAAGAAGAAACTAAAGCATGGGTGTTAGCAAGATTTTTACTAAGCTGAATAACATATTGAACAGTACGGTCAGTTTCTTCTGATAACTGCTGAGGCTGGAAATTTGCAAGGGGGGGTCAAGCACCAAACAATATCTCATATGGGGACAGGCCATGTTTTGCAATAGGGGTAGTACGAATGTGGTATAATACAATGGGTAGGAGCTCTGGCCATGGAGCCGTAGTCTCCTGCATCATTTTGGTCAATTGTCCCTTGCCGTTCAGCCTCTCAACTTTCCACCTGGATTGTGGATGGTACGGAGTATGGAGGGCTACAGTGGATCCAAGCATTGTCAGAACTTCTTGATACACATGAGAAGAAAAGGCCGGACCTTGATCACTTTCAACAACTTCTGGAACCCCATATCTGCATATGACTTCCATCACCAGTTTCTTCGCTGTGGTTTTTGCGGTCATGTTGGCAACAGAGAATGCTTCCGGCCAACTGGAGAACATGTCAACAGCAACCAAACAGTATTCATACCTTCCAGACTTAGGTAACGTGATATGGTCCACCTGGAGCCTTTGGAAAGGATAGTCAGGCTTAGCAAGGTGCTTCGGGGGTACACGTTGAAGTTGACCAGGATTGCAGGTCTGACAGATATTACAAGCACGGTTGAGCGCTGTCAAAACTGTGGAAATTCCTGGGGCCCAGTAGAAGTTTTGCACCACTGCGAGGGCCTGATTCTTTCCTCGATGTGTAGGCCCATGTGCCCATGTGGCAATAGCAGGGTACATCCGCTTAGGGAGATACACAAGTTGGTCTTTTTTCCAGAGACCATTATCCATACGTGCCCCATCAGTTTTCCATTGCTTCACCTATTCCTTTGGAGACATTCTCTGCATCGTCATTAAGCGGTCTCGCGGGGTCCGACAGAAAACTTCAGTCTGTCATAGATCATCAGGCTCTTGAGTCAGCATCTCTTGCAACTGTTTACACTGAGAGCATAGTTGGTATGGTTGGTTCAACGGGGAAAAGAGTGGCGGCTTTTGCTTGCATATACGCAAATGCGTTACCAACAGTCTGTAGACTGTTCCCAGGACCATGCGCCTTAACTTTGATAATGGCCACCTGAGTAGGTAATTTGATCGAGTCCATGAGGGTTTTAACAGCTTCAGCATTTTTTACTGGGGTTCCGGCAGTAGTAATAAACCCTCGATTGGCCCATAGATCCCCGAAATCGTGAGCAATACCAAATGCGTACTGTGAGTCCGTGTATATATTAGCCCACCTATTCTTGGTCAAAATACATGCAGTAGACAGAGCCTGAAGTTCTGCTTCTTGTGCTGACTGTGAGGGAGGGAGCGCAGCTGCGTGCACTACAGTGTCTTCTGTGGTAACAGCATATCCTGTGTGGAATCTACCAAACTCATCAGCATATCTTGAATCATCCGTATATAACACCAAATCGGGATTTGGAAGTGGATTCTCACTGACATTTGGTGGAGTAGCTGTTTCTTCAGTCAGAAGTTGGGAACAATCATGTTGGAGATAATCCTCATCACTGCCACCTTTCGTGGGGACCGGCAGTAAAGTAGAGTGATTGATTGTAGTACAGCGATGTAACTTGACATAGTCAGGCAAACGGAGTGAACACTGCAGCCGTAAATGTCGTTGTACGGTCAAATGTCTTGGCTATTGGAGTGTTAGTATTGCTGCAATGTCATGCGGGGCAAAAATGCGCATTTCATGTCCAAGAATTATGTCTCCAGTCTTGCCAAGCAATGAGTGAGTGGTGTGAACTGCCCTCATGCAACTTGGTGATGCTCGGGCCACAGGCCATTGCCATGTGATTGAGTAAGTACCCCTGCTGCATGTCCTTCATTCTCAGACACATACAAATGGAACGGTCGAGTTTAGTCCGGGATGCCCAAAACAGGGGAGGAAGCAATGAGCCGCTTTAATTCAGAGAAGGCACGATAAAGGCTTTCCATACAAACCGGTGATCTTTCCTTGTAGTTCATTATGCCATCTTTCAAGGCATTGTAAAAGGGTTGCATTATGCGGGATGCATCCGATATACACTGATGACAATAAGTACATAGTCCAAGAAAACACTGGAATTCAGTTTCATCTTTTGGGAAAGGAAGGGAGCTGACAGCTATTTTTCTTTCTTCTGTGGGGTGTCTGACACCCTGAAGGAGACAGTGACCAAAGAGTATCACTTGACCAAGGTAGAACTGAAGTTTCGAGGCCGAAACCCGACTGTTCAGATCTGCCAGATACTTGAGGAGACTAACAGTGGCAGCAATGGCTTCCTGCTCCATTCGTGTTCACAACAAGAGATCATCCACATACTGAAGCAGCGTGACCTGGGGGTGATCTAACTGCCAGGGCAAAAGACACTCGCCCATGTTTTTTGCAAACTGGTTGGGACTGTTTTGGGCCCCTTGTGGCACAACTGTCCATGTTAACTGTCACCCTGATAAGTGAATGCAAACAGAAACTGGCAATCTTGGTGTAACAGAACGCTAAAGAAGGCATTGGCAAGGTCGATGACTGTAAACCAAGCAGCATCCTGGGGTATTTGGGATAAAAGAGTATGTAGATTAGGCACCACTGGAGTTTCCAGAACTGTAGCTGCATTAACTGCCCGTAGATCTTGTACCAGCCGGTACACAGGGGGCTGGCCAGGCGGGGTCTTTTTCTTAACGAGAAACAAGGGCATATTACATGGAGAAACACAGTGTACCAGAGTACCATTATCAAGTAATGTTTGTATTTGTTCCTGGAGGCTCCGCTCCTGATCATGTTTCAAAGGGTATTGATGGACTTTGGGAAAAGGGGCACCAGGTTTGAGAAACATTTTTACTGGTTCTACAGGCATTTTCCCTATATCATTTGGCCCTTTTAACCAAAGTTTAGATGGTATCTCTGAGAGGTATGGGGTGAGTCGTTGATCCTCAGGCAATATTGGGGATAGATCTGGGCCCACTAGAGCCATCATAACTGTGGGAAGGGCATGCAGAATACAAATTTCCTCACTGTCTTCATCTGCATAGGGATTATATAACGTAAGAACCATCTGACCATCATCTTGGAATTGTATTCTGAAGTGGAACTGTGATAATAAATCTGCCCCCAGTAAATTTACTGGACAAGTGGGAGAAATTACGAACTGAGCAGTAACCTCGGGGAAGGGTCCCACAATGATGGGTTTTGTAAGAGTTTATGTTTTATGTTTATTGGGTCTGCCATCTACTCTGATTAAAACAAGCTCTTGATCTGGGAATTGAATAGGGATATCCGTAGGTATATCTGATGACTTGATTATAGAATTGGCCACCCCAGTGTCTATCATGAACTTAACAAGGGTGTCCCCTACAGGGAGCGTGACAGATGAGCATGCCCCAGGTTTGGTGGAGGACATTGTGATGGCAGACCCTGGTTGGCCACCCCTTCAGTATGGACAATTATCAGGATTTTGGGGCTATCTGTTATGAATGGGTCACCGAGGAGGATAGCAAGACCAGGCTAAGCCACCAAACAACCAGAGAGGTTGGTAATTAAGCGGATTGCAGACCCCTGATCCTATCTACACAACTAGCAGTAGCCGTGGAGCATACCTACGATACCCTAGATGCCTCAGCACAGCCAGAGAACTAACTCAGCCTAAAGCAAGAAAGGTGAAAACTAAACTGCCCTGGAGCAGACCCCAAAGGAATAGACAGCCCCCAAACATATATTGTCGGTGAGACAAGATGAAAACACAAACGCAGGCAGAAAAATAGACTGAGCAAATGATGGGGCCCAAATTGACTAGACAGGACAGGCAAGGAAAGACACTGTCTGCAATCACGCAAAAAGCCTGAAAAATCCAACACGTCTGATGCACAAAAAACACTGAAGTCACACGACTTCGCCCCCACTATATCAGCACTCTGGTATATACTGAAAGCAAGGCAAAATGAGACCAATATAACAGGGGACAGAACAAACTGACACAAGCAGTAACATATTGGGGGTGATCCAGCACAGCCCCAGCAGGAGCAAGCTGACCCGCACAAAGCAGAGATAGACAAAACCAGATAAAAATGCAAAAAGATTAGCAAATGAACACTCAGCCGAACCATGCAGGAACAGAGCAGGAGACATCAGACCTCAGGAGGCACAGGAAGAAGATCACCAGCAGGGATTGAAGGAAGTCAGCTGTCTTAAATACACCAGTCAGAAACCCCAGATCTCCAATCGTCATCATTATCAGGTGGCAAGCCTCTGTCAATCTGACCAGCTCCACTACCTCCAGTTACCACCAGAGGGAACCCAGAAAGAGAACTCGCAACACCTCTGTCAATCTGACCATCTCCACTACCTTTAGTAACCACCAGAGTGAGCCCAGAAAGAGAATTCACAACAGCTGTCCATAACCGGGGTATCCTCTAGGGTTCCCAGTATTTAGGTTACGATTGGAAGGGGGAACTTGAGGGTAGCATTTATCAGCGGGGGTGTGACAATCTCTCTGTAAGTGACCGAGTCGGCCACAGCGCCAGCATTGCAGATGAGAATTGGCACGGCGAATCTGGGGAGTAAGGTTCCCAAACCATAGGATTGGAAGAGATATTGGAGTAGGGGGCTTAGTTTGTGCATGGTTGGAGGGCAGAAGCTGGAGTCTGCTGTGTGGGCCACTGATAAGGAACGAGCTGTGTGCTTGCAGCTGGGGTGGAGGCTGGGGTTGGAGCAGGAGCTGGAACTACTGCAGCTGCTGGTTTGCTTTTTGGTTTTCCTGCTGATGCAGAGGGGGCTAAATTCTTCTGAAAACTTTTTATTACTTTTAATGCATCGTTCGGAGTGGAGTTCTCGATGTCAGGATTAACTGACATTATCGCCTCTTTCAATTCAGGTTTAAGGCCGGACATCAAAGCTGCCACAAAAAGGTGTGTATGGGCTTTATTATACAATGAGAAACCCAGATCTTTAAATACCACCATAAGACGCCCATAGAACCTCTCGGCAGTCTCCCCCTTGTCCTGTGTGACATCTGTGGGAGAGGTAGCTTGATCCGCTAGTCTATCTTGTGCCCAAACCTTTAAAGCATTGCAGAAATCAACACCACTCTCATGGGTTCCCCCATCCAGGTTCACATTATACGTTATGCCACCCTCAATAATTGGAAAATACCCCTCCCCTGCTTTTACTCGAAGTATGTGTAATAGATCTTTTCGGGGAGTGAAATAAATCTCTCGATTCGCTGCCATTTGCCTGTAGAAGGCCATGGGGGGAGTCTCTGGAGCGGGTAATTGATTGCAAAGGGTGTCTATTTGGGATGGGGTAAAGGGGGTATACTTTGGCCTGTCAGGAGTAGTTTCCACATCATCCTCTTCAAATTCGGATTTTACTGACTCGGGGGCGGGAGGAGGTGGCAGTAGTACGGGCACAAGAGGCATCTGCTGTGGAAGCGGGGCAGGAGGCTCTGTTACAGTTAGAGATTGTATTGCCTGATGGGCTGTTAGGCGGCTGTCGAGGACAAATCGGACCTCCTCCAATATTATGGGATTTTCCTGTATACACCACTCTATTGCTGATACTATGATCATGGCGGGATCCTTCCTGGAATATTGAAAGATACCGGCAGAGATTAATGGTATGGCCACTGTACGTCGAGGCATCGTACCGGGGGACAGAGGAGGCATACAGGATTGCATTCTGGACAGCCTCAGTAGGCAATTGTTGGGACCTAGGAACATTGGTAGGATTATATTGTGGTCTCACTGCATGTATTACATATTGAAACGGCAGCTGTCCTGCTCTGGTTGTTGCGACCTGTCCTGCTTCTACCTAGCCATACGTTTGTATATACGAATTAGATTCTTCCTGTATCATGGGTCCGCCTTTCTGTGAAATTGTTGCGGCCAGTCCTCCAGCATGGCGGAGTTGATTATTCGCGGCATTTACTATTGCCCCGTGCTGCTTCGTGAGATCCCCTGTCCCTATCCTAAAGAGCACATCATGATGGTGGGGTCCAGAAATAACATTGGAATACATCTCCTGGAAATCTTCTATCTCCTCTGTGTATCCTGTTTCTGACTGGGTGACTAAAGTAGGAGGGGGTGGATACTCACAACCACTAGCAATACTAGGTATAGCAGGGACTGGTGCTGGCGGTGGCTGATAATAGGTGCCGTCAGCGTTTAGCAAGGGAAAGGTTGGGACTACGACTCCACGTCTCCTTGCTCCACAATTGCAACAGACCTCTCTCCACTGAGGATTAGTAACTCCGCATATGTTACAAATCCACCCGGCAGGATCATAGGGTGGGGGCGCACTGGGTTTTGGCAGCCCAGGATATATTGGTGCCCTGGGGTTGAGGGGCACAGAGCTTACAGTCGGGAGGAGAGGCTTGATTTCCTGGGGAGGGACCTTATTATCTAGCAGGGAGACCCCTTGTTCCAGATCATCATTTTTAGTTGTTTGTCTTTCTGGCACATTACTCTCAGTCACTTTCTCAGTCACTTTCTCAGTTCCTTCTTGCACCACAAAACATCCAGTCCTTGTCATAGTAGTAGACAATTTTCCTTTTTCAACATAGCAATAACAGAAACAATCAGAATTCACTTCCTCTTCTACTTCCATATAACCTTCATCACACAATTCATGTGCCAAGCCACGGAATTCTTCAGCGTCTTTAAGCAATCCATTATCAGTCATCCTTTGTTCTTCCTAATACCTTTGTCCCATAGCGTAGACTGTAGCCTCCCGCCCTTAGGAAATCCCATAATAGAAAATGTTTTCCCTGCATTCCTGACAGATTTCTTTCCCCATCTTTGAATCATAAGACTAACAGTATCCGATCCATCGCACAAATCCAAACTCTTCTTTTTCTTCCACGGAAGCATGATTCTCTCCTTTAGAGCTAAATATCCTTACTTCAGTTGTGCACAGTACTGGAGCGGCCATACAGTCAGTGATCAGGATTTCAGGATATTTTGACTATAAAGAGAGTCACAATCACTGGTCAATCCGGGGTTTCTGTCCCTTATGAAGTACAGTTCGAACACTGGGCCCCCAAAGGGACTGCAACTCTATATGATTCCACCCAAGAATCACTCCACCATCGGGGACAAACCTCAGATCCTCTTTGCAGCAACAAACACAGGAAAACCACACCAAACGGTCAGTCTGAACAGTATAACTGCCAACTTACCGTGGTTGTCGTGGGGGATGATCAGTCCCAATTTTCTAGCGCCTGTGTCCGGTCCAAGGGTCCTTTGTCTTGTTATCCTTCGGGGGGCAGATTGGGAGCCCCACGTTGGGCGCCAAGCTGTTGAGGGAGGATCTAGAGTGACCCTTCACGGTTGACCAAGTGATTTCCAAATTAATCCACAGAGTGTTGCCAGCAACTGAGAATGACCAGACGAAGACATATCTCTGGGAGGATCAAGGCAGATCCCTAACCCCATTTATTATGCCACCTCTTTTATAGTATTAGCATAGAGCACTTGACCTATAAAAATAAAGAAAAACCGGAAACTACATATATGTCTGTATCTATGTAGCATAGAGAGAAGTACAATAGCACATTCTTCAGAGTCTTACACAATAATACACCCCCGGGTCTCATATCTTGTGCAGGCTGGAACAGTCTGGTTTTATACAGCCATGAACTACTCTAGTTACAGGATTTTATCTCGTAAACAACAAGATGGAGTTACAAGCACAAAAATGAAGCCTTTAGTTTTGATTTTAGTTTAACCCTTCACAGGGGCACCGAGCATAACTGAGGGAACCTGTAGAGATGGTTACGTTAGAGGAGTGGCTAGCCAGAGACAAAAGGAAGATAGTTTTCCCTCCTTGAGTTAGTTGAGCCGGGGGTAGCTATACTGGACAGTGAAGGACAGCGAATTCCTACAGCAGTAGCCAGCGAGGAAGGTCATTGGAGGTCCTGCAGTTAGAGACTGGGAATTGCAGGACTAGGGAGACTGAAGAATGAGTCTCAATGGTCAATTCAGCTAGCAAGTGTCAGGAACACCGCACTGCACTTGCTCACTGAGCCAGTGCGCATGTCCTGAGTAAGACAACCTGTGCTCAGAGATACCTGTGGAGCGGGCAGCAGCAGAGAAGATGCGTGCTTCAGACCCACAGGACCTGAAGCATGTGACTGCTGGGGGCATGGCCTAAACTCCCAAGAGCTAGGAGCTGCAGGAAAACTCCTAGAATGGTAACTACGGAACAAAGTTACTAATTGGCATAGACAGAGAAATAAACCAGATCAGGCCGGGGTCAAAGCACGAGATAGCACGACAATTACCAAAGGGCAAGACAGAATGGATAGTCAAGACGTAGCCAAGAAGTCAGAAGTCAGAAACCAGAGAAGCAGATATACAGTACACAATCAACAGGCAAACTCACAACGAGGGACAGAACCGGATCAGAACCATATAAGCAAGCTATGAGACAACGAACAGGCACACAGGGGTCACAACACTCGGCCAAAGGCAAAAGTATAACTGACAGGGATTGGAGTATCTCACGGCAATAAAAAGCTCTGCCTGAACCAAAGAGAGGCCAAAACAATCAACCCCAGGTGTGCAGGTCAAAGCCTGCACTGAGCTCAAGACATTAACCCCTGACATGCAGGTCAATACCTGCACTGGGATCATGACAGCAAGGAAGAGCTGAAGTGACAACCAAGCCAGTCTAGTGAAAACAGCCCGTGTCTGGAATCGTGCAAGCCAGGGAGGTCAGTGGGTGAGCCTCCTGTGGACGTGGCAGCTGGAGTACAGGAGCATTGTGAAGTATCTCTAGAGCTGCAAATCTAGGACACATACAGGAGCAACAGTGCTGTAAAGGGGTGAGCTGTAATGGACAAGTCAGGTACCTTCGTGGGCTGAAGTCAGGCTCAGGAAGAAGGGAAGTAGTTCCGTGTTCACCGTGCTCCGTGTGACATGTCAGCTTGTCTGTGTGGTTCATATCAGGTTCCTGACAGCACCGGCATGCAGCCTCCGCTGAGCAGGGACTCACCAGTGCTGTAGGCGTCCCGGGAACAGTAACAGCTGGAGAGTACAGACGCACAGGACCTGCACGCTGAAATATTAGCAAGCAGGCACGGGACCTACGGTCACGTGACCACAAGGGGGCGGGGCTTAGCGTTCTGCTTACTGAAAAGCAAGAACACTCAGAGTCGGGCAAACCAGAGCTCATACACAATACAGGCGAACAAGGTACAGGAGGGACAAGCAGATGGGAGGTCAGACGAAGCCAAAAGTCATACACAAGAGGGTGGTGCGGTACCAAAGGGATGAGCAGAGAGCAGTCGAGTCACAAGCAGAGAGTCATACACGAGAGGACAGTGCGGTACAAGGGGGACAGGCAGAACTCGTAACAAGGACAGAACCAGATCACAACCAAACAAGAAACAAGTTATCAGGCACAAGGCACACGTATACAAGAGGTCACTTAACTCAGCCGAGGGCAGGAGTATAACTGACACCGGATATAGGTCCAGTGAGCATTAAATAGCCACCCTCTGCCAGAGAGAAGCAGCCCAATTAACCCATAGTCTAACCAGGATGGGCCGAAGCGAAATCCCGTCCTGGATCATGACAGTTCATATGTGTGAAGTGAAGGAAGAAGTGACATACTGCTGTAGATGAAGATGTATTACTGTTATCGAGTAAAGAGTCCTGTAGCCATTGTGGCTATGCTGTGCCCTGAAGAGAATAAAGCTGAGTTGTTAAAGTTGTTTCCAGCCTCTGTCTGCAGTCAATTGGGTCCCCAAAGTGAACAGCATACTGGAGATGAAACAGCCTCCAGCACAGTGAGTACTTGAGCGGCCGCAGAAGCTTCCCCCCCTGGCGGCCATGGTATTACAGTAGCATGGTTTTATGGTGATGGGAGCTTGAGTTGCTACTCTGTAGGTGATGTAGCAAATGGGTAATAGACATATTATATGTGGAGGCCAGAAATCTACAATTTGTAATGGCCATAAAAGGTGATCAGTAGAGTTGAGCGACTTTTGGTTTTTTAGGGTCGCGTTTCGTTTCGTGAAACCCGACTTTTCCAAAAGTCGGGTCGAGCAAGATCGTCCGATTATAGGGAAAAGTCGGGGTCGTCCCGAAACACGAAACCCAATGTAAGTCAATGGGGAATAAAAGTCGGCAGTGAGAGGAGGACAGGAAACACACCTACAGTGCCCATTTGAATGCCAAAAGCATCAATTCTTCTTACTTAAGCTTGTCAACCTTAATTAACTTCATAATACAAGTTACGCACTGAAAAATGGGGGTTATTTGGCTAAAGTTGTGGGGGGGAGGGCTGGCTGCAGCTTTTCATGTGCCCTGGGGGAAAGAGCGCCCCTTTAACACATACCACAACTCATCATGCTCCGATACGGCAGAGAAATAGCGGTATAGTACAATGAAAAATACCTCACTTTTTACATCTCATGACGAGGCCCATCTATTTCTCCATACAGAATCATTGGTCCCATATAATGTTTGAAACAGTATATGATGAGCTCCACATAATGCTACAGTATATGTTGGTCCCCATGGATGAAGCTCCACTGTCTTATGGGCCCAAATAATGCTCCAAACATAATGGGCCCCATTTCTAATGCTCTAGTGTATAATGGGCCCTGTAAATGCTGCTCCAGTGTCTGATGTCCACCTTTGGAATGTTCCAGTGTATGGTGGGCCCCATCTATCATTCTCCAGAGTATAGTGCTCCCCAAAAATTGCTGTCCCAACATTGAAAACAATCAAATAAGTCTCCTCGCTAGGGAATCCCTGTACTTGTCTGGATTCCTCGTCGTCCCCATCTTCCATCTCACTGCACAGTATTTCAACTTTGCAAGTGCTGTGATCCTGGGCAAGCAGGGGGGGGCCACTCGTTGGCGACGGCACTGGCACAGGGCCCCTGATAGTACGGTGGTGTGTCTGATGGCGGGTGGGCCGAACCTGCACTTTCATCTGCAGCTTCCTCTTTGTCACCGTGTAAGATGGAACTGTATATGGGAAGGGTAACCTGAGTTTCATCAGGGTCAGATTCAGGTCGTGTAGCGTGCGAGGGGAATGTAGTGGTCTGGGTCAATGTACCAGCAGATTCATCGAGCAGTGGCTGGGCATCAGTGCACTTGTGTCGCCCCCAGGAGTACGGTTGCCACAGTGGCATTACCTTCTTCCTAGGGAGTGTGATGTCATGCTTGGGAGCAACGAAGGATCTCTCTAGCAGGTTAACTGATTGGGCGGCGTTATTCCCACGAGTCATGACCCTCCAAACAGCGTTCATGAAGGCAAAGTGTTTGTTTTACGTGGGCAGTATGGTTGCAAAGCTGAACCTTAAAGGAATGTCCAGAAGGGCACCACCAGGAGTGGAGCCTACGGTTAAATTCGACTCCACCTGGGAAACCTCAACCATGCCAGCTACAGAACAGATGCACACATTGCAAGCTTAATTCCGTTAACGAACGAGACTCCGTCATGCCCCGCGGTCCGAGTCCGGCTTACTAGAGGGACACGTGAGGCTCTGGCACATGAGATTGGCCAATAACTGGTGTGTCATGCCCTTACATGTCCGTGGCTGCATGTGCGCTACACTGAAAAGGCCAGCGTTTGTCGCTTACAGGTGCAGATAACCCGCTGAACAACGTTAGTGATGGGGATCACTGATTACAATTATTACCCGCGAACAATGATTTCCCAGTAAGTACAGGTCAACCGCAGTTCCGGAATTAGGCCTAACCGTCATTCCTGAAAAAATGAAAAACTTACGTGTGCAAACCACAGGTGCTGTAGCTTGCTTAACAGCTCGCCAGCCGTTCTCACGCCCAGTATGGATTACACGTGATTGCACAAAGGTGAGAAAGGGTACCGTATCCCCAGATAACATGTATGGATAGCGTACACATTCAAAATATATGTCTATACATCAGGAGGCAGGCTCAGACGGTGTTAGGCCCAGTATGGATTGCACGTGATTGCACAAAGGTTAGAAAGGGTACCGTTTCCCCGGATAACATGTATGGATAGCGTACACATTCAAAATATATGTCTCAGGAGGCAGGCTCAGACGGTGTTAGGCCCAGTATGGATTGCACGTGATTGCACAAAGGTTAGAAAGGGTACCGTATCCCCGGATAACATGTATGGATAGCGTACACATTCAAAATATATGTCTCAGGAGGCAGGCTCAGACGGTGTTAGGCCCAGTATGGATTGCACGTGATTGCACAAAGGTTAGAAAGGGTACCGTATCCCCGGATAACATGTATGGATAGCGTACACATTCAAAATATATGTCTCCGGAGGCAGGCTCAGACGGTGTTAGGCCCAGTATGGATTGCACGTGATTGCACAAAGGTTAGAAAGGGTACCGTATCCCCGGATAACATGTATGGATAGCGTACACATTCAAAATATATGTCTCAGGAGGCAGGCTCAGACGGTGTTAGGCCCAGTATGGATTGCACGTGATTGCACAAAGGTTAGAAAGGGTACCGTTTCCCCGGATAACATGTATGGATAGCGTACACATTCAAAATATATGTCTCAGGAGGCAGGCTCAGACGGTGTTAGGCCCAGTATGGATTGCACGTGATTGCACAAAGGTTAGAAAGGGTACCGTTTCCCCGGATAACATGTATGGATAGCGTACACATTCAAAATATATGTCTCAGGAGGCAGGCTCAGACGGTGTTAGGCCCAGTATGGATTGCACGTGATTGCACAAAGGTTAGAAAGGGTAGCATATCCCCGGATAACATGTATGGATAGCGTACACATTCAAAATATGTGTCTCACGAGGCAGGCTCAGACGGTGTTAGGCCCAGTATGGATTGCACGTGATTGCACAAAGGTTAGAAAGGGTACCGTATCCCCGGATAACATGTATGGATAGCGTACACATTCAAAATATATGTCTCTGGAGGCAGGCTCAGACGGTGTTAGGCCCAGTATGGATTGCACGTGATTGCACAAAGGTTAGAAAGGGTACCGTTTCCCCGGATAACATTTATGGATAGCATACACATTCAAAATATATGTCTATACATCAGGAGGCAGGCTCAGACGGTGTTAGGCCCAGTATGGATTGCACGTGATTGCACAAAGGTTAGAAAGGGTACCGTTTCCCCAGATAACATGTATGGATAGCGTACACATTCAAAATATATGTCTCTGGAGGCAGGCTCAGACGGTGTTAGGCCCAGTATGGATTGCACGTGATTGCACAAAGGTGCCCGCGCCCAAGAGTCGGCCTACCCACCTGTCCAGGGCAACGGCACTCGCACGGTGTCGTGCGCTAGGTGGTGACCCCGGCCATGGGGGGGGAGGCAGCACAGTTAGGGAGTTTTAGAAAGTGGCATATGTTGATGTTGGACATTCAGCTGATGCAAAAGGCGAAATAGGTGAAGTCCCAGGAAGAGGTGGACCAAAGCAAGCCATTTTTCTGTCACCCTATGTGTCATCAGGGGAAGGTGGGACAAAATCCTTGGAAACCCATGCGTGGTTCATTTTAATGAAGGTTAGATCATCCACATTTTGGGTTGACAGACGGGTCCTTTTTTCTGTCAGGATTGATCCAGCTGCACTGAAGACTCTTTCCGATAGCACACTTGCAGCTGGGCAAGCGAGCTCCTGTAAGGCATATTGGGCCAATTCAGGCCAGGTGTCCAGTTTAGCGGCCCAATAGTCAAAGGGGAATGACCTGTGTGGGAGAACATCGATATGGGAGGAAAAGTAGTTTGTAACCATAGTTGACAACTGCTGTCTCCTGTCACTTTCCATCGATGCAGTATTACCAGTTGTGTGAGCGGTATTTGAAAAATCAGTCCACAACATTGTCATGAAACCCCTGTCTCCAACGCCACTTCTGCTGTGTGCACCACGAACACCTCTGGCAAGCTGCCCCCGGCCCGTACGGCTCGTGTGAGAACCATCACCGCTGCTGTGTGCTGAGAATGCCTCAAGCAACTGATTTACCAGAGTTGCTTGTTTATTAGCCAATATTAGGTCAAGGTTCTCCTGTGGCATGATGTTTTGTAATTTGCCTTTATAGCGTGGATCCAGGATGCTGGCCAACCAGTAGTCGTCATCGTTCATCATTTTGGCAATGCGGGGGTCCCTTTTTAGGATCCGCAAGGCATAATCTGACATGTGGGCCAATGTTCCCGGTGTCAATGATGCACTGCGAGTGCTGGGTGGAGGAGCACTTTCTGGCAAATCCACATCCCTCCAGTCACGCACAAACCCTGTTCCAGACCTTGCCACGCCAACATTTTCACTTGCCCCACGAGATGCATCCTCCTCCCCTAAGTAATCATCCCCATCATCATCCTCCTCCTCCTCTTTTTCCTCCACCTCGTCCAGGAGAGGTCCCTGAGCAGACAATGGCTGAATGTCATCAAGGATTCCCTCCTCCTCTTCCTCCTCATCAACATTGGCTGCAGACGCCTGCTCCTTAAGGTGCATCAAAGTTTGCATGAGCAGACGCATAAGTGGGATGCTCATGCTTAGGATGGCGTCGTCTGCGCTTACCAGCCGTGTGCATTCCTCAAAACACTGAAGGACTTTACAGAGGTCTTTCAGCTTCGACCACTGCACACCTGTCAACTCCATGTCTGCTCTCAAAGTGCCTGGCCGTGTATCCTCCCACAAATGCATTATGGCCTGCCTCTGCTCGCACAGCCGCTCCACCATGTGCAGGGTGGAGTTCCACCTTGTTGCAATGTCAATAATGAGGCAGTGGTTGGGAAGGTGGAGCAATCGCTGCAGCTTCTGCATACGAACGGAGTGTACAGGCGACCGGCGGATGTGCGCGCACAGTCTTCGCACCTTCTGGAGCAGGGCTGTTAACTCCGGATAATTTTTGAGGAAGCACTGCACCACCAGGTTCAAGGTGTGAGCCAAGCAAGGTATGTGGCTGAGTTTTGAAAGGGCTATGGCTGCCACAAATTACGGCCATTATCACTAACTACCTTGCCTGCCTCAAGATGTACACTGCCCAGCCATGACTCAGTTTGTCGCTTCAAGTACTCGGCCAGCACCTCGGCGGTGTGTCTGTCGCCCAAACACATCATCTGCAACACAGCCTGCTGACGCTTTCCACTAGCTGCTCGATAGGGGGACACATCGTGTGCAACAGTGGCAGCTGCAGATGAAGTGCTCGTACGACTGCGCTCTGTGGACGAGCTTTCGCTTCTGGAGGAGGAGGAGGAGGAGGAGGGTCGAACGCCTACAGCCAACTGTTTCCTATACCGTGGGCTAGGCAGCACTGTCCCACCACTGCTGTCCCCTGTGGACCCTGCATCCACCACATTAACCCAGTGCGCAGTGATGGACACGTAACGGCCCTGGCCATGCCGACTGGACCATGCATCAGTTGTGAGGTGCACCTTTCCGCTCACTGACTGCTAGAGTGCATGGACAATGCGGTCTTTCACATGATGGTGGAGGGCTGGGATGGCTTTGCGAGAGAAGAAGTGGCGACTGGGTAGGTCATAGCGTGGTACTGCATAGGCCATGAGTTCGCGGAAAGCTGTGCTTTCCACCAACCGAAAGGGCATCATCTCAAACGAGATTAGTTTGGCAATGTGGGCGTTCAAACCCAGTGTACGCGGATGAGAGACTGAGTACTTTCTTGACCTACTCATAGTGTCTGGGAGGGTGAGCTGGACTTGAGAGCTGCATATGGTGGAAGTAGCGGTGGACAGGGCGGACTGAGAGAGGGATGATGATGGTGATGGAGTTGGTGTTCTTTCTGATGGCCTAGAATCAGTCTTTCGTTGATATAACAGTGGGATTCCCTGACTGCTGTGGCCTTGCAACGACACCTCAACATTTGCTGCTGTGCTAACCGGTGGTCTTACAGTGGGGGAAACAATGTAGCGTTGCTGACTACCTTCGTTGTGATCAGTTGCACATGTGGCACTTGAGGTTTGGTGTTGTGTCCACGCTTGCAAGTGCATGCTGGTTAAATGTCTAAGCATACAACTGGTATTCAAATTTTTCAGATTTTTCCCTCGGCTAAAGGTCTTTGCGCACTTCTTACAGATAACCTTGGCCTGATCATGAGGATTTTGTTCAAAAATGTGCCACACTGCACTCTTCCTACTTTGGCAGACATTTTGCGGCCTAGCACGCTGTGATCCTTTGACCCTCTGGACAAGCTGTCCAGCAACTCTTTTGATGTTTGGAACCTGTCTTTGGAGTGCTCCGGGCCTGCCAGATAACAGCTGTTGCGATGTCGATGTCTGCTGTGGATGCTCCTCATCTGAGCTATTGGAAGCAGCACCCTCTTCCCCCAATGGATGCCAATCTGGGTCAACAACTGGGTCATCCATCACCTCCTCTTCTATGTCATGTGCACCTTCCTCTGTGTCACCGTGTATGGTGGTATAGTGTGCGGGAAGGGGCACCTGAGTCTCATCAGGGTCAGAATCTGGCTCTGTACACTGCGAGGACAATGTAGTGCTCTGAGTGAATGTACCAGCAGAATCATCCATCAGCGGCTGTGCATCAGTGCACTCCATGTCAGATTCATCTTGGCCTGGGTAATTCACCATTTCACTTGATAATCCAGGCATGGTATGTGAAAACAGCTCCATGGAGTAATCAGTAGTATGGCCTGCGTCATCCTTCAATCTTGGTTGGGGTGAAGGACACAAGGAAAGGTGTGGTTCATGAACATGAGCCTCCAATGACGACTCAGTGCTTTTACTTTTTACAAACTGAAGAAGAGGAGGCGATAGAGCTGGAGGCTGAGTCAGCAATGTAAGACAAAACTTTTTCCTGATGCTCTGGCTTTAAAAGCGGTTTGCCAACTCCTAGAAAACTAAGCGTTCGAGGCCTTATGTAGCCAGACGATGACGCAGGCTCAACCCCTCCTGCATTCGGTCCTATTTTGCTCTTGCCACTACCATCAGATCCACCACCAACACCATCATTACCAGCTGCCAACCCCCGCCCAATTCCACGGCCTCTTCCACCAGCCTTCCTCATTTTTGGTAGAAATGTAGACAAAATCCAACAAACTATATAGTAATGTAAAACAAGGTACAAGGTGTCTATAGGACAGGGGAGATTTTGAATTTCTGCAGACACTTGTGGACAGTTTTGGATTGTGTGAGGCCCACTGATATCTGAGCGCTATGTCACAGGCTCGATGGCACAGCTGTGACAAAAGTGACGAGAGGATAAGGGAGATTTTGAATTTCTGCAGACACTTGTGGACAGTTTTGGATTGTGTGAGGCCCACTGATGTCTGAGCGCTATGTCACAGGCTCGATGGCACAGCTGTGACAAAAGTGACGAGAGGATAAGGGAGATTTTGAATTTCTGCAGACACTTGTGGACAGTTTTGGATTGTGTGAGGCCCACTGATATCTGAGCGCTATGTGACAGGCTCGATGGCACAGCTGTGACAAAAGTGACGAGAGGATAAGGGAGATTTTGAATTTCTGCAGACACTTGTGGACAGTTTTGGATTGTGTGAGGCCCACTGATATCTGAGCGCTATGTCACAGGCTCGATGGCACAGCTGTGACAAAAGAGGCGAGAGGATAAGGGAGATTTTGAATTTCTGCAGACACTTGTGGACAGTTTTGGATTGTGTGAGGCCCACTGATATCTGAGCGCTATGTGACAGGCTCGATGGCACAGCTGTGACAAAAGTGACGAGAGGATAAGGGAGATTTTGAATTTCTGCAGACACTTGTGGACAGTTTTGGATTGTGTGAGTCCCACTGATATCTGAGCGCTATGTCACAGGCTCGATGGCACAGCTGTGACAAAAGTGATGAGAGGATAAGGGAGATTTTGAATTTCTGCAGACACTTGTGGACAGTTTTGTATTGTGTGAGGCCCACTGATATCTGAGCGCTATGTCACAGGCTCGATGGCACAGCTGTGACAAAAGTGACGAGAGGATAAGGGAGATTTTGAATTTCTGCAGACACTTGTGGACAGTTTTGGATTGTGTGAGGCCCACTGATATCTGAGCGTTATGTGACAGGCTCGATGGCACAGCTGTGACAAAAGTGACGAGAGGATAAGGGAGATTTTGAATTTCTGAAGACACTTGTGGACAGTTTTGGATTGTGTGAGGCCCACTGATATCTGAGCGCTATGTCACAGGCTCGATGGCACAGCTGTGACAAAAGTGACAAGAGGATAAGGGAGATTTTGAATTTCTGCAGACACTTGTGGACAGTTTTGTATTGTGTGAGGCCCACTGATATCTGAGCGCTATGTGACAGGCTCGATGGCACAGCTGTGACAAAAGTGACGAGAGGATAAGGGAGATTTTGAATTTCTGCAGACACTTGTGGACAGTTTTGGATTGTGTGAGGCCCACTGATATCTGAGCGCTATGTCACAGGCTCGATGGCACAGCTGTGACAAAAGAGGCGAGAGGATAAGGGAGATTTTGAATTTCTGCAGACACTTGTGGACAGTTTTGGATTGTGTGAGGCCCACTGATGTCTGAGCGCTATGTGACAGGCTCGATGGCACAGCTGTGACAAAAGTGACGAGAGGATAAGGGAGATTTTGAATTTCTGCAGACACTTGTGGACAGTTTTGGATTGTGTGAGGCCCACTGATATCTGAGCGCTATGTGACAGGCTCGATGGCACAGCTGTGACAAAAGTGACGAGAGGATAAGGGAGATTTTGAATTTCTGCAGACACTTGTGGACAGTTTTGGATTGTGTGAGGCCCACTGATATCTGAGCGCTATGTCACAGGCTCGATGGCACAGCTGTGACAAAAGAGGCGAGAGGATAAGGGAGATTTTGAATTTCTGCAGACACTTGTGGACAGTTTTGGATTGTGTGAGGCCCACTGATATCTGAGCGCTATGTGACAGGCTCGATGGCACAGCTGTGACAAAAGTGACGAGAGGATAAGGGAGATTTTGAATTTCTGCAGACACTTGTGGACAGTTTTGGATTGTGTGAGTCCCACTGATATCTGAGCGCTATGTCACAGGCTCGATGGCACAGCTGTGACAAAAGTGATGAGAGGATAAGGGAGATTTTGAATTTCTGCAGACACTTGTGGACAGTTTTGTATTGTGTGAGGCCCACTGATATCTGAGCGCTATGTCACAGGCTCGATGGCACAGCTGTGACAAAAGTGACGAGAGGATAAGGGAGATTTTGAATTTCTGCAGACACTTGTGGACAGTTTTGGATTGTGTGAGGCCCACTGATATCTGAGCGTTATGTGACAGGCTCGATGGCACAGCTGTGACAAAAGTGACGAGAGGATAAGGGAGATTTTGAATTTCTGAAGACACTTGTGGACAGTTTTGGATTGTGTGAGGCCCACTGATATCTGAGCGCTATGTCACAGGCTCGATGGCACAGCTGTGACAAAAGTGACAAGAGGATAAGGGAGATTTTGAATTTCTGCAGACACTTGTGGACAGTTTTGTATTGTGTGAGGCCCACTGATATCTGAGCGCTATGTGACAGGCTCGATGGCACAGCTGTGACAAAAGTGACGAGAGGATAAGGGAGATTTTGAATTTCTGCAGACACTTGTGGACAGTTTTGGATTGTGTGAGGCCCACTGATATCTGAGCGCTATGTCACAGGCTCGATGGCACAGCTGTGACAAAAGTGACGAGAGGATAAGGGAGATTTTGAATTTCTGCAGACACTTGTGGACAGTTTTGGATTGTGTGAGGCCCACTGATATCTGAGCGCTATGTGACAGGCTCGATGGCACAGCTGTGACAAAAGTGACAAGAGGATAAGGGAGATTTTGAATTTCTGCAGACACTTGTGGACAGTTTTGGATTGTGTGAGGCCCACTGATATCTGAGCGCTATGTCACAGGCTCGATGGCACAGCTGTGACAAAAGTGACGAGAGGATAAGGGAGATTTTGAATTTCTGCAGACACTTGTGGACAGTTTTGGATTGTGTGAGGCCCACTGATATCTGAGCGCTATGTCACAGGCTCGATGGCACAGCTGTGACAAAAGTGACGAGAGGATAAGGGAGATTTTGAATTTCTGCAGACACTTGTGGACAGTTTTGGATTGTGTGAGGCCCACTGATATCTGAGTGCTATGTCACAGGCTCGATGGCACAGCTGTGACAAAAGGGACTAGAGGATAAGGGAGATTGGATTGCTTTTAAAAAAGCAGTTTGCGGAGCAGTGGGTAAACAGCAATGCCAGCCTGTCAGGAAGCCTTAAAAGGCAGCCCAACAACCAACACCACTGATACACCACAATATAGCCTCCCCTTGCACTGCACACACAGTGACTGGTGTGTTGTGCAGGCCAAATTGCTAGCAGCAGAAGCAGTTTTTTTTTCTTCTCAGGACAAAAAAAAAAATTGGGATTGCTTTTAAAAAAGCAGTTTGCGGAGCAGTGGGTAAACAGCAATG
The DNA here is from genome assembly GCF_039654945.1 of Dendrobates tinctorius. Lineage (NCBI taxonomy): Eukaryota > Metazoa > Chordata > Amphibia > Anura > Dendrobatidae > Dendrobates > Dendrobates tinctorius. The sequence continues at coordinate 66,864,697 of NW_027361684.1, read as the reverse complement.
CAGGAATGTCAGGAAGCCTTAGAAGGCAGCCCAACAACCAACACCACTGATACACCACTATATAGCCTCCCCTTGCACTGCACACACAGTGACTGGTGTGTTGTGCAGGCCAAATCGCTAGCAGCAGAAGCAGTTTTTTTGTCTTCTTCCCTGCCTAACGCTCTCCCTACAGAATCAGCAGCAACCTCTCCCTATACTGAGATCGGCAGAAGTAAGATGGCGGTTGGCGTGTACGCCCTTTTCTACCCCCTGTGACTCCCACCAAAGCAAGCCAATCACTTGCATGCCCTTCTGAAAGATGGTGGTGACCCCTGCCTATGTCATCACGTTGCCCACAGTGTCCGTGGATCCTGATTGGCTGAAAAAGAGCGCAAAACAAACTTTTGAAACGCGACTTTGGCGCGTAAGTCGCCGACCTCGTGGCCGACCTCATCCTAGGGTCGGGTTTCGTTTCATGAAACCCGACTTTGCCAAAAGTCGGCGACTTTTGAAATTTTTCGACCCGTTTCGCTCAACTCTACTCCTGAGGCTAAGGCCTTCTGTCCTCTTACTGGGCATGCTCATGGGGCGATCCCCGATTGGAGATCGGGAGTCATGTGCTCAGGTCCCGCTCCAGTTCTCATTGGTCCATCTCAGAGATCTGGAAGCGTGCAGAAGGTCCCGGCTGCTATAAAAGGCGTGCATGGCTGTTCCGCCATGCGCTAGTATAGTCATACTTGCTGCTGTGTGTATGAGGACGGATGCATGATTCTGGTGACTGACTCATTTGAAACCCCTTCCCTCTGATATTACGCATGTGAATAGGGACTGAGTTAGTTTCAGCGCCAGCTCTCCTCTACTTAAACTTGCACAGCTGCTAGCGTCCGACATTGCGCTTGCACCTTGCCTTTGTCGTTTGGCGGCATTGTCCACGCCGCGCTGCAGTAGCAGCCTCCTTTGCATTTGCAGTTGCAACGCCGTGCACACGATAGGTCTAGACGGACGTACTGCCACCATCTTGGGCTACTCCTGTGACCGTATACCGTGAGTGCGTTTTTTACTGAGTACTGTGACTACAACAGGCTCAGTTATTTGTGCTTGTACTTTTGGCATCTCCGTGAGTTTAACTGAGATTGCTCTGCACACCTGGGTGGAGTTTAACCCTGTGTGCAATTCCGCCATATTGCTCCTGCCACCTCTTAGCAGCAGTTATTTCACCTATTGCACGGTGGACCCCGAGCGGCGAACGCACTTTATTTATATTTTTATTTAGTGCGTTCCGCCGTTCCTAACAGACATTAATGGATAGTGTTGTGTGTGATGATGGATGCTAGTGAACTGCTAAATGACTCATTAAGAAACCCCTTCCCTTTGATACGTATGTTGGTAGGGTTTAGAGTCCTGAGTCAGCGCCAAGCGGTGGCACTGCATAGTGCCACAGTGCTTCCAGCACCTCTCACACGTTCAGTCAGAGAGTGTCATCTGCACAAGACACCTCTGTACCGCATATGCCGCAGTGTCTGTCTCAGCGGTGCCGTGCGCAGTTACTGCGCTTTCCAGCACTAAGCTTAGGCTGGTTAGTGGCATTCGCCAGGGCAGCGCTGTACACACGCAGTACGGTAACACAACTGTCGGCTGCACCCTGTGATTGCTAATGGGGCACAGCGTTTCTTTAGGGTTAATCCCTGCCGCCGCAGTAGCGGTTCCCTAAGCCACAGTTTGTGAGGTAACAGACTTCGGCGACTCTTTCTTCGGCTCTGTGCTATAACAAAATTCACTCCTGTGCACACCGGGTCAGCGGTTACTCAGCCGGTGTTCAGTTAGCATCCGCCATTATCAAGCAGCTGTTTGCCATCTCTGCACGATTGACTCCGGGTTGCGATCGCACTTTATTATATTTTATACTTAGTGCGATCCACAACCCTAACAGTAGTAGCATGAGACGGACTCTACCACCCACACAAGTGGCTCACGTAGTGCAGCTCATCCAGGATGGCACATCAATGCGAACTGAGGCAAGAAGGTTTGCTGTGTCTGTCAGCATAGTGTCCAGAGGCTGGACGTGCTACCAGGAGACAGGTCAGTACACGATGAGATGTGGGGGGCCGTAGGAGGGCAACAACCCAGCAGCAGGACCACTACCTCCACCTTTGTGCAAGGAGGAACAGGAGGAGCACTGCCAAAGCCTTGCAAAATTACCTCCAGTAGGCCACAAATGTGCATGTGTATGCACAAACGGTTAGAAACTGACTCCATGAGGATGGACTGAGGGCCCGACGTCCACAGATGGGGGTTGTGCTCACAGCCCAACATTGTGCAGGATGCTTGGCATTTGCCACAGAACACCAGGATTGGCATATTCACCACTAGTGCCCTGTGCTCTTCACAGATGAAAGCAGGTTCACACTGAGCACATGTGACAGATGTGACAGAGTATTGAGATGCCGTGGAGAGTAATCTGCTGCCTGCAACATCCTTCAGCATGACCGGTTTGGCAGTGGGTCAGTAATGGTGTGGGGTGGCATTTCTTTGGAGGGCCACACAGCCCTCCATATGCTCGCCCGAGGTAGCCTGACTGCCATTAGGTACCGAGATGAGATCCTCAGACCCCTTGTGAGACCATATGCTGGTGCGGTTGGCCCTGAGTTCCTCCTAATGCAGGACAATGCCAGATGTCATGTGGCTGGAGTGTGTCAGCAGTTCCTCCAAGATGAAGGCATTGAAGCTATGCACTGGCCTGCCCGTTCCCCAGACCTGAATCTGATTGAGCACATCTGGGACATCATGTCTCGCTCCATCCACCAATGTCATGTTGCACCACAGACTGTCCAGGAGTTGTCGGATGCTTTAGTCCAGGTCTGGGAGGAGATCCCTCAGGAGACCATCCGCCGCCTCATCAGGAGCATGCCCAGGCGTTGTACAGAAGGGAGGTCATACAGGCACATGGAGGCCACACACAATACTTAGCATCTTTTCCTTGTCATGAGGCATTTCGACTGAAGTTGGATCATCCTGTAATTTGATTTTCCACTTTGATTTTGAGTATCATTCCAAATCCAGGCCTCCATGGGATATTCATTTTTATTTACATTGATAATTGTTATGTTTTATTGTTCTGGAGACATTCCACTATGCAATGAATAAAAATTTGCATCTGGAATATTTCATTCATAGATATCAAGGATGTGGTATTTTAGTGTTCCCTTTATTTTTTTGAGCATTGTATATACACACACCTATACTATGTCAGTCACACTGATGATCCGTGTGTAATCCGTTTTTTTCTCGCACCCATAGATTTGCATTGGCGAGTCTCGGGCATAATACGGTGCAAAACACAAAATCGATTTCCTCCGCATGTATAATACGGGCGAGAAAAAAAAGCGAATGATGGGAGCTGCCCCATAGATTAACATTGGTACGAGTGCTATGCGATTTTTTTCTCACATAGCACTCGTCCATTTTTCTCTCTAGTGTGACTCCGGCCTGAAGATGAAAAGAGAAGAAGATGAAGGACTTGTACACTGACACTATACACTGTATACTATATACAGAGCTCCTGTGTATAATGTCACTGGTAATCACTGTATATTACCTGTTCACCGACACTATACACAGAGCTCATATGTATAATGTCATTGGTGAGCATTGTATTACTTGTACACTGACACAGAGCTACTGTGTATAATGTCACTGGGGATCATTGTATTAAGTGTACACTGACACTATCTACTGTGTACTATATAGAAAGCTCCTGTGTATAATGGCACATATGGTAAAATTAAGATTGTGTTTTTTTTTTTTATTAATTATCAGTATTGTAGTATCTAGTCACTATGTGGTTGTATTATGTGGTCCAGCCATGGTGTGGCCGTATTTGTCCCTTGTATGTGGTATTTTTCAGTAACTATGATGGTAATATGTGGTCCGGCCATGGTGTGGTGGTACTTTGTGCCTTGTATGTGGTATTATTTGGTCACTATGTGGTGGTAATATGTGGGCTGGTCATGATGTGACAGTATTTGTCCCTTGTATGTGGTATTATTGTTTATTTTTAAAAAAAAGGATATGACATATTCCCTTAAAGAAAAATAACTAAAAATAAACCTAAATAGAGTTTTGGATATTTTAACAAATATTTGATAGGTTAGAGTAGAATAGGACCCTGCCAAAATAGTCTACCTAGTCATGCTGGCGGCTTGAAAAAAAATCTTTTAGCCAAGGCAAAAGCTGCTGGCTATGTATGTGACCTGGTGATAGATGGGAACTGTTAATGTGTGATTGGTGAGGTTGTGGTGCAGACAGGGGTGGGATTCAGCGGGTTCTCCCTGGTTCGGTGGAACCGGTTGTTAAAAAAGCAGCCGGTTCCCCGAACCGGGGAGATTCACAGCCGCGATCCGGTACTTTGATGTTCCTGCAACAGCCGACAAGGAGCAGGAGCAGAGGAGGACTCTTGCTCTGCTTCCTAGTCCCGCCCGCCGCGTCGGATACCGCACACTGATACGTGCAGCCGGCCAGCCGCAGGGACTGAGCACACCCCGCCGGACCCCAGCGGCCCCCGCGCACTGATACTAACCAGGATGAACCACGTGCCGCTACCCAGTGTGAGCTGCGCGTGGTCTGCGGCCTGCCTTCCTAGTCACCCCAGGCCTGGCCTGCCATCTTCATCATCCTGGACTGGTCACACCGGTGCTGCTGTGTCAGGTCAGTATGTGCTGCTGCTGCCTAATGGGGACCTGCTGTGCTGCCTAATGGGGACATGTGCTGGCTGGATATTGGGGACCTGTCCTGCCTAATGGGGACCTGTCCTGCCTAATGGGGACCTGTCCTGCCTAATGGGGACATGTGCTGCATATTGGGGACGTGTGCTGCCTAATGGGGACATGTGCTGCCTAATGGGGATGTGTGCTGCCTAATGGGGACCTGTGCTGCATATTGGGGACCTGTGCTGCCTAATGGCGACATGTGCTGCCTATTGGGGACGTGTGCTGCCTATTGGGGACGTGTGCTGCCTATTGGGGACGTGTGCTGCCTATTGGGGACGTGTGCTGCATATTGGGGATATGTGCTGCATAATGGGGACCAGTGCTGCCTAATGGGGATGTGTGCTGCATATTGGGGACCTGTGCTGCCTAATGGGGACCTGTGCTGCATACTGGGGACCTGTGCTGTCTAATGGGGACCTGTGCTGCCTAATGGCGACATGTGCTGCCTATTGGGGACGTGTGCTGCCTATTGGGGATGTGTGCTGCCTAATGGGGATGTGTGCTGCCTAATGGGGATGTGTGCTGCCTAATGGGGATGTGTGCTGCATATTGGGGATGTGTGCTGCATATTGGGGACCTGTGCTGCCTAATGGGGACGTGTGCTGCATATTGGTGACCTGTGCTACCTATTGGGGACGTGTGCTGCCTAATGGTGACCTGTGCTGCCTATTGGTGACCTGTGCTGCCTATTGGGGACGTGTGCTGCCTATTGGGGACCTGTGCTGCCTATTGGGGACCTGTGCTGGCTATTGGGGACCTGTGCTGGCTATAGGGAACAATGCTGCCTATTGGGGACCTGTGCTGCCTTTTGGGGACCTGTGCTGCCTTTTGGGGACCTCTGCTGCCTATTGGGGACCTCTGCTGCCTATTGGGGACCTGTGCCTGCCTATTGGGGACCTGTGCCTGCCTATTGGGGACCTGTGCCTGCCTATTGGGGACCTGTGCTGCCTATTTGGGAACAATGCTGCCTATTAGGGACCTATGCTGTCTATTAGGGACCTGTGCTGCCTATTGGGGACCTGTGCTGCCTTTTTGGGACCTGTGCACTGTTCTGATCTCATTCCAATTTATTATTTTTTTTTAACTGTTTGACTGCGCCCCTACTTGTATATGTTTGAGGAAAAGGTGCGTGTAAATGGGTGTTGCTTAAAATGGGTGTGGCTTAAAATGGGTGTGGCTTTCCTACACACAAACACAGAACCTGTTGTTAAAAATTTGAATCCCACCACTGGGTGCAGATGTGGAGTTTTTCTAGGAATAGGCGATGGGACTGTGGAAGGTTTGAGGGCTGGAGGCAGAGCTGGGGTGGTGTGTCAAGGGGACCCGAAAATTTTATTCCCAGTATGGGGCTTTGACATTCCTTGTGGCAGCCCTGTGTACATGTGTTATTTATGTGATGTGCACGTTGTCTTTGTGTAATGTATATGCTGTGCTTGGTGATGTGTGCATACTCCTGGATTGGTGTGATTAAACTAAAACAATATTTATTGTAGTGACTTTCACATAGTAAATTACTGTATACGTGTTGTATTGTGGGGCGCAGGCTTTATGCTGTAGGGAGAAGAATAGGCAAGGGTACATACTATTGTACTGGCTGTAGGATGACTGTGGCATTGAAACACTGTGTGGCTAAAGATCACAGTGTGTTAGAATGTACTGTAATGTTAGTGAATGTGGTTGCCTGACCATGACACAAAATGAATAAATCCAATTTATTTGGATTTATTTAGTGAGATTTTGCCTCCAAATAATGTGATCTTTTAATGTCCAAATTGTGTCACAGCCAAATTCTCAGCCTAAGTGGTAGTCACTTGATGTAATCGTAAAAAAAAAAAAATGTACCCAGGATACCCAAGTGGCTTAATGTTTGTCATGGGGTTTACATTTGTGTGCCAAAGTGTTTAAGAATCCCTTAAAGAAGTGTCTATTGTGATACCCTTATTACCAAGGAGATGTTTTCTGCACTTTTGTGCTATGTGCTGTGAATGTGCAAATGGAATATATTGTCTTTAACATTTGTATCATATTCATCACGACCCCTAAGAGGTTCTTTATCCCACATACTTAGTCTTTCTTGGTCCATCTATTGCTACCAATTTTAGCTGCCTGTACAGTATTTGTTTTTTTCCCTAGCATGAGGGATGACCGGGTCCGAGCGGTGGGGCCAACCTCTGTGGTTAGGTAGGAGGCTGTAGTAAACAGCTATAGCAGGGTCTTACAGCTTCAGGCCCTAAACATTTGATTGTTCTGTTCCCAGAGTTTTTTTTCCCTGTTTTTGGTGGATTTTTTGAGTTTTTTGTTCTTCTATAGTTTTAAAGAATATGTAATAAATATATTTTTTATAGTATTTAGTATAGTATTTTTTCCTGTGATTTATGACTTTAATGGTTTACCCATCATTTATAATAGTCTACTGAGGTTTCAGTGATTGGCAGAAGCAGTAGCTGTGGTCATGATTGCAACCTGTCAACAAAGATGGGAGATCTGGTAGAGCTTGTGCCAGAACTGCTTTTTATTCCCAGTCCTGCCCTGCTGACGTCTTCCATCAGTCTCTGTACACTAACCTCCAGTGATGACTTCTCATGTTGACAGGTGACCTCCACAGTCAATCGCAGGTAGAAGTGGTCACATGTGTTAATGGATTGCTCGATTTCCAAAGCCGTCATGATGTTACATACCGTATATCCACACCTGAGAAAATCACCCTGATGACCAATTGTTATATCAAAGCAGCTTATTTGACCAAATCCCTGTTGTGATATCACGGCTTACTTGACTGAAACCTTCTTGGGATATCACGGGAGCCTACCTTGCTGAAAACCACATGATGTCACTCATCAGAGCTTGCCTTACAAAAGCCACTCTTGTTAGGTCACAGCAGCCTACCCGACCAAACCCTGTTGTGATGTCACAGCGTACTTGACTGAAACATTCTTGTGATGTCACAGTGGCCACGTTAGTGAAGCTTTATTGTGATGTCATGGCGGCTCACCTCACTAAAAACCACTAGTGATGTCAGAGCTAGCTTGACAAAAACACTCGTGATGTCCCAGTGTAATGACAAGGCCGAACGTTCCCTGCTATCCATCCCCCACACGGTGTCCGCATCCAAAGGAATTATGACACACACCGGTCTCGGGGATAACAGTTGCTTTTACTTCAGCAGGAATAGGAATTATAACTTGGAACAAATAAGGAATAGTCTCTCATGGGTAGTTCATGGCAATTACAGTTCACACTTAGATGCTGAGATGTGATTGGGGTCTGGTGCTTTAAGAGCACTGGACAATGTCTTTTGGTATTTTACAAAGGGAGGTAGACGCAGCAATTAGAGGTTACAGGCCTGTACTTGGGGTTATCTCCACATTGTGTCACGGCACGTGCACAAGTACTTATAGGTGAATGTAGGAACTGTGGTGAATCCTGTCAGCAATTCTTTAGATGTGGTGAATCCTGTCAGCAATAGAATTATTTCTGTACAGGTTAGAGGAAACTCAGGCTTTTATGCCTGCAGGAGATCTTGAGGTAAAAACCTCCTCAACGTGTGTTCTGCTCTCCCTGAAGGCATCCCTCAGACTACCGAACATTCTAGACTTGCCTGGAAAAACAGCTCCTCCTATTGACCATGTGACTAGGAGCTGGCCAATAGGAGACCGAATTCACATCTCAGATCCTTACAAAACAATAATTCAGTCATTCTACACTTTCACCATTAGATGGCGACAGAACACAGCAAACGAGAAATGCATTGCATCTAAAATGAAGGGGACTAGAAATGGAGAATTACAGCTCACAAATAATGTAGAGAGCCAGTTAGAGAGCGAGCAGTAGTGTACAGAAGCTACTCACAATTCAGTATTACTCTCCGAGGATCTATTTATACCAAGGAAGGTGATGGTCACAAGGGGGCATTCTATGCGTCTGGAGGAGAAAAGGTTTTTCCACCAACATAGAAGAGGATTCTTTACTGTTAGGGCAGTGAGAACCTGGAATTCCCTGCCTGAGGAGGTGGTGATGGTGAACTCAGTCGAAGGGTTCAAGAGATTGGAAAAAAAAATTTGAAAGATCTCACCGCATATATGTGGAAGATGTCTAGAAGCAGATGTCCCATCAAATTCATGTGAGGTCAGGAAAAAAGGTAATGACCCTAATGATCTTTCCAATTTTTTTTTTTCATTGTTATACTTATGGAATTTATATATGATGTCTTTTTGAGGGCATGAACAGGTCCTTTTCTGGTGATTTGAATAAGGGAGAGGTTTTCCATCAAATTTGCTGTATTGCATTACCTCTTATAATGAACCTGTTTTTTTGCTTGTATTGGTTTAGAGCAGTAAAATCTCAGACCTAGTTTAATCTGTCCAGTCCTTCAATCCTTGGACTTGGAATGGTTACATGTACATATGCTGGGTGTATTGTTTTTTTTATTACTGATCAGTATTGTAGTATTCAGTCACTGTGGTGGTAATATGTGGCCTGGTCATGGTGCGGTGCTGTTCCTTGTATGTAATACTATCACCATAAGTGCCATTATACATAGGAGATCTGTACTTAGTATGCAGTGTCTGTGTACAGGTAATACAGTGATCAATGACATTATACACAAGGCCTCTATACAGTGTATAGTGTCGGTGTATGGGTGACACACTAACTCACCAGTGAGATCTCTAGGTGAAGTCCTTCATCTTTGCTTTTCATCTTTCATCCAGCACAGACCGCCATAATGTCTTTCAGCCAGGGCTCGTCTGTGCAGAAAATAACAGTTACCTAGAGCTCCGCTTGCAGAACATATTACTTAATTTTCCCAACTTCTACATTACATCACATGAAGAAAAAAAGGTAACATAGTGTCCCCCATTTAAAACAGTTTACTCAAAAAATAAAATAAATACATCACTGTAGTAATAATATCCCATAATTAAACCCTGTGGAAATAATATCCCCCATCCTAGCCCCCGTGTGTCTCATTCCTGGCTTCAGCCATCCGTTCTCCCATCCCGCCCTCATAAGTATCCATTCTGCCCCATATGATCTCCCCATCCTGCCCCATCTGTCTTCACCGTATCCATCATGCCCTATGATCCTGCACGATCTGTCTCCAATCCTGCCCCATCTGTCTCCAATCCTGTCCCCAGTGTCTCCAGTCATGCCCCCATGTCTTTGATCCTGCCCCCTGTGTCTCCAATCATGCCCCATTTCTCCACTCATGCCCCGTATCTCATTCTGCCCCTTCCTGTGTCTCACTGTCACATTCTGTCCCCTCCTGTGTCTCACTGTCACATTCTGCCTCCGTGTCCATTCAGCCCCCTCCTGTGTTTCACTGTCACATTCTGCCCCTATCGTGTCCAGCATTCTGCCCCATCGTGTCCAGCATTCTGCCCCATTGTGTCCAGCATTCTGCCCCCATCGTGTCCAGCAATCTGCCCCATCGTGTCCAGCAATCTGCCCCATCGTGTCCAGCAATCTGCCCCCATCGTGTCCAGCAATCTGCCCCATCATGCCCAGCAATCTGCCCCATCGTGCCCAGCATTCTGCCCCCATCATGACCAGCAATTTGCCCCATCGTGCCCAGCATTCTGCCCCTATCATGACCCGCAATCTGCCCCATTGTGTCAAGCAATCTGCCCCATCGTGCCCAGCATTCTCCCCCATCGTGAACCACATTCTGCCCCCATCGTGTCCAGCAATCTGCCCCATCGTGTCCATCAATCTACCCCATCATGCCCAGCATTCCGCCCCATCATGCCCAGCATTCTGCCCCCATCATGACCAGCAATCTGCCCCATTGTGCCCAGCATTCTGCCCCATCGTGCCCAGCATTCTGCCCCATGTCCAGCAATCTGCCCCAGTATTCATCATTCTGCCCCATGTCCAGCAATCTGCCCCAGTGTTCAGCATTCTGCCCATGTCCAGCATTCTGCCCCCATGTCTCAGTCTCCCCCGGGCCCCCGGATTGCCGCTCTTAAAATTTTAAAAAATAAAAAAAGTTCTTCTTACCTGGCCGCGGTCCAGCAGCGAGTGACGCTCGCGCTCCCTCCACACTGCAGCGCGTCCCAGCCGGCGACTGATAGTGATGTCAGACGCCGGCGAGGTGCACGCTGCAGCTGACGTCAGCTGCCAGCCTCCTATTGGCTGGCGGCTGTTAACTATTGACGTGCGGGCCGGCGGGCATGCATTGTCAATAGTGTTTAGCTGCGGCAGCGCCGAGGGCCCGGTTTACCTACCAGCAGGGGCCCGGTGACCAGAGGACACCAGGCCTGATGCGGGCCCCCTCTGCCCACTGGGCCCCATATGCCAGTCAGGGCAGTAATGCCCTGATGGCAGCCCTGGGCATTTTGCTGTGGGATTAGAATCTGATGCAATCTTTCACCTGAAACAGGGTGCAGGGAATTGCGCAAGATCAAGCCCTTTTGAATGAAGAGTCTTTTGCGCTGTCTCCATGGACGATTGCTCAACATCAGGACATAGTCTGCGTCGTCAGGCAGGTATTCTCCCAGTAGTCAGGTCTTCATAGATCTCTCCTAGGACACGAGACTCCTTTTGAAGGGTTTCCCATATCAATGAATCTTGGGACAAATCCGGTTTCGGTTGAGAGACTGCATCAGTTTGTGTAGCAGCAGTGGTGTTCTGTGTAGCAAATCTTTAATAGAAGGGAGGCATCTTCCCACAGATCTACCTCAGGAGCCTCTTCTCCTATGGGCAAATGAGATAACACATCTGCATTGATGTTGATCTTGCCACTGCGATACTTAATTTCAAAGCAGAAACTTGCCAATCTTGATTTTGTGTTGTATCAGAGATGTCCTGCGAAAGTCAAGTGGGTGCTTGCTGAAAGCTTGGCTGTGTCGTTTAGCAACTTTGGTGACACCCTGGATGTGTTTGATGGGAGTGTCAGCATCCCCAACATTAAGTTCATTCCACCAGAAGGTAGTGGGTGTATTAGAACCTTTGGGAGCGGCTTTCATCGATTTTTGATGAGAAAGTTTCTCATCATCTAGGATGTCTTCAGGATCAAGGCTGTGCAGTTGAACAACTGAATTAAACTTGTATAGCTCGATGGGTGCATCACTCAGGTCGATTAGCCATACTGGTACTCTACCGTTTGAGACAGTGAGGATACTTCTGGCAGCTTTTATCAGGGGCTGTCCTTCATTTGGGATAGAGTCAAGAAGTGCTTCATAGTCTTCGTTGTTAATTCCTGTTCGGGCTCGGCACCAGACTAAAGTCTCGCTGTTGGCCGACAGGCAACTGGTCGTGCGTCGGTGATACGTACACAGCAGATCTCACCTTTACAATTGGCAAACTTCTGTTTGGTGCAGAGCACTTTGATGGCCTGTTGAACAGCTTTCCTGTAAGGGGGAGAAGCAGAAGGGAGAGAAGCATGCAAGGCAGCGAGCAATTCAGGAAACACATGACGCACAACATTCATGCCTAGCACTACTGCTGTTGCTTCTCCCTTTGCCTCAGTAACAATTACACCTTGACCTGGTAACTTACAATCCCCAATTTGGATGATGCATTCCCAGTAGCCTAGCTGGAGAACAGATAAACCATTACTTGCAATCACGCGCAATTTCGCTTTGCCCACTGTATTCAGAATATCATAGTCCCAATTCTTCTCAAAAATTCGGCAGTCAATGGTGGTAACTTGTAAACCAGTGTTTTACAAAGCTTCCAAGGGTACAACATCAATCCATATGGTTATATATGGGCATTTGGAGACAAAGCGGGAGACCCATTGTGATGGTCCCTCTGGGCTTTGGATTCACCTCCCGAGGGGCAGCCCTCGGCCTCAGGGGTGACCCGTTTAACTTATAGCATTGATATTTATAGCGCCCAGGATGCTCACAATAAGTACAGTAGACACAATCTCTAGATAGAAGCCCTCCATCACCTGGGTGACTAGAACGTGGTTTTGGGGACACTGCCCGACTTACGGATGACTCGCGTGGTGCAGGGGATTGGCTTTTTAGATCCTTTAAGGCTTGGCATACAGAGTATCAAGGACTTGGACAAGTACATCTGTGGCAATAGTTGTATGACCGAGAGTAGGGGCTGGCACGTACTGTGTGGCCTGTATAAATGGAGCAGGTGAAGGTGGAGATACAGTGGATATTCCGGCAGCCAGGTCTAGAGAACAAGGAGCAGGAGCATAGCTGGGACAAGGTGAGTCATTACCCAATACCCACAAGGATAGAGCTTTAAAGTGGGTCGCCCTCCCAGGGCTATGGGGTACTCAGTACCGGGCCGCTGTCAGTGGGATGTGTCAAGGCAGCTGTGACCCAGTCTGTGGCCCTGGGTGCCCAAGTCAATGGTGGTTTTTAATGTAGATTATAGGAATAGTTCGTGACGCCACCTGTGGTGTTTGGCCAGCAAGATGTTAAGCCAACGCTGCGTGCAGATCCTCTGGGGCTGATGGTGTGTTGCAGCATAGATGGTGTAGCTCCCCACAGGTGAAGCTGTAACCCCAGGGCAGTGTAATAGCAATAGATGAGAATAGGCGCAGGCGGTGTGAGGAATGCTGGTACCCAGATGTAGTGGTGCTGACGGTGTTAGCGCACAAATGAATGGAAAACACCAGGGCTTGCAGTTCCAAAGCTTTACTCACAGTCCGTGGTACACACTGGTGCCTGCCTCCGTGCCGTGTCCTCCAGGGCAGAGACTCAATCAACCTCCCGGGCAAGTCAGGATTCTCCTCTCCAACACTCTGCCAACATGTACCTTTCCTGAACGACTCCTCTATTGCACCTTAAGGTGGGAAGAGCTCCAGTACCGTGGTTCTCTGAAGTTCCCCCTGTCAGATGTTCCTAACAACTCTACTTGTATGGCAGACAGCTGTAGCCTCTCTCGGGGACTCCCTTCTCCGGAGTCCTGGCTCTCTATTCAGTTGCTGTTGTGCCCCAAGTCTTAGATGGGAGTAGTGCATTTGCAGCCAACTACTCCACCGGTGTTTGCTGCAGAACCATAAGTGTTCATACAACCTCGGGGACCGGGCCCCGGCCTTGCGCTGAGAACCTATAGGCAGGGTTCCTCTTCCAACTCATGTCTCCTCTCTGTTCTCCTACTCCTTCGTTCCATACTCATCCTTCCCTCTCTTATGGAAGCTTTGGTTGCAGTTCTACGTCTTTCTCCTTCTGTTCCTTTCCCGTGCCAGCTGGCTCAGATCACTGAGGCAGCTGCAGCACTCCTTCCTCTATCCCTCCTTCCAAGGATCCTCACTCCTGTCTGAGTGACTTCTTACCCGCCTGACCTTCTGCCAGACTGACCTATAATTCTAAACCTTCCAAACCTTTTATATGGATCTCAACTCCACCCACCTCCCAGCACATCCAGTGTTCCAAGCAGGGACCCACCAGGGCACTCCTAATGTCTAGGAGGAGAGAGAACCCTCACTGTGGTTGTGCTGAACTACCCTGTTGTGTGGGGTGCCAGTGTTGGAGTGTGGAAAGGAGTTCCCAACTTACCCAGGTGGTGGGGCACTACACCTTAGGAGAAGGTGCAGTACCTCTCTGGCAACTGAGCCTCAGGGGCGCCACATACCCCCCCGTTAAACACAGCACTTCCGCTGGCTACAAGACAACAAAGTTGACAGTACAGGAACATACAAAATTTTATAATGCGGCATAAACAATTCTTATACTAAACTTCCTAGTATAGGAGGTACTTATTCTTGAACATTACAAACAATTCTTATTTAACTATCTAAGGTTCAAGTCAAAAAGTGCAATTTTTCATTCTAAGTGCCATTATCTGTGACTCACTGTCACTTCAGTATTACTCAGCTTTTCCTTCTCTAGTACACATTTTCTTTATCATTTTACTCTCTTCTAGGCGCAAGACGCTGACCGCAAGTACCTGGTCTACTTTCAATTCTTTATCCTGCATTCTGTATCAAAACATTTCTCACTCTATCTAAAAGCCATTTCTCAGTTACTAATACTCTTATAAAACACATTATCAAATACTTTACAGTAAACCATTATACAATTATTCTTGTAAGTGCTGGACACCGCTCCCAGCCGGGATTTCTTACAGTGTCCTTTGGGGTAGACATGATCTTCGAAAAGTGTCCATGCAAAACATCATCTTTGCAAAGTGTCGTTATGTAAAACATCATCTTCGCAAAGTGTCTTTTATGTAAAACCAAGAGAGGGCACCTAAAGAGGTGCAACTATTTACAAGTAAGAGTTTTTGGATCACTCCAAGTTCATGATTGTTAGTTCAAATTGGAAAAACGCTGCCACTGAAGCAATTAGGCAACAAAGTGCTACCAGAAAAACAAAACATGATGAACCAAAAGGCACAACTGGTGCAAACAAACCCTCCTGGGTAACGAGATTTGTAAATTTTTCTAAGGATGGTCCCCTCCTGGGGTTCTGGAAGCCGAACTGGAACTGCTACCAGGTGCGAGGTACTCATTAGCCATCTTTAAGTATTCTTCTTCCCAAGGTGACAAGTTGGGGACCTTTGATGTAGGCTGCCGGGCTGGAGCTGACGCAAGGGCAGCCGGTTTCCTAGGAGCAGGTGTGGTGACTGTGGGTGGAGGTGGAGCGGGCCGGTTCAACTTGTATCTCTCCAGAAGCTCCTCCGGGATACGGCGGATATTCAGGGCATACCACCCCCTGAGTCCTTCATGCCGGGTGAATGTTACTTACTCCCCAGGTTGCAAATTGCTATCAGGATGCCCCTTCCTCAGATGGGGCTCCACGTCCCGCCGGTTAAAGAAAAGGTCACTGATTCTTTTGGGGTCTACAATGAACCCAAAACCATTCTCCTGGTTCACGTTCAGAACTTGCCCCCAGCCGAGTGCATCCCGGGGCCCGTAATGGCCTGCACAGGCCCTCTCCTTCCGGCCAGATCCGGGCCCAGCACAGCCATCTTTCTCTGCTACCTCTCCCGATATTCAGCTGCCAGCTGCCGGATGGTGGCCTGACAACTGGCCCAGTTCTCTTCTTCCTCCCACTCTTCCCGGGACCTGCTCTCACCCACGGGACTAGCATCCCGGTCCCAAACAAGGTCCAGCACAACCTGCCCTGCCACTACTACTGGCGTACAACCCAGGGCCTTCCCAGGTTCAGGGGCTGCAGTCCTACCTGGGGCCTCCTGGTGGTGTTCCAGCTCCGGTGCAGGCTTGAAGCGGTGGGTCGCTGCCGGGATATCCACCGGAATGGCTGGTCTGGGTGCCGGCGGTGGGGAATCGGGTGATGGTTCCGGTTCCGCAGGGATCTCCGGTGGGACCTGCGCAGCCGCGTCAGGTCCAGGCAATAGCGCGGCTTCGGCTCCCGTGGTCTCCGGGGACTCCTCCGGGCAGGCCACGATCAGCTGTATGGACAGCTTGGAAATATAGACGGGTACTGCCTGAGGGCAGTTCGGTGCAGCAGCAGGTACCGGTGAAGCGGGTACCACAGGCGTAGGCCCCTCCTGGGCATGTTGCCGGTTCAGCCTCTCCAAGGCCTCTTGTCTCAGCTGCAGCCGGGTGGTCAGCTCGACTATTTCCTCTTCCAGCTGCCGGCGGTTCATCTCTGAGATTGGGTCAGAGCCTTTAGCCATGGCGCCAGGGAGTTCCGACTCAACCTCCACGTGCTCTCCAGGCCTCCTTCCCTCACTCTCCAAAATGGCGTTCTGGCGTTCTTCTTCCTGCCTCGGCCCCTTTCCCGCCACTGGCTTCTTCTGCCCCTCCTTCCGGGGGCGGCATCTTCTTCCAGCGCCTCCATACCAAGCCAGTATACGAACCCCTCGGGGGGTGGGCCATGTCGCTGTCACATAGTAATTCAGGCAGGGAAGGCCCAATACTCTTCGCGGTCTTTTCCTAGGACCTCCCATCTCTTCACGCCCTTCTTCTCCGCGCCAGTGGCCATTTCAAATGTCCATTTTACAGTCTATCAAGTCAGGCCTTCTGCACATTTTCAAAAGTATAAAGTCTCACAAATTTCAGGCACACAGAACCCGATGGTATTGGGTCTCATCATCCTGTTCGTGACGCCAAGTTGGGTCGCCCTCCCAGGACTGTGGGGTACTCGTTACCGAGCCGGTGAATGTGTCACGGCAGCTGTGACCCGGTCCGTGGCTCTGGGTGCCCAAGTCAATGGTGGTTTTTAATATAGATTATAGGAATAGTTTGTGTCGCCACCTGTGATATTTGGCCAGCAAGATGTTAAGCCAACACTGCGTGCTGATCCTCTGGGGCTGATGGTGTGTTGCAGCATAGATGGTGTAGCTCCCCACAGGTGAAGCTGTAACCCCAGGGCAGTGTAATAGCAATAGATGAGAATAGGCGCAGGTGGTGTGAGGAATGCTGGTACCCAGATGTAGTGGTGCTGATGGTGTTAGCGCACAAATGAATGGAAGACACCAGGGCTTGCAGTTCCAAAGCTTTACTCACAGTCCGTGGTACACACTGGTGCCTGCCTCCGTGCCGTGTCCTCCGGGGCAGAGACTCAATCAACCTCCCGGGCAAGTCAGGATTCTCCTCTCCAACACTCCGCCAACATGTACCTTTCCTGAACGACTCCTCTATTGCGCCTTAAGGTGGGAAGAGCTCCAGTACCGTGGTACTCTGAAGTTCCTCCTGTCAGATGTTCCTAACAACTCTACTTGTATGGCAGACAGCTGTAGCCTCTCTCAGGGACTCCCTTCTCCGGAGTCCTGACTCTCTATTCAGTTGCTGTTGTGCCCCAAGTCTTAGATGGGAGTAGTGCATTTACAGTCAACTACTCCACCGGTGTCTGCTGCAGCACCATAAGTGTCCATACAACCTCGGGGACCGGGCCCCGGCCTTGCGCTGAGAACCTATAGGCAGGGTTCCTCTTCCAACCCATGTCTCCTCTCTGTTCTCCTACTCCTTCATTCCGTACTGATCCTTCCCTCTTTTATGGAAGCTTATGTTGCAGTTCTACGTCTTTCTCCTTCTGTTCCTTTCCCGTGCCAGCTGGCTCAGATCACTGAGGCAGCTGCAGCACTCCTTCCTCCATCCCTCCTTCCAGGGATCCTCACTCCTGTCTGAGTGACTTCTTACCCACCTGACCTTCTGCCAGACTGACCTGTAAATCTAAACCTTCCAAACCTTTTATATGGATCTCAACTCCACCCACCTCCCAGCACATCCAGTGTTCCAAGCAGGGAACCACCAGGGCACTCCTAATGTCTAGGAGGAGAGAGAACCCTCACTGTTTTTGTGCTGAACTACCCTGTTGTGTGGGGTGCCAGTGTTGGAGTGTGGAAAGGAGTTCCCAACTTACCCAGGTGGTGGGGCACTACACCTTAGGAGAAGGTGCAGTACCTCTGTGGCAACTGAGCCTCAGGGGCACCACAAAAGCCTAAGAAAGTCATGCTGGTGTTTTGTGCTGCTAGCATGCGGAGTTGACTTTGTACGAGTCTGGAATCCACACCTTCTATGAATCTGTCAGTGATTATGTTTTCTTCTACAGCAGGATCTAGTTTGTCTATTTGCTGTAAAGCCCTGTATGCAGACTGAAGCTGTCCAGCGCCCCCTAGGCGCCCAGCGATCACATACCATCAAGAAGCAGCATCTTCCCCTCCAAGCCCTGTGGGAGCTGACTCGCAGACTCTGGATAATGATCCATCTACAGAATTGCGTCTTCAGGTCCAAGAGCTGACCAAAAATATGGCTGCACTTGCCAAAACTGTGCAGTCCATGCAGGTGTCCTCAAAGGAGAAAATCCAGCTGGCCTCCAGGCCAGAGGATGTCCTGTGGCTACGGAAGAAGAGGATTCCGCCACTCCGAGGGAGAGACAACGGTTGCTATGACCAGGACGGACGTCCCATCTGTCGTCACTGCCGCAAGGCAGGCCACATCGCAAGATTCTGTTATTTAAACGAGCAACCCCTTAGGCAGAGGGCCAACCCCCAGGAGTAGCACCACAAGGCCCAAAGAACTGGCGAGCCAAGTATGTTGGAGGGCGACCGGTCCTCCCAGTGGTGATTGACGGCATCCCCATGAACGCTTTGCTGAACTCTGGCTCTCAGGTGACAACTATGCCATATATCCTTTACAAATGGTGTTGGGCTGACTCTGATCTTACTCGCGGCCCAAGTGATGATCTGACAGTAGTTGCCAGCAATGGTCAGTCTTTGCCGCAAGTGGGATGTAAAGAGATTACCATTAAGGTGGGGCGAGTGGAGTTAAAATCTCAAAGTCTGATCGTTGTAGACATTGATCGACGAGAATTTAACACAATGATGACCTTAGGTACTAATGTGATTGAAAATTGTCATGCCGAGGTTATTGTTTTATTGCAACAGATAGCAGAGACTGCTGGCTCCAGTGAACAACGAGTCCTGCAGAAGGAGATCAAGGCCCTGATGCAAAGACAGCAGGTAGAACTGTCTGGCGGAGAAATTGGCAGCGTCAAAGTGAGTGATCCTTTCCCCATTGCGATACCCCCCAGATGTGAAATGTTAATTTGGTGTCGGGCAGCCATAGGCCTCTGGCCTCAGAGGAAAAGATTACCAAGCATTGGTAGAGCCAGTGTACTCTGATAGCCGGCCCACTGTCCTGACAGCCAGAGGGGTAGTTGATGTCCGCAAAGAGAGAGTACCTGTACGCCTCTTGAATTGTGGGGAGGAGGCCACAATACCTCAGTATGCCACAGTTGCTAAGCTGTTTACTGTCAGTAACAATGCAATACAGGCAGCAGAGCCCTTGGTCTCATCCGAACAGGCAGGGGACATTGGCTCTGTAAAGCAGCTGGAGGAGTAGTGTCAGCAGCTGCATGTGGGAACTGACTCCACCCCTTCATACCAAAAGAATGGGGTTTACCGAGTGGCTCAGGAGTATGAGCGGGTATTCAGCAAATACCCTCTAGACTTTGGGAAGGCAAAAGGGGTTCAACTCCATATCCCCACTGGAGATCATCCACCCATTAAAGAAAGGTGCCGGCCTATACCCCCAACACAATATCAATGTGCCAAAAGTATGTTGTGGGAAATGAAGGAAGCTGGGGTGATCAGAGATAGTTGTAGCCTCTGGGCAGCCCCAATAGTCTTTGTGAAACAGAAAGATGGTACCATGAGAATGTGTGTTGATTTAATTTTTCTGTACAGCATTACACATAAGGATGCTTACCCATTACCCAGAATTGAAGAGTCATTAGCTTCACTTAAAACTGCTATTTTTCCACCTTGGATCTCACTAGTGGGTATTGGCAGGTTCCCATGGCAGAGGCAGGCAAGGAGAAAACAGCATTTACTACACCAACGGGTCTTTGCGAGTTCAACTACATGCCGTTCGGGCTCTGCACCACCCCAGGGACATTTCAACGGCTAATGGAGTACTGTCTTTGGCACAAGAACTTTGAGACAGTTCTGTTGTACCTTGATGATGTCATTGTTTTCTCAAAGACTTATGAAGACCATCTGGAGCACCTGGCTGAGGTGTTTGAAGCCTTGTCCAACTTTGGCCTGAAAGTGAAGCCATCCAAATGCCATTTCCTGAAGCCCAAGGTGCAGTACCTCGGTCATGTTGTGAGTGCAGAAGGTGTGGCACCGGATCCTGACAAAGTCACTGTCATCCGGGACTGGCAGA
Source organism: Dendrobates tinctorius (assembly GCF_039654945.1). NCBI lineage: Eukaryota > Metazoa > Chordata > Amphibia > Anura > Dendrobatidae > Dendrobates > Dendrobates tinctorius. Next base: position 66,844,408 of record NW_027361684.1, on the reverse strand, counting down.
AGCCCAGCAACCTCCATGAGGTACGTCAATTCCTCGGGTTGATAGGCTACTACCGAAGGTTCATCAAAGGCTTCACTGAGATAGCCATGCCTATGCAAAAACTTCTGGTGGGCCAGCCCAAGAAAGCCAGGAAGAAGAGTCCTACATTTGAATGGAATGAGGAACTGGAGAGGTCCTTCACTCGACTGAAAATGGCTCTCACAGGAGATTAAGTTCTGGCCTACCCAGATTACGGCCAACCATTTGTTCAGTATACTGATGCCAGCAATGTGGGACTGGGAGCAGTACTGTCACAGGTACAGAATGGCAAGGAAAGAGTGATCTCCTATGTCAGCAGGAAGCTTCATCCCACTGAAAGGAACCCTGACAACTACAGTTCCATTAAACTAGAGTTCCTCGCCATAGTCTGGGCTGTGACTGAACAATTCAAGCATTACCTAGCTTCAGCCAAGTTTACCATCTTCACGGACAACAACCCGTTGACTCACTTGGAAACTCCAAAACTAGGTGCACTGGAGCAGCGATGAATGGCTCAGTTGTCTAACTATGAATTTACCATCAAGTACTGAGTGGGGCACAAGAATGCCAATGCTGATGCGCTGTCCAGGATGCCCAATCTGCCAGATGGGGGAGAAGACCCGGAGGCACTTGAAGAAATAGAGTTACCTGCCTTCCACTGGCCAATTGCGGCCCAACGTGCCCAAGGAGTTAGAAACAGGCGATCTATCATGAAAGAGGCCACCCTAAATCCGTTGCCTCATCATGACTGGGCAGAAACGCAGGATAGTGACCCCACAGTCCGCCTTGTAAAGGAGCTACTGTCACAAGCTGTCTTACGCCCAGGTCCAGATGCTCCTAAAGAAACCCAGCAGTTGTGGAAGGAAAGAGGCAGGCTGCTCATCAATGAGGGAAAGTTGTGTCGGAGGAGTATCAATGCCCGCACTCATGAGCTGGTCTGGCAAGTGGTAGTCCCAAAGAGGGGGGCATCGATGGTCTTGGAAGCATACCACAATGGAGCTGGACACTTCGGATGGAAGAAGTTGGAGGCCTTGCTCCGGGAGAGATTCTACTGAGCTGGTATAAGGAAGGCCATTGAAAATTTCTTGCCTGAAGTGTGGACAATGCAACCTGTGCAGGAAGGACCGTAACAGCCAGCGAGTTCCTTTGCAGCAAATAATAACTAAACAGCCACTCGAGTTGGTAGCCCTAGATCTGAAACTGTGCCCATACCAACTAAAGGACAGGATGGAAGAGCAAAACAGTTCAGTCCATAGAGGAAGAAGAAAAGGTCAGCACTGTATCGGAGAATTCCCTTCAAATTGGACTAGAGCAGATCAAGCCATAGTGGTGCCAGTTTTGACCTTTTCCCAACTGGTAGTGCAAGAAGAAGTGACTCAAGACCACCCTGAAAACCAGCAAGTACAGGCAGTGGATGCCACACCAGCAGTGGAGCAAGAGAATCCTCACCCTGCCAGTGGTGAATCTGTCATGCCCACAGTGAGTAAAAGTGGTCCTAGGAAATCTAGTATCCCTGTGCTATGCAGAACCACCAGTAGTGCAGCCAGTACAATACATACTACACCAGTAGTAGTTAACACAAGGCATCCAGTAAGGTCCCCAACAACACCAGTGCTATGTAGGTCTGTCCGTAGTACCCAAGCTATACCACCCCTAAGGTTTCGTATATCAATAAGTTATGTGAATGGTAAACTGTAAATATGCAACTTTTCAAGCTTATGTGCCTACAGAGACTATGTAAGAACCTTTTGAGCAATCTCAAGTTTGTTTTTTGATGGACAATTGGGCCACAGGACTATGTGTGGCCAAAACTCTACTTGTATATAGTTACCAACTTGCTCAGGAATTGGATCATGGACATTGACGCATGGACTAATCATCACAAGGACTATTTTTGAGCTTTCGTTTTTGTAATTTTTCATTTTTTAAATCTTGTAACAGTTACAATTGTTCATTTGTTAATGTTTTGCATGTTTTCTTCAGTTCGGGAGTACTGAATTGCACTGGGGGGATTGTGGCGCCCCCAGGAGTATGGTCACCACAGTGGCATTGCCTTCCTCCTTGGGAGGGTGATGTCATGCTTGGAAGCAATGAAGGGTCTCTCTATTAGGTAAATCTAATCATGGGAGATTTCAACTATCCAGACATTTGTTGGGAATCTCTCTCAGGCAAAACTAACAGGTCAAGGAAATTCTTATCCTCTCTTGCTGACAACTTTATCTTCCAAAAGGTAAGGGAGAAAACAAGGGGAACTGCTACCTTGGATCTAATCCTTATAAACAGGGAGGAAATGGTTGAGGAGGTAAAAGTGGCTGGGACCCTAGGAGGTAGTGACCATGCTATTTTAGAATTTTGGATAACTAGAGGTGGAAGACCTGTGAAGACTCAGACGTCAAGGTTAGATTTCAGAAAGGCAGATTTTAAGGGATTCAGAAAGAGAATTGGAGGGATCCAATGGCTGGATATCCTTAAAGACAAAAATGTCCAGGAAGGATGGGAAATCTTGAAAAATGAAATTCTCAATGCACAGTTGTTAACAATTCCGAAAAGAGGGAAGAATAGGAAGCATTTAAGGAAACCAGGATGGATGAACACAGAACTTAAGCACATGCTAAAAAGGAAGAAAAAAATGTTTTTAAAATGGAAAGAGGGAGGCATATCTAAAGAAGAATATAATGCTGTCTGCAGAACCTGCAGGGCACAAATCAGATTATCTAAAGCTGAAAATGAACTGAGGCTTGCAAGAGATGTCAAAAGCAATAATAAAGGATTTTGGGGATATGTCAAAAGTAAAAGAAAAGTCAAAGATGCTATAGTATTTTTACAGGATGAAAATGATGAAATGGTAAGACAGGATGTTGAGAAGGCTGAACTTTTAAATTCCTATTTTGCATCTGTTTTCTCTCGGAAAGGAAATGCAACATCAACTGTTATTCACAGTCCTATTAAGGGAATAGAAGAATCCAGGATATCTATAAACAGAAAGATAGTGAGGAAACACTTAGCTAACCTAAATGAATTCAAGTCTCCAGGTCCAGATGAATTACACCCCAGAGTACTAAAGGAGATAGCAGAAGAAATTTTTGAACCCCTCTCCATAATCTTTGAAAATTCTTGGAGAACAGAAGTGCCAGAAGACTGGAGAAGAGCAAATGTTGTTCCTATCTTCAAAAAGGGGAAGAAGGTGGACCCAGGCAACTATAGGCCGGTGAGTCTGACTTCTATACCAGGAAAGATCTTTGAACAAATTATTAAACAACATGTATGTCAATACCTGGATAAGAATGAAGTGATTAAACAGAGTCAGCATGGGTTTGTAACTGATAAGTCATGTCAGACTAACTTAATTTCCTTCTATGACGGTATCACTGATTGGGTGGATCAAGGAAATGCTGTAGATATAGTATATCTTGACTTCAGCAAAGCATTTGACAAAGTCTCTCATACAATCCTTATTGAAAAAATGACTAAGTATGGAATGGACAAGGCAACTGTTAGGTGGATTCATAACTGGCTTAGTGATCGGACCCAAAGAGTGGTCGTAAATGGCTGCACATCCAGTTGGAAGAATGTCTCAAGTGGGGTACCACAGGGCTCTGTCCTGGGCCCTGTATTGTTCAACATCTTTATCAACGATTTAGATGAAGGAATTGAGGGTAAACTGATTAAATTTGCTGATGACACAAAGCTAGGAGGGATAGCTAATACTAGAGAGGAGAGAGAGATGATTCAAAAAGATTTAAATAAACTGGAGAAGTGGGCAGCAACTAACAGAATGGTTTTTAACAGGGAGAAATGCAAAGTACTACATCTGGGCAATAAAAATGAAAAAAGCATATATAGAATGGGAGGAATAGGGCTAAGTGACAGCACATGTGAAAAAGACTTGGGTATACTAATAGATCACAGACTGAATATGAGTCAACAGTGTGATGCAGCAGCAAAAAAGGCAAATGCAATTCTAGGATGTATTAACAGAAGCATACAGTCTAGATCACGTGAAGTCATTATTTCCCTCTACTCCTCTTTGGTCAGACCTCATCTGGAATATTGTGTCCAGTTTTGGGCACCACATTTTAAAAAAGACATCAACAAACTGGAGCAAGTTCAGAAAAGAGCGACCAGAATGGTGACCGGTCTGCAAACCCTGTCTTATGAGGAAAGGTTGCAGGATTTGGGAATGTTTAGTTTGCAAAAGAGAAGACTGAGAGGAGACTTAATAGCTGTCTACAAATATCTAAAGGGCTGTCACATTGTAGAAGGATCAACTTTATTCTCATTTGCACAAGGAAAGACTAGAAGCAATGGGATGAAACTGAATGGGAAGAGACACAGATTAGATATTAGAAAAAACTTTTTGACAGTTAGAGTGATCAATGAGTGGAACAGGCTGCCACGAGAAGTGGTGAGTTCTCCTTCAATGGAAGTCTTCAAACAGAGGCTGGACAGACATCTGACTGGGATGATTTAGCGAATCCTGCTTTGAGCAGGGGGTTGGACCAGATGGCCCAGGAGGTCCCTTCCAACTCTACGATTCTATGATTCTATGATTCTATGATTCTATGATCTAGCACACAGCACAGTTCCCACTCCAGGCCATCAGAGGGAGCTCTGAACCAAACTGGGGAGGAGCTGCTCTCTGCGGGCCTGGAAGGGGAAGTTAAGTCAGTTCTGTGAGGAGGGCAAAGAGTGTGGATGTGGAAAAGAGGAGCTGGAGGATTGAGTGGAATTCAGGCTCACTTCTGGCTTTAAGCGCATGGTTCGGAGTCCGGTATCCGGAGTTGTATGGATGCTGATGGTCCTGCAGCAGAAACCGGAGGAACAGAAGGCTGTAAATGCTCTGTTCCCAACTAAGACTCGGAGGCACAGCAGTAACGTGTGTGAGCCAGAAGAAATAGAAGGTTACGGCTGCCTGCCATACGAGGAGTGTTCTAAAGAGAGCAAGCAAGGGGAAATTCAGTGTAACTCAGTACTGCAAGTACCTCAGATAAGCGCTAGGAAGGAGACTACACAACCCATCTGCATAGAGAGATTCCTAAGTTGCTTCCAGGCTAATCAACTCCTGTTCCATCTGTGATCTGGATCCTGGACTGCACTGACAAAGCACAGTAAAGGTAAAAGAAACTGCACCCTGTTGTGTCATTACCTTCTTCCTGCAACCACTTCAGCACTGCTACATCTCTGTGCCTAACACTGCACCCTCTCACTCAACACCTATTACTACTGCCCTGGGACTACAGCTCCACCTCTGGGGAGCTTCAACATCATTGCTGCATCACACCATCTGTCCCAGAGAAGCAACCCTGCAGCGCAGGTCAAACTGACCAGAAACCATAGGTGGCGTCACGAATCATCTCAATAACTTTATCCCCATCACTCTACCCCTTTTACATTGACTGCCTGAGACCACGGACCGGGTCACTGCCACTGTGACATCTCCCATTGAAATCAATGGGCCCGGCGCCGAGTACCCCACTGCCTCTGGGGCGGGTCAGATGCACTATTATGGGGGATCTGAGGATGACGAACTGTTATGGGGCATCTTGGGGGATCTATGGTGCCGCGCTGTTATGTGGGATCTGCAGATGACAAACTGTTATGGGGATCTGTGGTGAAACACTGTTATAGGGGATCTGTGGTGATGCACTGTTATGGGGGATCTTCAGGGTACACACTTATTGGGGGGATCTCCACATGATGCACTGTTATGGGGGATCTGTTACACCAAATATAGCTGCAACCCCCATCATCCATCAGAATTCATCCATTGGTACAGTATATTCTGAAGAATGATGAGGGTTGTGCTTCCAAGGATCTTGGACAAGTGTGAATAAGAAGTGCTACACTTTATATTGAGCAGGGATAGATATCTGATTGGTGGAGACAGCTCAGCAACAGTTCCCTCCACCATTCAATATCCATCGTCTGTTTTAGGTCTCCGAGTGCAGTGGAGCCCAGAATTCTGCCTCCTGCATGCGCAGATCGAGGGCTCAGTGACCGAGAGCTCCATCTCCGCATGCACTGGTTTGGCGGCCATTCTCTTGAAGTCCTGTGTGGTAGACACAGGCGCTCAGTCCGGAAACCGGAAACTCGCAGCCTGATACCGGAAGTGCAATGGAGCCGGCCTGCGCTATGCTGCCCACATACAGCCGAACACTGCCAATAACTGCGCCAAACAATGCACCGAACACCCCCAGCTCCATGCCTGCTGCATTGTCCCACCGGTGACCCTGTCTTCTACCAGTCTGCTCTGCAGCCGGCGTTGGCCCCTCAGTAAGAAATATTTTTTTCATTTTTTTCCCTATTTTTTTGCTATTCGGTTTGCAAAATGCACCCCCATTTCCCTTCCAATTTAGGGGAAATACTGTATAAGCGCGTCTCATAAAGGGAAAAATAGGGTTTATTAAAAAAATTAAAAAAAAACCCAGCTAATAACATTTGAAACACTAGCAACATCTACTGGATATTTATTGAGATAGCAGGAGAAATGCAGAGTAAAATGAATCAAGCTCTTAAAATTATGACTATGTGAAATATGTGTCAGTCTAAATTAATTAATTTCCTTCCCAGTATTACATCATGTATCTTTCCAGTGGCTTTGACCTCAACGTCCCTAAAGCCAGAGTCTGTAAGGAGCTTGGTATACTCAGATGGCGTCCGTTCTCTGCCTTCTGTCTGGACCAACATGTTCAGTGAGTGGAGCTGGGAAGTCACTGGGCCACTTCTGTCTTCATTTAGAAGGACTTCAACTAGCAGCACTCCACCGCCTAAAGATTACCGAGAGAAATAGTGGCAATTATGAAATAGTGGCAATTATCATAAAGGTAAAGCAAAAATCGTCAGACGTTCTGATGGTTATCTCTGGTTGTAACAATAAGCTATGAATGTACATATGAATAACATATCACATTAATGACATATCAACTTACTTATTAATAGCATCAAAAACATATTAATATGCCATATTACATGGCCGCGTCTGAAGCCCAAAGATTGTGATATCTAATAGTCTGATGGGTTGAACTAGATGGACTTAAAGCCTTCAACCTTAATAACTATGTTACTATGTTACTATGATGTATTTGCTAGTAAACAAACAATTACTAAACTTAGACAAAAGGAATATATCTCATCTCACAATACAGTGCCAATGTCATTTCTACACTACAATACTTAAGTAAGAGAGTATTTTAACCTTCATCATTTTTATGCAGATTCTCCAACTCCAATATTTATAAACGTGACTGCTAATTGGATGAAGCAGATCAGGTGATGAATATTTGTGTAATGAGGAAAGATGTGGCCTAAGGATATGAAGACCATCAATATATGCAGAATTATTAAGGCTGTGTGCACACGCTGCGGATTATGTGCGGATTCATCCGCGCGGATTTTGTAAAATCCGCAGGTGAAACCGCAGGTCAAAAGACCTGCGGTTTTACCTGCGGATTGCTCTGCGGTTTTGCCCTGCGGTTTTTCATCTCCTCAATGGAGGAGATGGCAAACCGCAGGAGAATCCGCAGAAAGAATTGACATGTCAATTCTTTCTGCGGATTGAAAACCGCAGATAATCCGCGCAGAAAATTCCGCACCGTCTGCACTGCGGTTTTTGATTCCCATAGGGAATCATGGTACTGTACACCGCAGCAAAAACTGCTGCGGGTCCGCAGCGGCCAAAACCGCTGCGGAACCGCAGCAAAATCCGCAGCGTGTGCACACAGCCTAAACAGCTTGTTTTCTTCAGGCAAAATGGGCCAAAAAAAAGAGATTTAAAGGGAATCTCTCAAAAGTATTAACCCTCCTATACCGAATAAATGGACGTAGGTCATCGGAAGCTGAATAAAATGATATCTTGATAACTGCAGTCCAGTGTCTTAATCCAGAGAAATCCAAGTATTTCAAATATGTAAATGAGCTGTTAAGATTTATGGCTCCAGAGGTTATTTTAAATTAAAGCTGTCATTACCAGTGTGAGACATGTAATGACTGAAAGTCTGCTTTCAATCACACACAGCTCTGAAGTGAGATCAGTGCTAACACACAAGCAAAAGCTGTCTCATTATAAACATTTGCAGCAATATTTTTTCTCTCATATGGTTGGCAGCTCACCTGCAGAGTTGTGCTGGATAATAACCAACACAACACAGCAGGGTTGAACCTTGTCTTACGGCAAACACATTTACAGTGATGTCAGCTCTGCCCCCTCACACACACTGGCTGCCTGAAAGACAGAACACCTGCACTGTAAATGTGTACAACAGAAGTGAACTTTGTTTCAAACCAGTGTTAGCTTTGCTGCACTGTGTTAGTTCTGTTCTCTGTATGATCTTACTGCAGAGCTGCCTGTGATTACACTCATAACTCCCCTTTTCATTTAAAATAAGCTCTGGAGGCAGATTCGCAGGGAGATCAGTGTCCATAGAGTGTAACACTTATTTACATAAAAGAAAAACTCGCGCAAAACATCAGATTGTAAATATTGAGGTATCATTTTATTTAACATTCTACATCCTCTATATCCAACTTTCTATATTCCATATAGATGGGTTAAGAGGGTTCATCCTACTGACATTATCTTTTACTGACTCTGAAAAATCAAAATGTGATAAACATCTTACAAAGTAATGCAGCACTATTGGAATTGCTAAGATATTGGGTCGTGATCACAGAACCATCAAAAGTTGTGTTGCAAATGGTCAGCAAGGTCACAAAACATTTGGAGAGAGAAATATTGCATGGCCTGTAGGTCTTACCCTGGCATGCACTCTGCACAAGGGAAAATATTACCCCTTAAACCCAAGTTAGAGGCCTCTCATAAAGCCAAATCAGATCTCCTGCTTTGCATTGAAGAAGGGCAACACCACAAAACATGTGTCTGCAAACTGAGAATCTGGTTTGGCTTTTATCCTACTTTATGTGGCAAAGTTTGTTAAATGGTTGATATTGACTTTTAGGATGGTCATTTCCAATAGGTGGCACTAGAGTTCAAGTCTTTTTCCACTCTGTAGAGACAATTTGCAGAGGAAAAAAGATGCAGAATTATTGCCAAAGATTTGAGAAGAATAAACATGAAGCAACAAGGTACCCGTTTATCCTCCAGTGCTCTTATATTCCAGAACTGCAACCTCCCTGGAGTTCCCAGAAGTACAAGGAGTTAAGTGCTCAGAGAAATGGCCAAGGTAAGGAAGGCTGAAACCCGACCACCACCGAACAAGACATAGAAGATGAAACGTCAAGACAAGACCAAGAAATATCTAAAGACAGATTTTCAGAGGTATTATAGACTGAAGAGATGAGAGTGACTTTTGATGGACCAGATGTTAGGGTCTATGGCTGGATCAGTAATGTGCAAAACCTCCACTATGACTCAGATGTCAGTAATACCTTTTGAGGTTGAAGACTGACCTGACAAACTTCCAAACCTACTGCCAGTTATTTGAAGACACTATCTTCAATCAGTGGTACAGAAAAAGTATGCATCTTTCATGGAAAGAGCAAAACTGTACAGTAGAAAACAAGGATCATTAAAATATAACTTTTAATGAAAAAAACTAAAAACATCTTCCAAAACTGTAGACAAGAGTGTTTTAAAATTGCAAAAAAATGAAAAAAATAGGTGTTCATCAGGGGAAAAAAATGATAAATATATATACAATGTATCCTGATAGGGTGCCAACTTCCACTGCCAGGCAGATTTCAGTATAGTAACCCACTAGGACTTAAGTTTCTGTGGTTGGTGCCCCCACTCCTCGATGGCTGACCCTGATGTCCCTAATAATCCCTATAATTGAGAAAAGTGTCCCAATATACCCTGTTACCCAAAAAGCAAACAAAATAGTAAAAAATGAAAACACAAAAAAGCAAAGTAGGTATCAGTATTCAAGATGTAATAAGCATAAATAGAGTGGCCATATTAAAGAAAGATTTCTAGACCAAGTGTCATATATGGATTGTAATGAGTAATAGCATAAAAAATTCAAATAAGCAAAATGCATAAAGATTTGAAAAAAAATCATAAATGTGGGTAAGCAGGAAGCAATAGTCAAATGCTTTAAATCACATACTCTTCTCATTTTCCTAGAGCAGTTAAAAAAAAAATCAAAGAAACTGTGAGAGCCCTCTCAGCCTCAAAATAGTACCATCAATAATACGGCTATATCAATTTACAATCAAAAATAGATGGTCAAGTAAAAACATATGATGGCTGTCGGAGCTTTGTTGGCTCAATAGCAGGGATTCCCATACAGCTTCAGGCCTCAGTCAGGCATCACCAATCTGTAGCAACATCACAAGTCAATGACCGACGCGTTTCCCCTCCAAGGGGATTCCTAGGGGTTCATCAGGGGATATGATGGCCATATCATGAATAAGCTCACTCACTGCCTCTCCTTATAAGCGCATCGCTGATGACCATGTGGAGCATTCTTTGATGGTGTGCGCCCCGTCAGACAGTGCACACCAGAAGTAACAGAATGTGTCTAAAATCCAGGCACAGTGGTGTGGAATGCACTCTGAGTGTCAGCAGGCAGTGTGTGCCAGAAGTGACGTGGTAACATCACACCCACATACCACAGTGAGGCCTGAAATGCAAAAGCCGAATGGAACGCAAGGGAGCCGGGCATCCACTTAATTCAATGATGATCAAGAGTGTCCGCCACAAGAGGGCGCGTCACAGAAGTATTCAATAACCTCATTCATTCATCCCAGGGCTCGACAGTGGGGGTGGTGCATCTCTGCACGTGCTCCAGCCTCAAGGATTATGTTGGAAAAACCAAGCGAGAATTGCGTATACGCATTGGGAGACATCTTGGAGATACTAGACACGGCAGTGAAGGGATACACCACTAGCGTGCCATATTAATAAAGTACATATTAGTAAAGTGGGGGTGATTTGGGGTCATTTTCTTTTTCTGTGATAGAGGTGGCTGTTGCCTTATCGAGACAAGGGGATTGGGACAGAAAAATCATCCAACGTGAAATGAGGTGGATCTATCTGCTAGAATCCATGAGCCCTTTTGGCCTCAATGAATAGTTATCCTTCATCAGCTTCATTAAGCCGCCAATGTGTATGTTCTTTGGAAACTTTTTCTTGCTGTGTATATTTGTCCCTCTGGACTGATCCAGGATTATTGTTTGTCATATTTATTGACTATTTTTTCTTTTATATTTTGTTCTTTTTTGTTTTTGTCCATAATAGTGTATTGATAGTTGATACGTTAATATGATGGCTATGGACACCTCACTCACTTTTTTGAAGTACTGGCTTTTTTTGTGTTTTATTATTTTTTGTTTTCTCATTGTTGTTGTAGGAGACCTGTTATAACTACAGAACGGTTCTTATTTGACACTTACGGAGGGTTGATTTATTGATGAGTGGCATTTAGCTTCTTTTTGTAAATATATATGGAGATATGTCTAAATTTGCCCTTTGGTATATAGTATGGATCCCATGGGGTTAAACATTACCATATTGAACCCCGTGAGGAGTGGCTTTACGATGTACCTTTGTGGACTGCACTTTTATAGCAATTAGCACACAGTATTAAGCAATGTGCAGACGTTGCGGATTTTGATGCGGATCTGCAGCATTTTTGGATGCATGGAATTGCATCAAATCCGCAGTATAGTGCACCACCAATGTTAGTCAATGGGAATTTGAAAATTGGTGTGCACATGCTCCGGAAAAATACACGCGGATTTGCAGCGTTTTATTTTCCACAACATGTCTATTCTTTTTGCAGATCTGCAGCGTTTCTGCACCCATTGACTTCCATTGATTCAGTCAAAGCTGCAGAAAACCACAGGTTTAAAAAGATCTGTGGTTTTGCTGCAGAGTTGCGTGCGAGAAACGCTGCTGATAGGGAGGAGGAAGAGTGTGTGGGCGGAGACCATGTGTGCACGGTGAATATGTGTGGGTCTGTGTGCGGGTTTCTGTGTGTATGTGTGTGCTGTGAATATGTGTGGATCTGTGTGCGTGTGCGGGTATGTGCACGGTTGTTTGTGTGTGCGGGTCTGTGTGTAGGCAGGCATAGTCCGATGGGACTACTAGTCACATCTGGCTATGCCTACTACAGTGACAGCACTAGCCAATGATGGGACAGTAGCAGTTCCATCATCCGACTACTGTGTTGACTAGCAAAAAAAAAAAAAAACACATACAATACATACTCACAATACAGCTAATCATTGATCCCTTGCAAAAAAAATTAAATAAACCAACAGTGTACTCCCTGTTCTGACTTAATCCATTTAATAACGAGTGTCCCATGACGATGACCCGTGGAGAGCTGTCACATCGGCAGATGTGACCGCTCTCCAGGGGCCTCAGGTGATACAATGACGGAAGGTATCCTTCTGCAGTGTATCACACTGCCGTCAGAGGTCAATGGAGTTCATGCTGTCACTTGCGGCACCTCTGCGTGGGAAAATTCTCATGCAGCAGTGCCGTAAAGTGAGAGCATGAACTCAAGTGAACCCTCAGTGATAACATTGCAGGAGCCTTTGTCACTGGGGGGCCCTGTAGAGCGGTCACATCTCCTGATGTGACTGCTCTATAGGAGAGATCGTCATGGGACACTCATTATTAAATGGATTACATCGGAACAGGGAGTATTTGTGTTGGTTTATTATTTTATTTTTTTTGCAGGAGATTGATGGCTTCGGGGAATTAAGAGTATAATAAATATGGGAAACTGTTATGTTTTATTTCATTAAAATACTTTATTCTTGCTGTGTCTTAATTTACCCCATTAAAACTATAGGATTAGTAATGGATAGGTCTTTTAGATGCCTGTCTATTACTAAGCTGGGCTTGATGTCACCTTACAATACAAAGGTGACATCAACACTCAACTATTACCCCATATGCCACCGCTACACTTCAGTGGAAAGAGAGAGGCTAAGTCCCGGAATTGGTGCATCTTAGAGAAATATGTCACACAAAATAGTTAATAAATAACATTTCCCACGTGTCTGCTTTACATCAGCACTATTTTGGAAACATTTTTTGTTAGGAAGTTAAAAGGTTTAAAAGTTGACCAGCAATTTCTCATTTTTACAACAAAATTTGCAAAACCATTTTTTTTAGGGACCACCTAACATTTGAAGTCACTTTGAGGGGTCTATATGGCAGAAAATACCCAAAATTGACACCATTCTAAAAACTGCACCCCTCAAGCTGATCAAAACCACATTCAAGAAGTTTATTAACCCTTCAGATGGGGGGGACCACGGTTTGGGCGAACGACAGGGCTCAGAAGGGAAGGAGCACCGTTTGACTTTTTCAAACTAAAATTGGCTGGAATTGAGATCGGACACCATGTCGCATTTGGAGAGCACCTGATGTTCCTAAACAGTGGAAACCCCCCACAAGTGAGCCCATTTTAGAAACTAGACCCCCTATGTAACTTATCTAGATGTATGGTGAGCACTTTGAACCCCCAGGTGTTTCACTAAAGGTTATAACGCCTGGGCCTGAAAATAAAAAAATCTTATTTTTTCCACAAAAATGATCGTTTAGTCCCCAATTTTTTTCACGAGGGTAACGGGAGAAATTGGACCCAAAAAGTTGTTGTCCAATTTGTCGAGTATGCTGGTTTGGGCTCTGTTTGGGCACACTTCGGGGCTCAGAAGTAGAGACGTTTTTGAATGCAGACTTTGGTGGAATGTTCTACAGGCATCATGTTCGTTCCGTTTACAGAGCCCCTGATGTGCCTAAACAGAAGTAGAAACCCCACACAAGTCACCCCATTTTGGAAACTAAACCCCCAAAGAACTTATCTAGATGTGCCCCCTTTTTGGAACTAATCTAGTGTTTCCTGTAAATCTAAGTAAATTAGTAGTGCATGGAAGTGTGGTACAATTTGAAGCAATCTTTAATACACAGGCCAAGTTTTTCAGGGCAGGTGTCGCATTGATAAATGGTGTCCTTGCGTATTCCTCTTTTGTGACACACTCGGCACCTTTTTTGCGACTTACCTCTTTTTCCAGTTTGCAGGACCTCCCCCGGGAAATGCTGACATGGTACGATATGAGCACTTTCAGTTCCGGAAGTACTGGGGCCCAATTATTCCCGAGTGTGAAATATCAGGGCCTTAACCACTACCTCCTGGAACTGAAGGTACGACATACCGGTGTGGCGTGCATATCGTGACAGCAGGAAAGCGTTGAGCATTGCCATTTGTACAATGTGCACTGCCAGCTTTTTGTACCACACCCTGGCCTTTCTCAAAGCACTGTACAGTTGGAGAAGTTGATTGGAGAGATCAACACCCCACATGTTTTCGTTGTACCCCAGTACACAGTTTCTATTTGCAGACCTGTGTAGAGGTACTTCGTGCAATGCTGAGGGCGCTGCCATCACCGTGTATGGTGGTCAAGAGAAGGACATCCTTCTTGTCCTTGTACTTGATCACCAGCAAGGGGTCGCTACATTGGGCTCTGCTGTCACCCTTTCTGAGTATATCTGCTGAAGCAGCGTTTTCGGGAGGTCTCTCTGATTTTTGTGGACAGTACCACAGGCTGCGGTACCTCGCACAGAGGGATTTGAAGAATGGGATGCTTGTATAAAAGTTATTGGTGTAGAGGTGACTGATAACCTTTATCCAGCAGTATGTGCACCAAATCTCACACAATTTTCCCACTCAATCCCATGACAGGACATTCAGGGGGTTCAATTCTGGTGTCCTTTCTTTTGAAAACTCTAAACCTGTGGGTGTACCCTGAGGTACTCTCACATAGTTTGTAGAGTTTGATTCCATACCTGGCCCTCTTGCTGAGCAGGTACTGATGGAATCTGAGACTTCCCTTAAAATGAATTAAGGACTCATCCATGCAGATGTCCCTTTGGGACACGTACACTTCAGCAAATGTTTTGTTGAAGTGTTCGATGACCGAAAAAAACTTTGAACAGACGGTCAAAGTTGGGGTCATCTCGTGGGGGACACTGTATTATTGGTATAATACAGGAATTTGTGGATGGCCTCAAAACACATTCGGGCCATGACCATTCGGAACACTGGAGCATTGTATAAAACATCAACACTCCAATATTGCCGAAGTTCTGGCTTATTCAAGATCCCCATGTGAAGGACCAGGCCCCAAACCTGCATCATTTCAACTGCATCTACAGGATACCAGTTAGAATATGATGAACTGGGGTTTTGTTCCAAAAATTGATGAGCATATAAATTAGTTTGCTCCACCATGAGGTTAACAAAATACTCAGAGAAAAAGACTTTGAAAAGGTCTATTTCTGTGAGGCCGGTGGTGTCAAACTTGATTCCTGATTCTGCCACAAAATCAGGAATCAGTGCCTCATAATTTTTGGGGGGCGAGGTCCATATGGTGTCCGCAGTGAGGTGCACTGGTTCAGCTTCATCTTCTGGAATGGTGGGCGCTGCCTAAGCTTCTGTCCTGGTTAGTGTTGAGCATTCCGATACCGCAAGTATCGGGTATCGGCCGATACTTGCTGTATCGGAATTCCGATACCGACTTCCGATATTTTTTCAATATCGGAATTCGGCATCGGAATCGGAAGTTCAAAGTTGATTGACAGCCTGACGTCATCATGATGCGCGGTGTGTGCGCATCATGATGCGCCGTCATTTCGGGCCTTCCGGGGGTCTCTGCCGGCCTGCCGGGGGGGGCTGTGCCGGCCTGCCGGGGGGCTGTGTGGACTGCCCGGGGTCTGTACCGGCCTGCCGGGGGGCTGTGCCGGCCTGCCGGTGGTCTGTGCACCCTGTGGGGGTCTGTACCGGCCTGCCGGGTGGCTGTGCCGGCCTGCCGGGGGGCTGTGCTGATGTCCGGGGGTCTGTGCAAGCATCGTCCGATGGGACTACAAGTCCCATCTGGCGATGCCTGCTACCATGACAGTGATTGACACATTAGCCAATGATGGGACAGTAGTAGTCCCATCATCCGGCTAATGTGTTAAATGTTAAAAAAAAAAAAAAAAAAAAAATACTACATACATACTACATGCATGCTACATACATACTACATGCTACATACATACTACATGCTACATACATACTACATATATACTACATGCATGCTACATACATACTACATGCTACATACATACTACATATACAGTGGGGCAAAAAAGTATTTAGTCAGTCAGCAATAGTGCAAGTTCCACCACTTAAAAAGATGAGAGGCGTCTGTAATTTACATCATAGGTAGACCTCAACTATGGGAGACAAACTGAGAAAAAAAAATCCAGAAAATCACATTGTCTGTTTTTTTTTCATTTTATTTGCATATTATGGTGGAAAATAAGTATTTGGTCAGAAACAAGCAATCAAGATTTCTGGCTCTCACAGACCTGTAACTTCTTCTTTAAGAGTCTCCTCTTTCCTCCACTCATTACCTGTAGTAATGGCACCTGTTTAAACTTGTTATCAGTATAAAAAGACACCTGTGCACACCCTCAAACAGTCTGACTCCAAACTCCACTATGGTGAAGACCAAAGAGCTGTCAAAGGACACCAGAAACAAAATTGTGGCCCTGCACCAGGCTGGGAAGACTGAATCTGCAATAGCCAACCAGCTTGGAGTGAAGAAATCAACTGTGGGAGCAATAATTAGAAAATGGAAGACATACAAGACCACTGATAATCTCCCTCGATCTGGTGCTCCACGCAAAATCCCACCCCGTGGGGTCAGAATGATCACAAGAACGGTGAGCAAAAATCCCAGAACCACGCGGGGGGACCTAGTGAATGAACTGCAGAGAGCTGGGACCAATGTAACAAGGCCTACCATAAGTAACACACTACGCAACCATGGACTCAGATCCTGCAGTGCCAGACGTGTCCCACTGCTTAAGCCTGTACATGTCCGGGCCCGTCTGATGTTTGCTAGAGAGCATTTGGATGATCCAGAGGAGTTTTGGGAGAATGTCCTATGGTCTGATGAAACCAAACTGGAACTGTTTGGTAGAAACACAACTTGTCGTGTTTGGAGGAAAAAGAATACTGAGTTGCATCCATCAAACACCATACCTACTGTAAAGCATGGTGGTGGAAACATCATGCTTTGGGGCTGTTTCTCTGCAAAGGGGCCAGGACGACTGATCCTGGTACATGAAAGAATGAATGGGGCCATGTATCGTGAGATTTTGAGTGCAAACCTCCTTCCATCAGCAAGGGCATTGATGATGAAACGTGGCTGGGTCTTTCAACATGACAATGATCCAAAGCACACCGCCAGGGCAACGAAGGAGTGGCTTCGTAAGAAGCATTTCAAGGTCCTGGAGTGGCCTAGCCAGTCTCCAGATCTCAACCCTATAGAAAACCTTTGGAGGGAGTTGAAAGTCCGTGTTGCCAAGCGAAAAGCCAAAAACATCACTGCTCTAGAGGAGATCTGCATGGAGAAATGGGCCAACATACCAACAACAGTGTGTGGCAACCTTGTGAAGACTTACAGAAAACGTTTGACCTCTGTCATTGCCAACAAAGGATATATCACAAAGTATTGAGATGAAATTTTGTTTCTGACCAAATACTTATTTTCCACCATAATATACAAATAAAATGAAAAAAAACCAGACAATGTGATTTTCTGGATTTTTTTTTCTCAGTTTGTCTCCCATAGTTGAGGTCTACCTATGATGTAAATTACAGACGCCTCTCATCTTTTTAAGTGGTGGAACTTGCACTATTGCTGACTGACTAAATACTTTTTTGCCCCACTGTATACTACATACATACTACATATATACTACATACATGCTACATACATACTGCATGCTACATACATACTACATGCTACATACATACTACATATATACTACATACATACTACATATATACTACATACATGCTACATACATACTACATACATGCTACATACATGCTACATACATGCTACATGCATGCTACATGCATGCTACATACATACTACATGCTACATACATACTACATATATACTACATACATACTACATATATACTACATACATGCTACATACATACTGCATGCTACATACATACCACATACATACTACATACATACATACATACTACATGCTACATACATACTACATATATACTACATGCATGCTACATACATACTACATGCTACATACATACCACATACATACTACATACATGCTACATACATACTACATACATACTACATGCATGCTACATACATACTACATACATACTACATACATACTACATGCATGCTACATACATACTACATGCTACATACATACCACATACATACTACATACATACTACATGCTACATACATACTACATATATACTACATGCATGCTACATACATACTACATGCTACATACATACCACATACATACTACATACATGCTACATGCTACATACATACTACATATATACTACATGCATGCTACATACATACTGCATGCTACATGCATGCTACATACATACTACATACATACTACATGCTACATACATACCACATATATACTACATACATACAATACATTCATACAATACATACATAGACATACAGTACATATAACATAGAGTAACATACTTACCAATACTTGTCACATTGTTCCCCGAAGCCATTGTCTTTTCCGGAATAAATATTAACATAACAAACCACAAAAATACTCACCCACGATCCGAAGCAGTCCACGAGTGTGTCCCACGACGATCTTGGGTAGAGAACGGCAGCATCAGATGATGCTGCCGTTCTCTACGGGCTGCAGGAATCCAATGACGGAAGGTAGGTATCCTTCCGCACTGTATTCCTCCGCCACTTAAAAAAAAAAAAGTCCCTAGTCTCACTTTATGCCATTGCTGCGTGGGAAATTCCCACACAGCAATGGCATAAAGTGAGACTAGGGACTTTTTTTTTTTTAAGTGGCGGAGGAATACAGTGCGGAAGGATACCTACCTTCCGTCATTGGATTCCTGCAGCCCGTAGAGAACGGCAGCATCAGCTGATGCTGCAGTTCTCTACCCAAGATCGTCGTGGGACACACTCGTGGACTGCTTCGGATCGTGGGTGAGTATTTTTGTGGTTTGTTATGTTAATATTTATTCCGGAAAAGACAATGGCTTCGGGGAACAATGTGACAAGTATTGGTAAGTATGTTACTCTATGTTATATGTACTGTATGTCTATGTATGTATTGTATGAATGTATTGTATGTAGTATGTATGTAGTATATATGTGGTATGTATGTAGCATGTAGTATGTATGTAGTATGTATGTAGCATGCATGTAGCATGCAGTATGTATGTAGCATGCATGTAGTATATATGTAGTATGTATGTAGCATGTAGTATGTATGTAGTATGTATGTAGCATGCATGTAGCATGCAAGTATGTATGTAGCATGCATGTAGTATATATGTAGTATGTATGTGGTATGTATGTAGCATGTAGCATGCATGTAGTATGTATGTGTTATGTATGTAGCATGTAGCATGCATGTAGTATGTATGTAGTATGTATGTAGTATGTATGTGGTATGTATGTAGTATGTATGTAGTATGTATGTGGTATGTATGTAGCATGCATGTAGTATGTATGTAGTATATGTGGTATGTATGTAGCATGTAGTATGTATGTAGCATGCAGTATGTATGTAGCATGCATGTAGTATGTATGTAGTATATATGTAGTATGTATGTTGCATGTAGTATTTATGTAGTATGAATGTAGCATGTATGTAGTATGCATGTTGTATGTATGTAGCATGCATATAGTATATATGTAGTATGTATGTAGTATTTATGTAGTATGAATGTAGCATGTATGTAGTATGTAGTATGAATGTAGCATGTATGTAGTATGCATGTTGTATGTATGTAGCATGTATGTAGCATGTAATTTTTTTTTTTTTTTTTACATTCAACACATTAGCCGGATGATGAGACTACTACTGTCCCACCATTGGCTAATGTGTCAATCACTGTCATGGTAGCAGGCATCGCCCGATGGGACTTGTAGTCCCATCGGACGATGCCTGCACAGACCCCCGAAGCCTGCACAGACCACCGGCAGGCCGGCACAGCCCCCCGGCAGGCCGGCACAGCCCCCCGGAGCCTGCACAGACCACCGGCAGGCCGGCACAGCCCCCCGGCAGGCCGGCACAGCCCCCCGGAGCCTGCACAGACCACCGGCAGGCCGGCACAGCCCCCCGGCAGGCCGGCACAGCCCACCGGAGCCTGCACAGACCACCGGCAGGCCGGCACAGACCACCGGAGCCTGCACAGACCCCCTGGCAGGCCGGCACAGCCCCCCCGAAAGGCCCGTACAGACACCAGAGAGGCTGTACAAGGCAAAAACAGGGTTTTTCTTATTCCGATACCGGAAGTCCCATAGACTTGAATGGGACTTCCGGTATCGGAATCGGCGATACCGATACTTTTTTTAAAGATCGGCCGATCCATTCCGATCCGATACTTTGAAGTATCGGACGGTATCGCTCAACTCTAGTCCTGGTACGTCTGCATGGCGGTTCCGCAGGACCTGAGGAGGAAGATGAGGAAGAGGATGAGGAAGAGATATCGGAGAAATAAAGAATTGTGGGATACTCTTCCTCGCTATCAGTGTCGGAGGCAAAGAAAGCATATGCCTCCTCCAATGAATAGCGCTGTTGGGATGAACATGACGAGCGGGACTTTTTTTGTGAATATGATGCTTTGTGTGTACTTTATTTTTAACTGTTTATGTATGTGTGGGGGGATAATGGTTGGTGTAAACAACTGAAAAGAAAAAGCTAAAAGATAAAAATCAAAAAGGGAGAAAAAATGTGAAAAGAAATGTGTCAAAAACAGCTGGCATGAGCTATGATAAGTGAACTGCGTTACTTATCAAAGTTCGGCAGCTACTGGATGTGCGCACAGATGTGGCGCAAAGAGGGGTGAGAGAAAAGCGAGCACAAGTGTTGATCGGTGAACTGCATCACCAATCATCGCTTGGCGGCTGCTAGATGTAACAGCGCAAAGGTGGGTGGAGGGGGTAAAAAGAGGGGGAAAGGGAAGGGGGAAGAGGGAGATGGGGGTGGGTGAAGAGAGATCGGGCAGGGATCAACACTTACGGTTGTAGTTTCTGTCTTCTGTCTGGATTGTGGTGTTTCAGGCTTCTGTAGCACCACAAGGCCCAGCACAGGAGGAGATCTGGCAGTGTGACCACTCTGCATTAATCATTACATAGTGTGAGGACCTGCAGAGCAGTCACACATAGGTCAGAGACAGGTGATAGAGGTGACAGACAGGTCACAGAGAGGTCATACCGCTGCTGTGACCTGTCATTGGTGGGATCCATGATCACATCGATCCCACTAATCAGAGCTTAACGTGGTGAACCTGGCAACAGCCTAGGATCGGAGCTCACAGCGCTGATCCTAGGCAGGTCACCAGCAGGGCACAGCATGGTCATTCCGCAGCAGTACCCTGTGATTGGTGCAATCGACCATTACATCGATCACGCCAATCAGCAGCTGCAGGCCTTTCCCTAGGCGCCGGTTCTATGATCAGTGCTCTTATCACCACTGCTGTGCCCTGCGATTGGCACGATCGATGTGATGGTCGATCGCGCCAATCTAAGCAGTTTTGGCAAATGTCTAGGGTTGCCAGGCACCGGCCTAGGATCGAGTACATCGGTACTCGATCCTATCCTGAGACCTCAATGTTTCAGCCAATCTGATTGAAACAATGAGAGAGGCTGTGATTGGCTGTTCAGAATTGAACAGCCAATCACAGTGATCGGGAGCCCGGGGGCACAGCCCGGGATGCCGACACCATCTTCCTACAGGTAAGATGGCGTCAGAACTTTAATGCGATCACCGCGACTTAAGTCGCAGTGTTGCATTAAAGGGCATGATGTAATATTCCGTCCATGTGGATTAAGTACCAGGGCGCATGGATGGAATAGTACGTCAGCTGTCAGAAAGGGGTTAAACAGATAGTGTGCTTAAGGCAGGGGTCACACTTGCGAGAATCTCGCACGAGTCTCGTACCCCAATACACGGCACTATAGATAAATTGAAGATATCTATCAATAGATATACCTATTTATATATCTACTGTATCTATAGATATATCTATCTATAGATACATAAATATTCACTTATTTGTTTTGTGTGTGTAAACATTACTTTAGCACATGGTATGTGATGATATTATGGTATTCAATGGAATAAAAGAAAAGGTTGGACAAAGAAATGACATCACAATTCTTTTTTTTGTTAAATAACATATCTTTATTCAGCTAACAAAAACGCATACAAATCCGCATGGAAAAACTGCATGAAAATCTGCATCAAAAACGCATATAAAACAAGCGGATTTTTGCTTATGTTTTCTGCCAAGAGAGGAAGAATCTGCTCAGAAAATTCCACAGGCAAATCCGCAGGATGAATGAGGATATTGAATACTTCTGTGAAGCACACCCTTGTGGTAGACACTCTTGATCATCATTGAATTAAATGGATGCCTGACTCCCTTCCGTTCCATCCGACCTTTGCATTTGCATTTCAGGCCTCACAGTGGTATGTGGGCGTGGTGATACCGTGTCACTTCCGGCAGTGAGTGAGCTTATTCATAGCCTTATTCTTGATGTGGCCATCATATCCCCTGATGAACACCTAGGAATCACCTTGGGGGGAAACGCGTCAGGCAGTGACTTGGGATGTTGCTACAGATTGGTGATGCCTGATTGAGGCCTGAAGCTGTATGGGAATCCCTGCTATTGAGCCGCCAAAATGCCGACAGCCACATGACTATGGCATCATAAATTTATTATATTTTTTCTTGACCATCTATTTTTGACTGTAAATTGATATAGCCCTATTATGGATGGTACTATTTTGAGGATGATATGGAATAGGGCTCTCACAGTTTCTTTGATTTTTTTTTAACTGCTCTAGGACAATGAGAAGAGTATGTGATTTAAAGCATTTGACTATTGCTTCCTGCTTACTCGCATTTATGATTTTTTTTCAAATCTTTATGCATTTTGCTTATTTGATTTTTTTGATGCTATTACTCATTACAATCTATATATGACAATTGGTCTAGAAATCTTTTATTCATATGGCCTCTTTATGCTTATTACTTCTTGAATATTGATACCAACTTTGCTTTTTTTGTGTTTTAAGTTTTTACTATTTTGCAAATAAAGTCCGTGGAGCCTCATTTAAGAGTCTCAAACACGGGACTAGCCAGATCTTCCTCCAGGGAAGGACCCAGCCAAGGAGTGGCTCCTTTCGGAATCCACCATTACCACTGTGGCGCCCCTGAGGGTTCAGTCGCCACAGAGGTACTGCCCCTCCTCCTGAGGTGTGGTACCCCACCATTCGGGTAAGGTGGAGACACCTGACCACACTCCAACACCCCGCATCGCACGCAACACAGTAGTGTAGCAAAGCACCCTTTGGTGGCTCCCTGCTTGGAACACGAAGAGTGCGGGGATGCGGGCGGAGCTTAATTTCGCAAAAAGAGTGGGAAGAGTTTAGGATTTAGTCAGTCAGTCAGAGAGTCTGACTAAGGAACTCTGTGAGAGAAGATCCCCTGAGTGGGATGGATGAAGGGAGTGCTGCAGCCGACCTCAGTGACCTGGGTCCGCTGGCACAGGAAAGGGACATTGAAGGAAAGCCTGACTCTCTCCATAAGAAAGAAGGATTAGCACGGAACGTAAGGAGAGGAGGACTAAGGATTAGGGTTAGAGCAGAACCCTTCCCAAGTTCACAGCGCATGGTCGGGGTCCAGTCCCCGAGGTTGTATGGATACTAATGGTCCTGCGACAGACACCGGAGGAATAGAAGTTGTCACCACTTTATTCCCACACAATACTAGGGGCACAACAGCAACGTGAGTGAGCCGGGACTTAGTAGCAAGGAGTCCCTGAAGCAGGCTACAGCTGTCTGCCGTACAAGTAGAGTTCTAAGAACATCTGACAGGAGGAACTCCAGTGTAACTCAGTACTGAGTGTACTTCACTATAGGCGCAAAAGGGAGACGTTCAGAAAAGGCACATATGTTGGCGGAGTGGTGGAACGGAGTACCTCATCTTGCCTGGAGGTTGACTGAGCCCCTGACCTGGAGGACAAGGCATGGATGCAGGCACCTGTATGCACAACAGACTGTGAGTAAAGCTTTGGAACTACATGCCCTGGTGTCCTCCGCTTATTCCTGCTCCAACCCACTCAGCACTGCTACATCTCTGTGCTAACACGGTACTATCTACGTCTTCTCACTCTCTCCCCATCTACACTGCCCTGGGACTACAGCCCTGCCTGTGGAGGGATACACCATCATTGCTGCACCACACCATCTGTCCCAGAGGATCTGTCTGCAGCGTCGGCTTAACACCGTCCTTGCCGAACACCACAGGTGGTGTCACGAATCATTCATCTCAATGACTTTATCCCCATCACTCTACATCTTTTACATTGACCGCCTGAGGCCACGGACCGGGTCTTTGCCACTGTGACATCTCCCATTGTAATCAACGGGCCCAGCACCGAGTACCCCACAGCCTCTGGGGGCGAGTCACCACCATATTAAGTGGCCCTTTAAGTCAATATCCAGCTCTTTACTAATTTACAGATATGACAAGGGAAATACCAAGGCCAGGTATCCATCCACAGACAGATGTTTCAGGGTGTTGCCCCTCATCAGTGAGGAGTAGGATTCTGGCTAGGTGGGAGCAATGCCTAGTAGACCAACATCACGAAACAATCACTGACCTTAGGGAGACCAGTCAAAGAAAACACTGCGGCAGCCGGCAAAGCCGCTCAATCAGTGAAATCCTAGGTGCATTGCTCCCTGGGAAATACGAATATGCAAATAAAGTCCGTGGAGCCTCATTTAAGAGTCTCAAACACGGGACTAGCCAGATCTTCCTCCAGGGAACGAGTCACCTCCCTCATGTCAAGCATCCAACCCCACAAAAATGATGCAGCGAGTCTACAGGACACTATAAAATGGCTAGACACGGCCCACGGAAGATACAAGAGACTGTCCGCAAGGTACGTTGCCTTCCTAAAAGACTCTAATATTGATGAAGCCTCATCAGAATTAAGCAAAGTGGATTCCACAGAAATAGAAAGGGACGCCGCTGTGCAAGACGCCAAAGATAAAGCGGAGCTCTGTATCGCTTATCTGCAAGAAGCTGGATCTCACAGGTCAGGCTCATCCAGACACTCTGCTCGGTCATACAAATCATCCTGCTCAAGAACTTCAGCCCTCAGCGACAGAATCCTAGAGGCCCATTTAATCGCAGAATGATCCAAACTACGACGCTCCTACACAGAAAAGAAAACAGAAGCAGAGGCAGAAGCCAAGAAAGCAGAGGCAGAAGCCAAGAAAGCAAAAGCAGAGGCCCAAGCAAAGATCCTTCAAACAGAAATGGAGGAAAAAAATCGCATTAGCTGAAGTGAAAATACTTGAGCAAGCAATAAATCAAAACCTTGACCCGATTTGCCTACCACCACTGGAAGAAGAGGACCCAGCTGTCCGTACCCGTGATTATGTGCAGAAACAGATCTCTGTAGCACACACCTTCTCCAGCAACGTTCAAGCCACCAATGTGGAAACGTCCAAGTCAGCCCAACTTACGGTGCCAGTGTTACCCACAGCATCTGCAGAGACCCAAGACCAATGCCATAATGTGTCCCCTCAGGTGCAGCAATCATCACAAGATGACCATAAGATGCACTCCAGTCCATCTCCACAGTTCAAGCCGCAGTCATCGAAATCTCCAGAGGTTAAACCACAGCTCAACCCTGCAGCAACATCATTCTACCCGGGAACAATTCACCCTTCCACACCACACAGCTTATACGCCCGAGAGGCAACACAAGCTAACATGGTAACAAGGAGTGAAGGATCGAATATGCCCGAGTTAGCCAGGTTTATGGTGAGCAAAGATCTAATCAGCACCAGCCTCTCAAAGTTTGACGGCTGTGCAGAGAACTACAGAGCCTGGAAAGCAACCTTCAAGGCCACCATTGCTGACCTCAACCTATCTGAAGAACGGGAGCTCGACCTCATGGTAAAATGGTTGGGTCCTGACTCCACAAACCGTATCAAGAGTCTTCGGACCGCCTACGTGGGGCAAGCTGAAGCAGGTCTCGCTGCTGCCTGGCTGAGACTCGAAAGAACCTATGGACCTTCTGGACTTAAGCGACCTGCTTATGGAGCTGGAACTTGCAAAAAGAGACCCTCGTCTGTCTGGATTATGCTACCTGGACACTGTCCATGGGGTGGACCCAATCGTCTCAAAGCTGCCGCATAGTCTGCAATAGAAGTGGGCAGTGTGCGTTTCCAGATACAAAAGATCACATGATGTCACCTTTCCTCCGTTCGATCAGTTCTGCAAGTTTGTCGATGAACATGCCCAAATGAGAAACGACCCTAGCCTAGACTTCCTGGAGTCTAACACTACAGCTCCAGCAACACCATCATCAAGGTATGAAAGCATCTCACATAGACCCAAGGACTTGAGGAGCAGTATAAGTGTCAGATAGACTAACCTGCCACCATCTGCAGTAACTGCCGATAAACAGTACACTATTCCATCGAGAGCTAAGTCTTTCAATCGTGAGTGTCCCATTCACAAAAAAACGCACTCACTGAATAAATGTAGAGGCTTCAGGTACAAAACCATGCAGGAGCGCAAGAAAATCATCAGCGAACTTGGGGTATGTTTCAAGTGCTGCGCCTCATTAGAACACATGGCCAAGGACTGTAAATCTGCCATTAAGTGTGAAGAGTGTCATAGTGACAAACACCCTTCAGCTTTGCATCCAACCTCAGCCACAAGCGATCCAGCAGTCGCAGTTACCTCTAGTCCGGCTACAAGCCATGGCGGGGAGCCACAGAATAACGCCAATTCTACCACGGCTGTCTCCTGCTCATGCTCAGAAGTATGTGGGGAGAGCCAAAGTGATAAATGCTGTACCAGGATATGCCTAATCAGAGTTTATCCAGAAGGGCAACCAGAGAAGGCAGAAAAAATGTATGCCATCATTTACAATCAGAGCAATCGATCCCTAGCTGGACCTAAGTTCTTTGAAGCCTTTGGAATCAAGGGACCAGCAACGCCCTATACTCTGAATACTTGCTCAGGCCGTATAGAGACCAGCGGCAGGAGGGCACAAGGTGTCATTGCTTCTCCTGTCAACGGAGGCGTAGAAATACCCTTACCTACGCTAATCGAATGCAATCAAATACCCAACTAAAGGGATGAGATACCTACCCCAGAAGCTGCGTTCCACCAACCACACCTAAGGCAACTGGGCCGTCCCGTCCCAGGGCTGTGGGGTACTCGGTACCGGGCCGTTGTCAGGAGAATGTGTCACAGCGTCAGTGACCCGGTCCGTGGCCCTGAGCGCCCAAATCAATGGTGGTTTGTAGTTAATGAAATGGAATAGTTCGTGATGCCACCTGTGGTGTTTGGCAAGCAAGATGTTAAGCCAACGCTGTGTGCAGATCCTCTGGGGCTGATGGTGTGTTGTAGCATAGATGGTTTAGCTCCCCACAGGTGAAGCTGTAACCCCAGGGCAGTGTAATTGCAATAGATGAGAATAGGCGCAGGCGGTGTGAGGAATGTTGGTACCCAGATGTAGCAGTGCTGGCGGTGTTGGCGCACAATTGAATGGAAGACACCAGGGCTTGTAGTTCCAAAGCTTTACTTACAGTTCTTGGTACACACTGGTGCCAGCTTCCATGCCGTGTTCTCCGGGGCAGAGACTCAATCAACCTCCCGGGCAAGTCAGGATTCTCCTCTCCAACACTCCGCCAACATGTACCTTTCCTGAACGACTCCTCTATTGTGCCTTTTAGTGTGAAGAGCCCCAGTACCGTGGTATTCTGACGTTCCTCCTGTCAGATGTTCCTAACAACTCTACTTGTATGACAGACAGCTGTAGCCTCTCTCAGGGACTCCTTTCTCCAGAGTCCTAGCTATCTATTCAGTTGCTGTTGTGCCCCAAGTCTTAGATGGGAGTAGTGCATTTACAGCCAACTACTCCACCAGTGTCTGCTGCAGAACCATAAGTGTCCATACAACCTCGGGGACCGGGCCCCGGCCTTTTGCTCTGAGAACCTATAGGCAGGGTTCCTCTTCCAACACACAACTCCTCTCTGTTCTACCGTTGTGGCCAAAAGTATTGACACCCCTGCAATTCTGTCAGATAATACTCAGTTTCTTGCTGAAAATGATTGCAAACACAAATTCTTTGGTATTATTATCTTCATTTAATTTGTCTTAAATGAAAAAAACACAAAAAGAATTGTCCTAAAGCCAAATTGGATATAATTCCACACCAAACATAAAAAAGAGGGTGGACAAAAGTATTGGCACTGTTCGAAAAATCATGTGATGCTTCTCTAATTTGTGTAATTAACAGCACCTGTAACTTACCTGTGGCACCTAACAGGTGTTGGCAATAACTAAATCACACTTGCAGCCAGTTGACATGGATTAAAGTTGACTCAACCTCTGTCCTGTGTCCTTGTGTGTACCACATTGAGCATGGAGAAAAGAAAGAAGACCAAAGAACTGTCTGAGGACTTAAGAAACCAAATTGTGAGGAAGCATGAGCAATCTCAAGGCTACAAGTCCATCTCCAAAGACCTGAATGTTCCTGTGTCTACCGTGCGCAGTGTCATCAAGAAGTTTAAAGCCCATGGCACTGTGGCTAACCTCCCTTGATGTGGACGGAAAATAAAAATTGACAAGAGATTTCAACACAAGATTGTGCGGATGTTGGATAAAGAACCTCGACTAACATCCAAACAAGTTCAAGCTGCCCTGCAGTACATGGGTACAACAGTGTCAACCCGTACTATCCATCGGCGTTTGAATGAAAAGGGACTGTATGGTAGGAGACCCTGGAAGACCCCACTTCTTACCCTGAGACATAAAAAAGCCAGGCTGGAGTTTGCCAAAACTTACCTGAAAAAGCCTAAAATGTTTTGGAAGAATGTTCTCTGGTCAGATGAGACAAAAGTAGAGCTTTTTGGGCAAAGGCATCAACATAGAGTTTACAGGAGAAAAAAAGAGGCATTCAAAGAAAAAAACACGGTCCCTACAGTCAAACATGGCGGAGGTTCCCTGATGTTTTGGGGTTTCTTTGCTGCCTCTGGCACTGGACTGCTTGACCGTGTGCATGGTTTTATGAAGTCTGAAGACTACCAACAAATTTTGCAGCATAATGTAGGGCCCAGTGTGAGAAAGCTGGGTCTCCCTCAGAGGTCATGGGTCTTCCAGCAGGACAATGACTCAAAACACACTTCAAAAAGCACTAGAAAATGGTTTGAGAGAAAGCTCTGGAGACTTCTAAGGTGGCCAGCAATGAGTCCAGACCTGAATCCCATAGAACACCTGTGGAGAGATCGAAAAATGGCAGTTTGGAGAAGGCACCCTTCAAATATCAGGGACCTGGAGCAGTTTGCCAAAGAAGAATGGTCTAACATTCCAGCAGAACATTGTAAGAAACTCATTGAGGGTTACCGGAAGCGGTTGGTCGCAGCTATTTTGGCTAAAGGTTGTACAACCAAGTATTAGGCTGAGGGTGCCTATACTTTTGTCTGGCCCATTTGTGGAGTTTTGTGTGAAATGATCAATGGTTTGCTTTTTTGCTTCATTCTCTTTTGTGTTTTTTCATTTAAGACAAATTAAATGAAGATAATAATACAAAAGAATTTGTGATTGCAATCATTTTCAGGAAGAAACTGAGTATTATCTGACAGAATTGCAGGGGTGTCAATACTTTTGGCCACAACTGTATCTACTCCTTCGTATCATGCTGTTCCTTCTCTCTCTTATGGAAGCTTAGGTTGCAGTTCTACGTCTTTCTCCTTCTGTTCCTTTCCCGTGCCAGCTGGCTCAGGTCACTGAGGCAGCTGCAGCTCTCTTTCTTCCATCCCTTCTTCCAGGGATCCCCACTCCTCCCGAGTGCCTTCCTTCCTCTCTGACCCTCTGTCAGACTCAACCTCCAGACTGATCTGTAATCCTATACTTTCCCAACCTTTTATATGTCTCAACTCCACCCACCTCCAAGCACATCTCGTGTTACGAAGCAAGGACCCACGAAAGGTGCTCTCTCTGCTACCCTCTAAGCATGGAGCCGCAATGTGGTCCTGCTGAACTATCCCGTGTATGGGGTGCAGGTGTTGGAGTGTGGAAAGGAGTTCCCAACTTACCTAGGTGGTGGGGCACTACACCTTAGGAGAAGGTGCAGTACCTCTGTGGCGACTGAGCCTCAGGGGCGCCACACACCTAGTCAGCATTATCCCACCTATGGACTCAGATGCTGAAATCCTACTTCTGCTTGGCAGAGACAATTTAAGGATACATAAGGTCCGCCAACAGTGCAATGGTCCTGACTACGCCCCCTACGCAGAGAGACTCGACTTGGGGTGGGTAATCATAGGAAATGTGTCCTTGGACCGAACAAGAGTCGATTCCTTTAAGACTTATGTACGCAGAGACGGAAGAGTTACTCTCTGCAAACCATGCCCTCATCACTACGAGGTGAAAGAGATGCCTCCAGATCCAGTACAGCTGCCTGATGTCATTCCTTCTCCCTATGCAGACGACTTGGGAAGATCGGTGTTTCATTCAACTAAGGATGACAGCAAAGTAGCCCCGTCAATGGAAGACAAGGAATTTGTCAGGATAATGGACAATGAGTTCCTTAAGGATGAGACCAATCACTGGGTTTTTCCCCTACCCTTCCGAGCTACCAGGGTAAGACTCCTGAACAATCGTGAACAAGCCTTGTCCAGATTCAACTCTCTCCAGCGCACACTTAGCAACAACCGGAGATGAAAGAACACATTGTCATCTTTATGAGCAAGACATTCCAGAATAACCATGTGGAGCCAGCTCCTCCCTTAAAGGAAAATGAGGAGTGCTGGTACCTACCCTCATTCGGAGTATATCACCCACGGAAACCTAAGCAAATTAGAGTTGTCTTTGATTCAAGCGCCAAACATCAAGGTGTATCTCTCAACGATGTCCTCCTCACGGGTCCTAACCTTACAAACCACCTAGTAGGAGTGTTGATGAGGTTCCGGAAAGAGCCCATTGCCATCACCGCCGACATTGAGCAGACATTCCTCTGTTTCATAGTCAGAGAGGACTATAGGAATTTCCTCAGGTTCCTGTGGTACAAGGACAATGACCCCAGCAAAGAGATGGTGGAGTATCACATGAGGGTGCACGTATTCGGGAACAGCCCTTCCCCAACAGTGGCAACCTATGGCCTGCGGAGAACCGCTCAAGGAGAGACCGAATATGGAACAGATGCCAAAGACTTTGTAGAGAAAGACTTCAATGTAGATGATGGACTAAAATCTCTACCCACAGAAGAAGCGGCTATCGATCTACTCAAGAGGACCCAAGGTATGCTGTACCAAGCTAAGCTTAGATTGCACAAAATTGCTTCAAACAGCACGGCTGTCATGAGAGCCTTTGATTCAAGTGACCACGCACCAGGATTCAAGGACATAGACCTGGGAACAGACTGTCCGCCTGTGCAGAGAAGCTTAGGCTTGAGGTGGAACCTGTCAGTCGACACCTTCAGTTTCCAAATAAACTGTGCAGACAAACCATTCACTAAACGTGGTGTCCTGTCAGTGGTGAATAGCTTATACGACCCACTGGTACCATACAAGGTAAATCCTTTCTGAGACAGCTTTCCGAAACCGTCAAGGAATGGAATGCCCCACTCCCTCCTCATAAGGAACCAAAATGGGAAACCTGGAAGCAGTCTTTGTGTGCATTGGATGAAATCCATATACAAAGAATATACCAAGATGCTACGCCAGAACCTCACTTAATGCTAGCACTAGGATGGAACTCCATGTGTTCTCGGACGCATCCACAGAAGCCATTGCAGCTGTCGCCTACTTGAAGGTGACGGGTCCCGACAATCAAGATCACGTTGGGTTCGTTTTCGACAAGGCTAAGTTGGCTCCCTAGCCTGATCACACTATTCCCAGGCTTGAACTCTGTGCAACCGTGCTTGCAGTAGAACTCGGAGACTTTATACAGCACGAGATGGACATCAACATAGATGACATGCAATACTACAGTGACAGTAAGGTTGTCTTAGGTTACATCTACAACCAAACAAGGCGCTTCTATGTGTATGTCAGTAACCGCATCGAAAGAATAAGGAGGTCTTCCAAGCCTGAACAATGGCACTATATCCCATCTGAACTTAATCCAGCTGACCATGCCACTAGAACTATGTCTATAAGGTCCTTTGCTAACTCTTCTTGGCTTTCAGGTCCTAAGTTTCTGTTGGAACAGAAAGGAAGTGAACATGTCCAGGAAGTCTTCAGCATCCAGGATCCGGATGGCGATCCAGAAGTCCGCTCCGAGGTCAGTGCTTTGGCGACGAACACTAAACAAACCTCCAGCCTCGGTTGCCAGCGCTTCAAATACTTCTCCAATGGGATGAAACTTCTTAAGACTGTAGCAAGGTTAGTCCACATTGCGAGATCTTATCTCAGCTCACGTGGAGACAAAGACTATCACGGTTGGCACGTTTGCCATAAATCACTACCATTTAAGAATATTCCGGTAGGATGAACCACGAACAGAACACT
The DNA here is from genome assembly GCF_039654945.1 of Dendrobates tinctorius. Lineage (NCBI taxonomy): Eukaryota > Metazoa > Chordata > Amphibia > Anura > Dendrobatidae > Dendrobates > Dendrobates tinctorius. The sequence continues at coordinate 66,811,816 of NW_027361684.1, read as the reverse complement.
TCCCTACTACTTCATCCATTGGATTACCGTTGGGTCAGAGACAGTTTGGCCTAGTGCGGCTTCTCCAATCCAAAGATGGGTACCATTGGATTGTCTCAGGAACTGACTGTCATCTACTTCGTTTTGAAGTTGTTATTATTGCATGCATATTTGTGTTTCCTTTCTAGGTTATTGAACTTTACGTAAACAAAAAACATTAATATAGTGAAATCCCTTTTGGAATTTCAGATGGGGAGTGTGCTGTTCCATCTAAGGTCATGATTGTATGCTTATATAATTGTGCTATGTTACCTTTCTTTGTATTCAGTTTTGCATTTGGTCTGCTGCCACCTGCTGTCCTTTTCTGTATAGCAGACGGCAGCTAATTAATTCTAGTACATGCCTCCCACTTCCAGGTCAGTGACTCCTTCTCTTCCTGCCGGTGGCCATTACTAGTTTCTTTTTCACCCAGGAGAGACACGCTTACCAGGCTGTGGAAGGCATCAGTTTTTTGACCACACACAATTTGCTAAATTTGCTGCATCATCTTGCTGCATACCTCTTGCTGTACCACCTGGGTTGTTACACCTGCATTTCTGGAGAAGTACTGCATTACCAATCATACGCTGTATGTCCAGATTTCCAATAAACAAGTCTGGACTTCACAATATCTGGTGTGTATCATCTCTCCGGACGCATGAACAGCAAAACAGCAACAATGGTCCTGTCTGCTCTGCATTGAGGAAACGGAAGGTAGGAATCTCTCCCAGCCCCACTCAACTACACCTCCATTTGCCTCATGTGGGGACAGAACATTTTTCATTAAAAGATATATTTTAGGGATCCTTGTTGTCTACGGTTTTGCTCTTGTCTAGGATCCTATATCACTATTGCTCTTGGTTTGACCTTTCAAGGAAACCATGATTTTTATGCGGGACAACCTTCCATCGCCTGCATCTGTTGGGCTAGTCAGTAAAGGTCTTAAAAATGAAAGGATAATGACATGGCCCTTTCCTCACCTAAACTAAACATCATTGAGAACTTGTGGAGATTTATGGTGAAGGAATACACCTCTCTGATCAGTGTCTGGGAGGCTGTGGTTGCTGCTGTGCAAAAAATTGATCACCAAAAGATTAAAATACTGAACAGAAGGCTTATTTCTGTTATTGAAAAGAAGTGTGACTATATTTGTCACTGATATTTACAGATTTAAGTGTCAGAAATGTATTCATCATTATGTGTTTGACTATTATTCTCATATTAACAGATGAACACAAACAATTGAGATTGGAAAATTTAGGTTTTTTAATTTAGTTGCCCAGTACTTCTGCACAGTAATAGTTGCGCAACAATGCACATTACATATATACAGTATATATATATATATATATATATATATATATATATACATACATACATATATATATATTTCCCTAAGAAAGACAAAACCTCACTTTTACATTCTTAAAGAAGCACTCCCATTAAGTTTATTCATTAAATATTTGTATATATCCATGTAATGTAGTGTGAATGTGTTTATATAAATCTACTGCTGCTCTTTCCAGGATCCAGCGCCGTTCTTCTCCTCTACACAGAGAAATCACAGCAATTGTGACTATTTGACTAATTTTATTCTCTTTGGGTAAGCCAGAAGTCTCTGTTACAATGTCAGTCTACAGAAACTTGACGTTCTATAGGCTTACAAGGTAAAAGCCACTTCCGAGTCACACAGAGCAGGGACATCACTCAGAAAAGGAGAATGGCGCTGGACACTGAAAGGAGCAGCAGTAGGTGAGTATGTTAACCCCTTTATGACCTTTGCCACACTCATACATCATGGTCGGGAAAGGGTTCCCAACCTTTGATGTATGGGTACATCATGGTGATCATGCGTGACACAGGAGACGTGCACAGCAGTCATAGCCACGAGCTTGGCTTAAGTGATAAGTGCTCGCACGGTCCCATTTAAGACCTTGAATGCTAAAATCAATAGTGATCTCAGCATGTAGGAGGTTGAGAAAGGAAGTGGGCACTTGTTGGGGAAACCTGAGGTCAAATGATTCAGCCAGCCACTGCGTTCCTGGTAGATCATTCTGAGAGCATCGACTAAAAGGTGTTCTGTTAGTAAAACACTGCCATTATATTGCATTATACCAGCTATCAGAGTAATAAAAGTTAAAGTCCCAAAGAGAGAATAAAGTTAAACAATAAGTTGAAAAATATTTTTACATTATTTTTTAAAACAAAGAAGCGTGGTCGGCCACATTTTTGTGCACCTCTGAAAAGCTGGACACAGCTGAACAGAGGCCCAACAGAGTCCAGATAAACTCAGCCTGTCTCATTAGTGAATGGATCCACCTGGGGGTTTCATCTGGTTCATAGGCTTCAGATATTTAAGTGGAAACCCAATGTAAGTGGTCAGCATTGAGGACTGGATAAATTTGAATTGATAGAAAATGTTCCCTACCACAAAATGCCACCAATAAAATCTTAAAGTCAAATGTGCTTCTTTCCATTCGAGCCCAGCTGTGCGCCTAAACAGCAGTTTCCTCCCTCATATGGGATATCTGTGTACTCAGGAGAAATGGTGCAATAAATTATAAGGTCCATTTTCTCCTGTTACTCTTGTGAAAATGCAAAATTTGGAGCCAAAGCAATATTTCTGTGGGAAAAATTATAATTTTCATTTTTTTTTTACACATTGGTTTAATCCCTGGGAAGCACCTAAATGGTTAACAAACTTATTGAATGTGGTTGTAAGCACTTTGAGGTGTGCAGTATTTAAAATGTCAATTTTAGGTATTTTTCATCACATAGGCCACTTAAAGTCCCTTCAATTGTGATGTGGTCTGCAAAATAATGTGTTTTGGACCATACAATTTGTTCAATTTTGATCCCCCCATATGTAGTAGAAAACTGCTGTTTGGGCGCATGGCATGGCTCGGAAGGGAATATACGCCATTTTTGCTGAAATAGGATACCACGTCACATATGAAGAGCCCTAAACATGCCAAAACAGCAGAAACCCTCACAAGAGACCCCATTTCAGAAACTACACCTCTTAAAGAATTCATCTTAGGGAGGAGGGAGCATTTTTTTTCCATCAAGTGGGTCACAAAATTGAATAACATTGGGCTGAGTAAATGAAAAGTTACTATTTTTTGTCCTTCAACCCCTCTGAGACCTAGCCTGTTTTCACTTTAATGACCAGGCCAATTTTTACCACTGTCACTGGAACCCTTCAATGCATCCCAGTGATTCTGAGAATGTATTGTACTTTCTGACAGCGGTAAAATTTCTTCGATATGACTTGTGATTTGTGAAAAAAATGGAAATGTGGCAAAATATTTTAATTTTTATGCCCTTAAACCAGAGTGTTATATCGCACAAAATGGTTAATAAATAACATTTCACACATGTCTATTTTATATCAGCACAATTTTGGAACCACATTTTTTTTTGTTAGGAAGTTATAAGGGTTACAATTTGACCAGCGATTTCTCATTTTTTCAACAAATTTTACAAAACCCCTTATTTTTTTTTTAAGGGACCACATCACGTTTGAAGCCACTGAGGGGTCTATATGATAGAAGATACCCAAAAGTGACACCATTCTAAAAACTGCACCCAACAAGGTACTCAAAACCACATTCAAGAAGTTTATTAACCCTTCAGGTGCTTCATAGGAATGTTTGGAATGTGGAAGGAAAAAATAAACATTTACTTTTCTTTCACAAAAATTTTGCTTTAGACCTAAATTTTTTTTACGCTCACAAGGGTAACAGGAGAAAATGGACCATACATTTTCTTTTGCAATTTCTCCTGAGCATGCCGTTATGCCATATGTGGGGATATACTACTGTTTGGGTGCAAGGCAGGGTTTGGAAGGGAAGGAGTGCCATTTGACTTTTGGAATGTAAAATTTGATGGAATAATTAGCTGACTCCATGTCATGTTTGAAGAGCCCCGAATGTGCCAAAACAGTGAAACCCCCCCACAAGTGACACGATTTTGGAAACTAGACCCGCTGGTACCTTATCTAGATGTGTATTGAGTACCTTGAACCCCCAGGTGCTTCACAGAAGTTTATAACGTTAAGCTGTGAAAATAAAGAAAAAATCATTTTTCCCACAAAAATCTTTAGTTAAGAATTGTGTATTTTTATAACAGCAAAAGGAGAAAATGGACCCCAAAGATTGTTGAGCAATTTCTACTGAGTTCTTCGACACCCCATATGTGGTCAAAAACAGTGCAAAGGTCAGAAGGGAAGTAGCACCATATTACAGTGCAGATTTTGCTGCACTTGTTTGAGGGTGCCATGCTACATTGACAGAGCACCTGAGGTGCCAGAACAGCAGAACCCCCCATATGTGACCCCATTTCACCAAACAAACCTCTCAATGAATTAATCTAGGGGTGCAGTGATTATACTAATGTAGGGAGGAGGACCCCCATAGAGTGTCTGGGCCGGAACCAAGGGGACTGCCATCTGGGTTCCTAAGGAAACAGTACACAGGGAGCAAAGGAGGAGAGTGGACTGCTGGGAGTGACAGGACAGCAAGGGGAGGGGCGAGTATAAAAGGGGCAGGGTGCGCGCAGGGGAGTCAGTTGGTAGTATGCCAGACATGGAGCAAGAGACTGTGGGAGTCTGAGAGAGCCAGAGCGACCGACGGTGACCAGAGAGGAGATCAGCAGCAGAGAGGAGATTTACAGTGCCCGTCAGAGAGGAGGTACCAAGCTTACCGACAAGAGACTGTCGCCCCTCTCCAAGTCGAGGTCACAACCTGCCCACGGTCGTCCGCAGCCGTCATCGCTGTGCTCCTGCCCTCTGCGCCCTGTCCGTTGCCTCTCGCGGCCGCTGCACTCCTGCCTGCAGTTGCGGCCTGCCCGCTGCCGCCCCACTTCAGTCCGCGGTTGCGGCCTGTTCATCACCGCCCACAGTTGCCATTACCCCGCTGCGGTCGGCAGTTGGGGACTGCTCCTCGCCTACAGAGAGACTCTTTGCACAGGCCCAGGCCGTGCGCGTGACCTACCAACCGCCACTCCTTAGGACTGCGGCACTACTCTGCTTGGGGGGACCAGAGTCCCCGTGGACTCGCTAAAGAACGGGACCCCGCTGTTTCTACAGGGGGTTACCTCAATAAAGGACTCCCTTAGGGCCTGATTAATAAAGTAACTTGGCACTCAACTGAATGATCCTTTTTGAAAATAAGTTTTTATTGTGGCAGTCACAAAGGACGTTTCGGCTTATTTTCAAAAAGGATCATTCAGTTGAGTGCCAAATTACTTTATTATTCACTTGGGTCTGGGTAACCTACTTGTGCACCTTGTAGTAGTGCCACGCTATACTTCACTCCCTTAGGGCCTGTTGTGCCCCAACGCCTCCTGGGTACTGAGACGCCCGAAGACTACGACAGATCCTCAGCAGCTGGGCCCAGCGGCTGCGATGCCAAAGCAGCCTCATCAGCGACGCCGAGGGATGTCAGGACAGATAAGTAACACTATAGGAAATAAGGACCCGTAGTCGGCCATATCACGGCCCTATAGTAACCGGCCTTCGCCGGGTTAGTCGTGTTCTCATTAAAAAGTGTTTATTGTTGCTGAGTCCCTGTGAGGACAATCGCTGTTATCTTTTTCTGGTTGCTTAGTATAGCCCTAGCGGCTTTAGTTTATAAAAGTTACTTCCCAAAACACAACTCAGTCTCGCGTCTCGTCAGTGCATCCTGCGAACCTGCTGTTACCTACATTTGGCGCAGTCAGCAGGATGCAGTCTCCGAGCGCGGACAACGGTGGCCCAGATCAGGGCAGGGCCGTGAACTCGGCAGATAATGAGGGCCCCGTTCCAGCATTTCATTGTGTGCTATGCTAAGCAACCTGCCTAGGTTTTCCAGCTCCAATACCATGCTATGGAGCTGGACAGAGCGGATGCGGGGGCTCTTTCGGATGCACCCAATGACTCCTGACCTGGCAGCCGAAGTAGCTCTCATTAATAGTATACACTAGAAGGTTGAGACAAGAGCGCAATAGGGTCTTATCCGGGTAAAATGTATAAATAATTAGAGTAATTATACTCACCTTTTAAGAAAAAAAAGTAAAGCCTGTATAATGTGTCAGCCTGCTGCACGTCCAACGGTCCACAGCGGAACCGCAACAAAGTTACTTAGGAATAAATTCATGGACTTTGAGTGCGCTGCCAGACAAATTTCAGAATCACACAAGGTTACAAAAGTTAACCCTTTAATCCCTACGCGTTTCGAAGTATAACACTTCTTCTTCAGGGGTTGACACCTGAAGAAGAAGTGTTATACTTCGAAACGCGTAGGGATTAAAGGGTTAACTTTTGTAACCTTGTGTGATTATGAAATTTGTCTGGCAGCGCACTCAAAGTCCATGAATTTATTCCGAAGTAGCTCTCATGGCATTAGACGGGGAGGCTCAGAATTCAGTAATGTTGAGGCCCCCGGGACACCGCAACACCTTTGATAAAGTTTTGCAGATTATAGAACAGACTCATGGTGATCCAACTAATGTGGGAGAGTTAAGGACCCGGTTGTTCAGTCGGATGCAGGGAGAGGGGGAGACCATCACCCCAGTGGCGTAGCGTGGGGGGGGCGGTCCGCCCCAGGCGGCACGTGTGTGGGGGCGGCGCGGCAGCAGCAGCAATTCATCTCCTCTGTGGGAGAAGCGCGGAGGCACAGTGCAGCAGCATCGGGACGGCCTGTGTGCGGGCACATGAGGCTGAGCAGAGCGGCCTGTTCGCCATCGATAGAAGGGGCGGGCTGTGACGTCGTTCAGCAGCGTCCCGCCCCCTCCAGCCTTTGCTCCTCGGTACTGAGGCGGCTTCGGCGCTGGGGGCTGTGGAGGAAGTGGGGACGCTGGCAGCCTTCCCGGGAGGACGGGCCGAGGCCCCATTCATTCATGGCGGAGCCGCCGTCTGACTAGGTGAGAGGTCTCCGGTGGTGTGTGAGTGCCCGACACCAGCGCCATTCCTGTGCCCAGTACAGCAGGGCAGGTGGAGGTGGGCGCACACACTGACAGCCCACAGTCCTCGTCTGGGACCCCACAAGGGCTCCTTGGGGTCTGTACTGTCACCGGTTCTCTGCCCCTCATTACTTGCGTCCTGGGGTGTGGGGCAGGCACATTACTGTGGGGGTGTCTGCTGGGGGTTGTAGTCCTGATGTGATATAAATGGGGCAATTCTCTGCGCCCCCTGATAGTGAGGCCGGTGCTGGGTGGTCTCCTCATCTCTACACCACAGTTTAAGGGGATTTCCATCACTTATTGTTGGGTCCAAGGTGGAATAATTAAGCCGAGACCCCCAAATCCTATTCTTGCCCCCTGGATCAGCGCCGCTCATCACGCTCACAGCAGAGTCTTGGGCAATCTATGGTCATCAATGTCTAGAAGGGGTGTCGCGTGACCGCTGCAGCCAGTCCAATGCCACCAATCATCTGCAGTGTTCACGTTCTGTCCTGCGTCGTAGATGATGATGGTGGAGACCTCATCTAGCCGTCCTGTCTAATGGTCGTAGTGATGTGATGTCACACCGCCACCATCGGTTGTCATTCTGGGGATGCTCCTTAAGTACACAGCCGTACGGTGGCCCCCAGCCGAGTGCAGGGGCCGGGGTTCCTCTCTCATCATGTATGACCGCATACACAGGTCTGCTGGATTTCATACACATCCTATACCCGTGTATATATAGAGAACTGCAAGAAGATGAAAGTCTAGAAATTTAGAAATAATAACAGCAGAGTAAAGGTACTGTCACATTAAGTGATATCGCTAGCAATATCGCTATAACTTGTGACGATATAGTGATATTGCTAGCGACATCGCTGTGTGTGATACTTACCTACGACCCGCTCCCCCGCTGATTATCGCTGATCGCGCGAGAACGTCCAGGACTGTTTCTCGTCGTCAGCTTCCTGCGGCGAGACGAGCGACGAGCGTGGAGCCGGGAGGGAGGACGTAGGATCGCCACGTCTGACTGGTAAGTAGCGACCCCCGTCCCCAGCGATGTCGCTGGTGAGATCTGCCTGTGTGGCAGCTCACTAGCGACCACTTAGCGATGTACCAGCGATCCTGACCGCGTCATATCACTGGTAGATCGCTAAGTGTGACTGTACCTTTAGTAGCAGACTAAAAATTATATCTTTGAGTGTAGTGTGGGCTCTTCGGATGCTTCCGGAATCCGGATTATCATTGACCAAAGGGGCGGCAAATTTTTCGACCACCCCGGGCGCCACAAACAGTTGCTACGCCACTGCATCACCCAGTATATGAATGTCCCACAAGAGTTGCATACGGCCATCGAAAGAAAGGACGGTGTAGGGGTAGGACCTACTGACATTACCCTACGCGACCTATTGGTGACTGGACTGTGGGGCCCGTTAATAAAGCAGGCATTACGGGAGCAGGTCAGAATTAATCCCTGTATAGAATTTTCAGAGGTGGGAAGTCAAGCACGGGCTCGAGAGCAAGAGCAGGGGATGGCGGTCCCCGTGGGGAAGGTCCGGAGTGTGGAGGCTTCCGTGAACGCAGTCGAGGAGCCTCAATGGGTAGAGGAGATGAAACAAGAGTTGAAGAACATCAAGGGCGAGTTGGCCGAAGTGAAGAGAAGGAACGAGTCCAGGACTGGACAGCCCAGTTTCAATCCCGGCCCCTGGGGGTCCCGCCACTTTGCCCGAGTGAGTCCGCGGCGTGGGAGATACCAACTTCGGCGGCCATTAAACTAGAGGGCCCCGGGCTGGGGGGACGCCGCTCCTAGCCAGAAACCATGACTAGTAAATCCCTTGGTCGCAGAGGAGTGGTACTGACTCAAGGAGAAACTGATAAGCAGCATCCAGTCATTCTGGGCATGAACATACTACGGGAGTTTGGCAATCTGCTCCTCAATGATCTCACGTAAAAGATCCTGAAGCAGTGGGCTTCTCGCACAGCCCAGGGACAGGTAGTCCAGCAGTTGGTGTGGGAAGCGCGAGTACATCAGGACTGCCGGGAAGGCGAGTCTCTGGGCAAAGTCATCGCGCCAGCGGCTCCCCTGCTTGAACTGCCTCCTGCAAAAAAAGGGGGAGACAAAAAAGCGCAATAGGGTCTTATCCACGTTACAAAAGACAGTATATCATGAAATCTGCTCACCTGGTTAGGATGAGATAAGAGCGTGTAGGTAGCGGCTGCTGCAGATCCACAGGTCTTCAGTGACCAAAGAAATGATGAATCCAAAGGGAGTTTGTAGCTATATTCCGCGCTGCCGCTTTAGACAAATTCCAGGAGAATGCTGTATGATTGCAGTGGTTTTATTCTACGCGTTTCAGGGGTCTCATGCCCCCTTCATCAGGAAATACCACAAATACATACAGGTATCACAGACATAAATAGGTTTGTAAGGATGCTGGATTTCAAAAAAATGAGCGCCAACAAGTCAGATGATGCAGTGTCAAAGTTCAATGACACCACATGGTTAACAGTTAACCTAAGATATATTACAAAAGAATACGTATTTTAAAAGATTTTTTGATTAAATTTTCGTTTACAAAACAGATAATAAAGTCAAATTTACGATTTAAACAAAAAAAAAAAAAAAAAAAAAAAAAGGGGAAAGGGGGAGTTTATTCTTGTTTAGAGGTGGATACCTTACAAGTGGACTATCGTATGGAAACAGCAAACCGCTTTTTTTTCATTGAAAGCATTGCAATCTTAATACAAAAAGGGGAAAAAAGTAAAAACATAATTTTAATTCATTACCAATAAAAAATATATAATTTTAGTTAAATTCTAAAAAATTAAATATAAAATTATTTTTTAGTATAGAGGAAATGGGTTAAAAAATAATAAAAGATGCTAAAAGTAGCAACACACGAGAAGCTGCACAGCAGCCAGCGCTGCTCAGAATGAGAACGCAGACAGCATGGATTCATTACTTCACTAATACAAAAATCATGGGCAAATTTTAGATTTAACATGAAGCACATAAAAAAAGGGGGTTAATATCAGATGCAGCAACACACAGGACGCTGTGCAGGAGCCAACTACTGCTCAAAGAAAAAACGCAGGATAAAGCGGCAGAGTGAATGGGTGGCTTCATTAATAGATAAGATCGCAGGCAGCTTTAGTGTTCACCCCCTGACACATAAGTCTTTTTACTGTGAAGGAGTGGCAGTAACATTCTTGCACTGTTCACTAATCTCTATGACTAGGCAATATATGCATGGGAGCTGAGATACTATTATCAGCCGGGGTCATTCTTTCATGTCAGACTAGTAGAATTAGTAGCGCTTACCCGGGCTTAATTAAAGAAAAAAAAAAAAAAAAAAAAAAAACTCTTCAAAAAATTCTTCAAAAATTGCAACTAACAGAGATAATGTTTAAGACAGAGGTATGAAAGTGATTGCTCCCAAGGGCAAAAGGAGCTAAACCTGATAGGAGGCTATACAGGATTTTCATATATATAACACTCTTTTAGAGCTAACGCACAAGCAATATTTAAGCAAATACATAAATAATTTTTTTTTTTTTTTTTTTTTTTTTTTTTCTTTCTCCCTTTTTTTTCCCTTTTCCTTCTCTTCTTTCTCTTTTTTTTTTTCCCTCCTCTTCCTTTTTCATTAGACCAAGGAGGCACAGTATTGTAAAATTAATTATAAATATAAATATAAAATTGCAATTAGGTATAGCATTAAGTGCAAACAAATCTATAAAAAAAATATTAAAAACCACAAGGCGGGGACTGCATAACTAGGTTGACATTATAAACAAGGGAAACTGACACAAATAGTACAAATAAAATTTTAAATTTAAATAGAACAAAGAGAAATTATCGCAAAAGAACTCAGAAGCCATCTATACACATGAGGGTTTTTTTTTTTTTTTTTTTTTTTTTTTTTTTTTTTTCCCTTTAAGGTTGCAGAGCATGTGAATATAGATATAAACAAAAGGGAGTCTGAAACCACAGGGTCTAAATGAAATAACTGAGGTTTTTACCTAGACAGTGGAATTTTTGTTTATATCTATATTCACATGCTCTGCAACCTTAAAGGGAAAAAAAAAAAAAAAAAAAAAAAAAAAAAACCCTCATGTGTATAGATGGCTTCTGAGTTCTTTTGCGATAATTTCTCTTTGTTCTATTTAAATTTAAAATTTTATTTGTACTATTTGTGTCAGTTTCCCTTGTTTATAATGTCAACCTAGTTATGCAGTCCCCGCCTTGTGGTTTTTAATATATTTTTTTATAGATTTGTTTGCACTTAATGCAATACCTAATTGCAATTTTATATTTATATTTATAATTAATTTTACAATACTGTGCCTCCTTGGTCTAATGAAAAAGGAAGATGAGGGAAAAAAAAAAGAGAAAGAAGAGAAGGAAAAGGGAAAAAAAAGGGAGAAAGAAAAAAAAAAAAAAAAATTATTTATGTATTTGCTTAAATATTGCTTGTGCGTTAGCTCTAAAAGAGTGTTATATATATGAAAATCCTGTATAGCCTCCTATCAGGTTTAGCTCCTTTTGCCCTTGGGAGCAATCACTTTCATACCTCTGTCTTAAACATTATCTCTGTTAGTTGCAATTTTTGAAGAATTTTTTGAAGAGTTTTTTTTTTTTTTTTTTTTTCTTTAATTAAGCCCGGGTAAGCGCTACTAATTCTACTAGTCTGACATGAAAGAATGACCCCGGCTGATAATAGTATCTCAGCTCCCATGCATATATTGCCTAGTCATAGAGATTAGTGAACAGTGCAAGAATGTTACTGCCACTCCTTCACAGTAAAAAGACTTATGTGTCAGGGGGTGAACACTAAAGCTGCCTGCGATCTTATCTATTAATGAAGCCACCCATTCACTCTGCCGCTTTATCCTGCGTTTTTTCTTTGAGCAGTAGTTGGCTCCTGCACAGCGTCCTGTGTGTTGCTGCATCTGATATTAACCCCCTTTTTTTATGTGCTTCATGTTAAATCTAAAATTTGCCCATGATTTTTGTATTAGTGAAGTAATGAATCCATGCTGTCTGCGTTCTCATTCTGAGCAGCGCTGGCTGCTGTGCAGCTTCTCGTGTGTTGCTACTTTTAGCATCTTTTATTATTTTTTAACCCATTTCCTCTATACTAAAAAATAATTTTATATTTAATTTTTTAGAATTTAACTAAAATTATATATTTTTTATTGGTAATGAATTAAAATTATGTTTTTACTTTTTTCCCCTTTTTGTATTAAGATTGCAATGCTTTCAATGAAAAAAAAGCGGTTTGCTGTTTCCATACGATAGTCCACTTGTAAGGTATCCACCTCTAAACAAGAATAAACTCCCCCTTTCCCCTTTTTTTTTTTTTTTTTTTTGTTTAAATCGTAAATTTGACTTTATTATCTGTTTTGTAAACGAAAATTTAATCAAAAAATCTTTTAAAATACGTATTCTTTTGTAATATATCTTAGGTTAACTGTTAACCATGTGGTGTCATTGAACTTTGACACTGCATCATCTGACTTGTTGGCGCTCATTTTTTTGAAATCCAGCATCCTTACAAACCTATTTATGTCTGTGATACCTGTATGTATTTGTGGTATTTCCTGATGAAGGGGGCATGAGACCCCTGAAACGCGTAGAATAAAACCACTGCAATCATACAGCATTCTCCTGGAATTTGTCTAAAGCGGCAGCGCGGAATATAGCTACAAACTCCCTTTGGATTCATCATTTCTTTGGTCACTGAAGACCTGTGGATCTGCAGCAGCCGCTACCTACACGCTCTTATCTCATCCTAACCAGGTGAGCAGATTTCATGATATACTGTCTTTTGTAACGTGGATAAGACCCTATTGCGCTTTTTTGTCTCCCCCTTTTTTTGCAATAGTTATCAACTAGCAGGATCTGGAAAATCCTCCTGGTTCAAGACTGCACAGCAGCAGAGGGTCCGTTACTTTCTCACCTTTTTTTTTTTTTTGACTATGGAATACTTTCAGAATCGACTGGCCTCTAGAGAACGCCTGATTAAACAGACAATTGGTTGTGTTGAACCCAGCTCTGCTGTGGATCTGAATCAACACATATTTACTGATGAAGAAACTAGAAATCTTCGTAAAATATTTTATAGTTTCAAGGAAGCACTTAAAGAAGAACTTCACTTTCATCTGGATGCTCATTTTCTCTCGATTTATTTGAGAGAAAATATCTGCCCCAGAGGTCTCAGAATAATGCATGAATCACCTTTTCCGGATGACTGTGAGTTCACAAATGACTGGAATAATATTGTAAATAATTGCATGTCAGAAATGTTATCTGCCCTCTTTAAAAAGAGGTCCCAGCTTTGCGATATAGCAACAATTAAGATCAAACAAATCTACAATGATCTTTTACCGTTTATAGCGCACCCAGAATATAGGAAAATAAATTCAAATGTGACGACATTTATTATGCAGCTAGAAAATGACACGATAATGAAGAAATCCAAAAAATTACAGAGGGACAGGGAAGATTATAAACGAAAAAACAATAACGAGAATAAGAACTTAAAGAGCAATTGTTTAATTGCCTCTACTAAAAATGATTCTGCTTCACTACAGCCTATTAATAAACAGACCTATACTGTATCTCTTACAGAAATAAAGAAATCAAATGGTGATTCGGGTGGATCTAGCCCACAACCCCTCCATACCAAAACTCCTATTACTAATCTGGACAATAATTCTGTCTCCAGTATCCCCCCAGATAATATGAGTACTCCAAAATCCTCTGGCAAAGCTCTTAATAAGAGTTTTCTTAATCACTCCCAAACCCTGCTTGAAGCAAGGGAACACCTTGAAAAGATTAAAATTCAGATTAACAAAAACATTGCTGATAAGGAAATGGAAAAAGTAAAAATGTCCTCCACCTTCAAAAATTCTTGTCCACCCACGAAAGGGGGCAATGTTTCCCTATCGGTATCTTCCCCCCTTCCCATTTCATTACTGGATTTATCTATACATGATACTACACCAAGCATGCTTTTACCCTCTCAACCTTTCAATACTAATGAGCTTGATACTGTGAATATTCCCACAACAAGTGCTATTACTTCCTCAGAAATTATTAATACCATTATACTGGATAACTCCAATGTTTCCAAAAATGGTATTGTGCCTTTTTTACCCTGTGCTCTCAAGAGCACACCTCAAATAGATCAGTTCTTTCTTCCAAAAAAAGGAAAAAGAAAAAATGCTTTAGAGGAACAAGAGGTGGGAGAAAAAAAGAAAGGAAAAATACTACCTTAACAAGTAGTGAGGAGGGTCATGCTTCTAATATTTTTAATTTATCAGATTATGATCTTACCAGTAGTGAGACAGCCCTTCTCTCCAAAGGATTATCCTTCTGCCCTAATAATAAATCGAAGGATTTTGACCTCTTTTTGGACTTGCAGATTTTTATTAGAAAATTAACTCTCAAAAGACATTTTGCTAAAAACACCACAAAGGATTCTGCTGAAATGGATGAAGATGTTCATGATCTTTTTCATCTCGATGTACCTTATAAATCTAATTTTTATCCCCTTGAGGACAAAAGTCATCAGATTAATGCCTTCAGCGATATTGTACAAAAAGAGTTTGAAAAAATAACACGGAGGGGCATTAGTAAAAGGAAGAAACCTAATCTTAATAGACAAGAGAAACAAGCATTGAAATCCCTTTCTCTTAACAGTTTGATTGTGATTAGACAGGCTGACAAAGGTGGTGGGATTGTAATCCAAAATCGATGCGACTACATTAATGAAGCTCATAGAATTTTATCTGATACTAGCTACTACATTAAAAGCTCATTTAGCGATTATTCTAAATCTATTATAGCCTATAATGCTTTAATCATCGAGGGTCTTTCCCAGAATATTTTCAATTATAAAGAAAAAAAGTTTTTAAGCATTAAAAACCCAAGCATTCCTTTTTTTTATCACTTACCTAAAGTACATAAAGGTCTTTGCAATCCTCCTGGCAGACCGATAATTGCGGGTATTAACTCTCTAACCTCTAATCTAGCTCATTACATTGATAGGATTATGTTACCGCATGTATTTGAATTAAAAAGTCACCTCAGAGACTCAACTCATCTATTGTATCTACTCCAAGAAATCACTTGGAAACCACAATATGTTTTCATTACTATGGATGTGACTGCACTTTATTCTAATATTCCACATGATGTAGGTGTGAATTGTTTTCATCATTTTTTAAAATCTGACATTAGACTTTCTTTGGCTCAAAAGGATTTTATTTTAAAAGGTATTGATTTTATATTGAAAAATAATTTTTTTACCTTTGAAAAAATATTTTATCAACAAGTTAAGGGGACCGCAATGGGCTCGAAGGTAGCACCTACTTTCGCTAACCTTTTCATGGGGATTTTTGAAAATTCCTTTATTTTGAATGAAAATTGGAGCAAAAATATTATTTTTTATAAAAGATTCATTGATGATTTATTTTTTATCTGGGACAACTCCACTAACAATGTTGAAACTTTTATTCAGACAATAAATTGTAATGACTGGGATCTTTCTTTTACAGCAGCTTACAGCAGTCTTTTAATTAATTTTTTAGATATTAACCTTTTTATTAAAGAAGACAGAATATGTAGCAAAACATTTTTTAAAAAAGTAGACACCAATGGCTACATTCATTTTAATAGTGGGCACTACAATAAATGGTTGAATAACATTCCTAACAATCAATTTCACCGGATTAGAAAAAACTGCTCATTGGATACTGACTTTAAAGATGAGTCCAATATTTTAAAGAAAAGATTTTTTGCCCAAAAATACCCTTCACATTTAATTAAGAATGCCTTTAAAAACTCTATCAAAGTAAATCAGAGAGCATTGCTGGAGCCTAAAGAGCAAGTTATTACTGATAAGAACTTTTCAATGAATTTTATAACGCAATTCTCCATTGAACATAATGAAATTCGTAGAATTTTTCATAAGAATTGGCATATATTACTGAACGATCCCATTCTGAACAATATCCTTCCTAGGAATCCCGGGGTTACATTCCGTAGAGCCCCCACAATCAAGGATCTAATAGCCCCTAGCCGCCTGAGAGCTCATGCTAGCCCCATTAACGGTTACACCCTGAATTCAACTAAAGGAATCTTTAAATGTGGCACGAGGAACTGCTTATGCTGTTCTAATATAAATCATAAAGCTGATTATATAATTTCATTTTCTACCAAAGAGAAATTTATGATCCCTTTTGTTCTAAATTGTAACTCTGACTTTGTCATTTATGTCATTGAATGTCCCTGTGGTAAGCAATATGTGGGGAGGACCACACAACCCCTACACCTCAGACTGAACTCCCATCGGCATAATATTAAAAAAGGCCTGCTTACTCATGGGCTATCCAGACATTACGCCTTGGTACATGATAAGAATTCGAAATTATTAAAAATTAGCCCTATCGATCATATACCTAAATGTGCACCGAACAGATCTACGAAACTAAATAGAAAGGAAGCCTATTGGATCTACAAATTAGGGAGTCTGAAACCACAGGGTCTAAATGAAATAACTGAGGTTTTTACCTAGACAGTGGAATTTTTGTTTATATCTATATTCACATGCTCTGCAACCTTAAAGGGAAAAAAAAAAAAACCCTCATGTGTATAGATGGCTTCTGAGTTCTTTTGCGATAATTTCTCTTTGTTCTATTTAAATTTAAAATTTTATTTGTACTATTTGTGTCAGTTTCCCTTGTTTATAATGTCAACCTAGTTATGCAGTCCCCGCCTTGTGGTTTTTAATATATTTTTTTTTTATAGATTTGTTTGCACTTAATGCAATACCTAATTGCAATTTTATATTTATATTTATAATTAATTTTACAATACTGTGCCTCCTTGGTCTAATGAAAAAGGAAGAGGAGGGAAAAAAAAAAAGAGAAAGAAGAGAAGGAAAAGGGAAAAAAAAGGGAGAAAGGGAAAAAAAAAAAAAAAAAAAATTATTTATGTATTTGCTTAAATATTGCTTGTGCGTTAGCTCTAAAAGAGTGTTATATATATGAAAATCCTGTATAGCCTCCTATCAGGTTTAGCTCCTTTTGCCCTTGGGAGCAATCACTTTCATACCTCTGTCTTAAACATTATCTCTGTTAGTTGCAATTTTTGAAGAATTTTTTGAAGAGTTTTTTTTTTTTTTTTTCCTTTAATTAAGCCCGGGTAAGCGCTACTAATTCTACTAGTCTGACATGAAAGAATGACCCCGGCTGATAATAGTATCTCAGCTCCCATGCATATATTGCCTAGTCATAGAGATTAGTGAACAGTGCAAGAATGTTACTGCCACTCCTTCACAGTAAAAAGACTTATGTGTCAGGGGGTGAACACTAAAGCTGCCTGCGATCTTATCTATTAATGAAGCCACCCATTCACTCTGCCGCTTTATCCTGCGTTTTTTCTTTGAGCAGTAGTTGGCTCCTGCACAGCGTCCTGTGTGTTGCTGCATCTGATATTAACCCCCTTTTTTTATGTGCTTCATGTTAAATCTAAAATTTGCCCATGATTTTTGTATTAGTGAAGTAATGAATCCATGCTGTCTGCGTTCTCATTCTGAGCAGCGCTGGCTGCTGTGCAGCTTCTCGTGTGTTGCTACTTTTAGCATCTTTTATTATTTTTTAACCCATTTCCTCTATACTAAAAAATAATTTTATATTTAATTTTTTAGAATTTAACTAAAATTATATATTTTTTATTGGTAATGAATTAAAATTATGTTTTTACTTTTTTCCCCTTTTTGTATTAAGATTGCAATGCTTTCAATGAAAAAAAAGCGGTTTGCTGTTTCCATACGATAGTCCACTTGTAAGGTATCCACCTCTAAACAAGAATAAACTCCCCCTTTCCCCTTTTTTTTTTTTTTTTTTTTTTTTTTGTTTAAATCGTAAATTTGACTTTATTATCTGTTTTGTAAACGAAAATTTAATCAAAAAATCTTTTAAAATACGTATTCTTTTGTAATATATCTTAGGTTAACTGTTAACCATGTGGTGTCATTGAACTTTGACACTGCATCATCTGACTTGTTGGCGCTCATTTTTTTGAAATCCAGCATCCTTACAAACCTATTTATGTCTGTGATACCTGTATGTATTTGTGGTATTTCCTGATGAAGGGGGCATGAGACCCCTGAAACGCGTAGAATAAAACCACTGCAATCATACAGCATTCTCCTGGAATTTGTCTAAAGCGGCAGCGCGGAACTGCCTCCTGGGCAGACGGTGATGGCCCAGCCAATTCTAGCCTCGAAACTCTTGGAGGGCGTAGAGATGCAGGTGGAGCCATGCTACTCGGAGCGCTTGCCTCCTGGCATACTGGTGGCCCGTTCTCTGACCACAGTGCAAAAAGGAACCGTCCTGGTGCATTGCGTCAACCTCAAAGACCAAGACATCGTCCTGAAAACTCGGACCGAACTTGTCAAGCTAGTAAGGCCTTTGGAAGAAGTGCTGCTGGCCCCTGTGGTTCAATTGAGAGTGCAATCCAAGGACCCTTGGGATGTAACGATCCGGACTCTACAGGCTACCGAAATCTCGGCTCAAGAGAAGGCTCGAAACATCCTGGAGCAGATGCGGGCCGAGCTCTCCGGACTAACTTCAGCTCAGCTTTCCCAGATAACAATACTGCTCGGACAGTACCACGAGGTATTTGCTAAGCATCAGGAAGATTTTGGATGTACCACCCACCACCATCACCCATGGAATTCCCACGCCGGGGGTGGCCCCCATCTGAGAACGATATCGACAGATTCCTCCACAACTTTACCAAGAGGTGAAAACTTTGTTGGCCCAAATGCTACGAAAGGGGGTTATACAAGAAAGCAAAAGCCCCTGGGCGGCCCCCATTGTGTTGGTCCACAAAAAGGATTGCACCTTACGATTCTGCGTGGACTATCGAAAGCTGAATGCTTGCACCATTAAAGACTCATACCCACTGCCCCGTATAGAAGAATCCTCGTCCGCCGTGGAGAAGGCGACGTATTTTCGACTTTGGACCTGGCGAGTGGGTACTGGCAGGTGCCCATGTCATAAGAAGATAGGGCTAAAACGGCGTTCTTACTGCCTATAGGACTATTTGAGTTCAATCGAATGCCGTTCGGACTGGCCAATGCCCCGGGGACCTTTCAGCGTTTGATGGAGCGGTGTCTGGGAGATCTCAATTTTGAGGCCATGTGGATATACTTGGACGATATCATCAACTATGCTGCCACATTTGAGGACCACCTAAAGCGGTTGGGCCAGGTGCTCGGCCGGCTGCAAAAGTACGGGTTGAAGGTAAAACCCCAAAAATGCCACCTATTTCACACCCAGATTGAATATCTGGGCCATATCGTCTCGGCAGAGGGCGTGAGTCCGTCCCGGGTAAAGGTTGCTGTCATTCAGGGATGGCCTACCCCCGAGAAGATAAAAGACGTGCGGGCCTTCCTGGGGATGGCCGGATACTACCGGCTTTTCGTAAAGAATTTTGCATGTCGAGCTCGAGCCCTGCACGACCTGCTGAAGGGGGCTTCCGCTGGGGCAAATGGACGAAAAATCCAGTGGCAACAACCTCAAGAAGAGGCCTTCCAAGACCTTAAGGCCGCGCTCTCGGATGCTCCAGTGTTAGCTTATGCGGATTTCACGCAACCGTTCATCCTACACACTGATGGGAGTCTTCACGGGCTGGGGGCTGTGTTGTCACAAGTTTAAGACGGCCGGGAGAGAGTGATCACGTATGGAAGCCGCTCAGCTAGAAAGAGCTACATGGACTAATGTGAAGTGTGGCCTGCTGCCTCATTCAGTTTGGGTGGGGGTGCAGGACACATGGAAAGGGGTTCTTCCTGACCAGGAGCCAGCACTTGACCACTCAGTGCTTGCATTTTTTGAAACTTCAGAAGAGGCGGGCATATTTGATGGAGTCTGTTTCGGCAATGTAAGCCAAAAGCAGTTCCTCATGCTCCGCCTTTAAAAGCGGTTAACCTACTCCCAGAAAAGGTATCAATCCAGGCGTTCCGGAGCCAGACCATGACGCAGGCTCAACACCTCCTGCCTTAGCTATTGTGCTTTTGCCACTACCAGCAGATGCACCACCACCATCATCACCAGCTGGCCCCCCCGCGCCCACGTCCGCGGCCTCTTCCACTAAACTTCAAAATTTTGCACAAAATAGACACAAAATAAAATCAGATATACGGAACTGTATCAGAAATGTACAGCTCTATTCAGTCAAAGGATAATTGTCAATCTCCATATATATTCCATCAGTCACACAGAGATGCTCACAGGCTTAGCATGGATTAGACAAGAATATAAAAAGTAGACAAAGTGTACAGTATCATCAGATAGCACGTATATATAGCATACTTTAAACATTAACAATGTACGTCTATATATCAGGAGTAGTGTTGGGCCACCACGCTAGTGTTTTGGTTCGTCACACAGGAGGCAAGTTCGTCGAATGTTCGTCGAACCCAATTGAAAGCAATGGCAGGCAAGCACAAACACATACAAACACATAGAAAACAATTACAAAACACCTTAAAAGGTGTCCCAAAGCAGAGAAAATGCTCAGAAGACAAAAATTACATATGGAAAAGGGCAACAACATTTAGAAAAGAGGTGGAGGAGTAAAAGGAGGAGGTGGAGGAGACACAGATATAGACTTGTCATTCTCTTTTGAAGTCAAGAAAGGCTGGAATAAAAATGTAAAATACCAACCAAAAAAAAAAAATTCTGAAATCGAACACGATCATATACCGTCGGACTTCCCACCAATAGATTATGCCAACTGGCGATCGGGCGGCGTTATTCCCACGAACCTCCAAACAGTGTTCATGAAGGCAAAGTGTTTGCTTTCCGGGGGCAGTATGATTGCAAAGCTGAACCTTAAAGGAATGTCCAAAAGGGCACCACCAGGAGTGGAGCCTGCGGCTTAATTGGACTCCACCCGGGAAACCACAACCATGCCACCTCAAGAAAAGATGCACATATTGAAAGCTTTGTCGATTGTGTGTGTGGTGTGGTATGTCCGTTTGTAGTTGTGCTAGCAATTTGTCAGCTTTATTCCGTTAACGAACAAGACTCCGGCATGCCCCCGCGGTACGCGTCAAGCTTACTAGAGGGATACGCGAGGCTCTGGCACTATCATGATCTATCATGGCGTTACATGTCCGGGGCTGTATGCGCGCTACACTGAAAGGACCAGCTTTTGTCGCTTACAGGTGCAGATAACCAGCAGAACACCGTTAGTGATGGGGATCTGTGATTCCAATTATTCCCCGCGAACGATGATTTCTCAGTAAGTGCAGGTCAACCGCAATTCCTGAATTAGGCCTAACCGGCATTCCTGAAAAACTGCAAAAAATTACGTGTCGAAACCACAGTTGCTGTAGCTTGCTTAACAGGCCCAGTATGGATTCGACAAGATTCTAGAAAGTTGATAAAGGGTACAGTTTCACCAGGTAACACGTATATATGTAGCATAGTTTACACATTAAAAACCTATGTCTATATATCAGGAGGCAGGCTCAGACGGTCTCAGGCCCAGTATGGATTAGACGTGATTGGACAAAGGTGAGAAAGGGTACCGTATCACTGGATAACAGGTATGCATAGCATAGTTACACATTAAAAACCTATGTCTATAGATCAGGAAGCATGCTCAGATGGTCTCAGGCCCAGTATGGATTTGACCAGCTTGTACAAAGTTGAGAAAGGGTACATTATCACTGGATAGCAGGTATATATAGCATAGTTTAAATATTTAAAATCTCCATGTTCTCAGTATGGATTAGACAACAATCTAAAAAGTAGAAAAAAGGAAATGTATTTAAAGCATACACCAGTATACACTTTTGGTGGTATTTTTAAATCTTCATATATATTTCTGTCTCAGTAAGACAGTCCAGACTCTCCACAATAGGAAATGAGATGCATACAATTACTGACATAAATTCTAGTGATTGCAGAAATCTAGGAATTCCTATTCACGGGATAAACGTCCGTTACAATTCTCAGAGGCGATGCAGACCCTCAATTAATTAGTGTGTGGAGACAGCGAAAACCTTTCTTTGTGAAGAAAGTGTTGCTGTATCGCAGTACCATTGATCCCATCGCCATTACTCATATCCATATAATTTTGATCACAGGGAGAGATGTAAACATGGTGCTCACTGCCTATCATACTCTGTCTCGTAACTTTGGAGTGCAAAAGACAGAAGCCACAGGCCTTAGGCGATTCATTTGGATTGGCATGAGAGGGCACATTTAAAAATGTGTGCTGGAATGTCACACGTCTGTGGGTAGGAAAACTGTGAAAGCTGATGAGAAACCACCAATGCATCTCATTGTGAGTCGAAGTCCATAAGAAATGGAAGCCATTGATCATCTGAAGCTAGATCCCGGCCAGCGGGACAGGGCACAGCTACGTCTTAACCATCATCTTCTATCAGTTCACCAAATTTGTAGTGGCAGTCCCAGTGAAGGATTTGACAGCCCAGACTACACAGCGGAGGAGCAGGGAGAGGTAAACATTGCAAATGCTGGGGCCCTGCCCAAGCAAGGGGGGCCCACTCGTGGGCGTCGGTATTGGCACTGGGCCCCTCATAGTACGGCGGTGTGTCTGACGGCGGGTGTGCACCCCCACCGTCAGAGACACTTGATTGCACTATGAGGGACCCTGTGCCAGTGCCCGTGCCCAAGAGTCGGCCCACCCACCTGTCCAGGGCAATGGCACTCACACGGTTGCGTGCGCTAGGTGGTGACCCCGGCCATGGGGGAAGGAGGCAGCCCAGTTAGGGAGGTTTACAAAATGGCATATGTTGATGTGGGACATTCACCTGCTGCTAAAGGCGAAATTGGTCATGTCCCAGGAAGAGGCGGACCAAAGAAAGCCATTTTTCTGTCATCCTATGTGTCATCAGGGTAAGGTGTGACAAAATCCTTGGAAACCCATGCATGGTTCATTTTAATGAAGGTTAGATCATCCACATTTTGGGTCGAGAGACGGGTCCTTTTTTCTGTGAGGATTGATCCAGCAGCACTGAAGACTCTTTCCGATAGCACACTTGCAGCTGGGCAAGCGAGCTCCTGTAAGGCATATTGTGCCAATTCGGGCCAGGTGTCCAGTTTAGCTGCCCAATAGTCAAATGGGAATGACCTGTGAGGGAGAACATCGATATGGGAGGAAAAGTAGTTTGTAACCATAGTTGACAAGTGCTGTCTCCTGTCACTTTCAATTGATGCAGTATTACCAGTCGTGTGAGCGGGACTTGAAAAATCAGTCCACAACATGGTCATGAAACCCCTGTCTCCAACGCCACTTCTGATGTGTGCACCACCAACACTTCTTCCAAGTTGCCCCCGGCCCATACGGCTCGTGTGACAACCATCACCGCTGCTGTGTGCTGGGAATGCCTCAAACAAACGGTTTACCAGAGTTGCTTGTTTGTTAGCCAATATTAGGTCAAGGTTCTCCTGTGGCATGATGTTTTGGAATTTGCCTTTATATCGTGGATCCAGGATGCTGGCCAACCAGTAGTCATCATCGTTCATCATTTTGGCAATGCGGGGGTCCCTTTTTAGGATCTGCAAGGCATAATCTGACATGTGGGCCAATGTTCCTGGTGTCAATGATGCACTGCGAGTGCTGGGTGGAGGAGCACTTTCAGGCAAATCCACATCCCTCCAGTCACGCACAAACCCAGTACCAGACCTTGCCACGCCAACATTTTCTCTTACCCCACGAGAAGCATCCTCCTCCCCTAAATAATCATCCCCATCATCTTCATCCTTCTCCTCTTCTTCCTCCACCTCGTCCATGACAGTTCCCTGAACAGACAATGGCTGACTGTCATCAAGGTTTCCCTCCTCCTCTTCCTCATCATCCTCGGCTGCAGACGCCTACTCCTTAATGTGCATCAAGGTTTGCATGAGCAGATGCATAAGTGGGATGCTCATGCTTATGATGGCGTCGTCTGCGCTTACCAGCCATGTGCATTCCTCAAAACATTGAAGGACTTTACAGAGGTCTTTCAGCTTCGACCACTGCACACTTGTCAACTCCATGTCTGCCCTCAAAGTGCCTGCCCATGTATCCTCCCACAAATGCATTACGGCCTGCCTCTGTTCGCACAGCTGCTCAACCATGTGCAGGGTGGAGTTCCACCTTGTTGCAACATCGATAATTAGGCAGTGCTTGGGAATGTGGAGCAATCGCTGCAGCTTCTGCATACGACTGGAGTGTACCGGCGACCGGCGGATGTGTGAGCACAGTCTTCGAACCTTATGGAGCAGTCCTGTTAACTCCAGATAATTAGTGAGGAAGCACTGCACCACCAGGTTTAAGGTGTGAGCCAAGCAAGGTATGTGGCTGAGTTTTGAAAGGGCTATGGCTGCCACAAAATTCCGGCCGTTATCACTAACTACCTTGCCTGCCTCAAGATGTAGACTGCCCAGCCATGACTCAGTTTGTCGCTGAAAGTAGTTGGCCAGTTCCTCCGCCAAACACATCATCTGCAACACAGCCTGCTGATGCTTTCCACTAGCTGATCGATAGTGGGACACATCGTATGCACCACAGTCAGCTGCGGATGCAGTGCTCGTGCGACTGCGCTCTGTGGAAGAGCTTTCACTTCTGGAGGAAGAGGATGGTCGAACGCCTACAGGCAACTGTTTCCTATACCGTGGGCTAGGCAGCACTGTGCCATCACAGCTGTCCCCTGTGGACCCTGCATCCACCACATTAACCCAGTGCGCCGTTATGGACACGTAACGGCCCTGGCCATGCCTACTGGACCAAGCATCAGTTGTGAGGTGCACCTTTCCACTCACTGATTGCTTGAGTGCATGGACAATGCGGTCTTTCACATGAAGGTGGAGGGCTGGGATGGCTTTGCGAGAAAAGAAGTGTCAACTGGGTAGGTCATATTGTGGTACTGTGTAGGCCATGAGTTCGCAGAAAGCTGCACTTTCAACCAACCAATAGGGCATCATCTCTAACGAGATTAGTTTGGCAATGTGGGCGTTCAAACCCAGTGTACGCGGATGAGAGTATGAGTACTTTCTTGTCCTACTCATAGTCTCTGGTAGGGTGAGCTGGACTTGAGAGCTGCATATGGTGGAACTAGCGGTGGACATGGCGGACTGAGAGAGGGTTGATGATGGTGATGGAGCTGGTGTTCTTTCAGATGGCCTAGATTCTGTCTTTCGTTGCAATAGCAGTGTGATTCCCTGACTGATTTGCCCTTGCGACGACAACTCAACATTTGCTGCTGGTGGTGTGCTAACCGGTGGAATTACTGTGGGGGAAACAATGTAGCGTTGCTGACTACCTTCTTTGGGAGCAGTAGCAGATGTGGTACGTGAGTTTTGGTAGTCTGTTCACGCTTGCAAGTGCATGGTGGTTAAATGTCTTAGCATGCAACTGGTATTCAAATTTCTCATATTTTTCCCTCGGCTAAAGGTCTTTGCGCACTTCTTACAGATAACCTTTGCCTGATCATTAGGATTTTGTTCAAAAAAGTGCCACACTGCACTCTTCCTACTATGGAATACATTTTGAGGCCTTGCACGCTGTGCTATTTTGACCGTCTGGCCATGCTGTCCTGCAACTCTTTTGGTTTTTGTAACCCGTTTTTGGACTGCTCCGGGCCTGTCAGATAACAGCTGTTGTGATGTCGATGCCCGCTGCGGATGCTCCTCCTCCCTCTTCTGAGCTATTGGCAGTGGCACCCTCTACCCCCAATGGATGCCAATCTGGGTCAACAACTGGGTCATCCATCACCTCCTCTTCAATGTCATGTGCACCTTCCTCTGTATCACCGTGTATGGTGGTATAGTATGCGGGAAGGGGCACCTGAGTTTCATCTGGGTCAGATTCTGGCTCAGTACACTGCGAGGACAATGTAGTGCTCTGAGTGAATGTACCAGCAGAATCATCTATCAGTTTCTGTGCATCAGTGCACTCCATGTCAGATTCATCTTTGCCTGGGTAATTCACGATTTGACTTGATAACCCAGGCATGGTATGTGAAAACAGCTCCATGGAGTAATCTGTAGTGTGGCCTGCCACATCCTTCAATTTTGGTTGGGGTGAAGGACACAAGGAAAGGTGTGGTTCATGAACATGAGCCTCCAATGATGACTCAGTGCTTTTATTTTTTAAAACTTCAGAAGAGGTGATAGAGCTGGAGGCTGAGTCAGCAATGTAAGCCAAAACTTGTTCTTGAAGCTCCGGCTTTAAAAGCGGTTTACCTACTCCCAGAAAAGGGAGCCTTCGAGGCCTTGTGGAGCCAGGCGATGACGCAGGCTCAACACCTCCTGCATTAGGTGCTATTTTGCTTTTGCCACTACCAGCAGATCCACCACCAACACCATCATTACCAGCTGCCAACCCCCGCCCACTTCCACGGACTCTTCCACCACACTTCCTCATTTTTGGGGAAAATGTACCCAAAAAAATCACCAACTATATGGTACTGTAAAACAAGGTACAAGGTGTATGTAGTAGTGGGGAAAATTTGAATCTCTCTAGACTTCAGGACACAGTTGGATTCTGTCAGGCCCTGTTTATTTTACATCGCAATGTGACAGGCAGATTACGGATGGTGTAATAAAGGTGGATAGAGGACTGTGGAGAATTGGAATCTCTCTAGACTTCAGGACACAGTTGGATTCTGTCAGGCCCTGTTTATTTTACACCGCAATGTGACAGGCAGATTCTGGATGTTGTAAGTAAGGTGGAAAGAGGACTGTGGAGAATTGGAATCTCTCTACACTTCAGGACACAGTTGGATTCTGTCAGGCCGTGTCTATAACACCGCAATGTGACCGGCAGAAATTGCCTAGTGTATGACAAACTACAAGGTGTATATAGAATTGGGCAGAATTGGAATCTCTGTAAGAACGGACAAACTCCTCGGCTTTTCCTTACAGAGTCACACACTTAGCTTCAATTTGGCCATGATAACAGCCGTTACACGGTACTGAGAGAGGAGCGTGCACGTACACCGCTGTACGGTGTATGTAAAATTGTCAAGCTCCGTGTTTTTGTATACGGACTGACACACGCTGTCTCTCTCTAGTTTTGAATGTAATCAAACAGCAAATATACTAAACTGTTTGAAAAACGGAGAAAACTATAAGGTGTAGGTCTGTAAGAACGGACAAACTCCTCGACTTTTCCTTACAGAGTCACACATGTAGATAGCTTCAATTTGGCCGTGATAACAGCCGTTACACGGTACTGAGTGAGGAGCGTACACCGCTGTATGGTGTGTGAAAAAATGAACGCTCACTACCTCACCAGGACAAAACAATACAATTTGGATTGCTTTTAAAAAAGCAGCTTGAATACCAGTGTGCACACAGCAATGCAGCTAGCCTTAAAAGGCAGGCTAATTACCACCAGCGCTGCTGCACAAAAGCAAAAATCTTCACCTTTCACTGCACAGTAACTACAGTGAAAAGAGCTAGCAGCAGAAGCAGTTATTTTTTTCTTTTTGCCTTCCTAACGCTCTCCCTACAGAATCAGCAGCAGCTCTCCCTATTCTGAGATCAGCATGAGTAACATGGCGGTCGGCATCCCCGCCCTTTTATACCCCCTGTGACGCCACACAAAGCAAGCCAATCACTTGCATGCCCTTCTCCAACATGGTGGTGACCGCTGCCTATGTCATCCCGTTGCCCACAGTGTCCGTTCTTCCTGATTGGCTGAAAAAGGGCGCTAAAGCGTGGCCGACCTCACGCTAAGGTTGGGTTTCGTTTCATGAAACCCGACTTTGGCGAAAGTCAGCGACTTTTGAATTTTTTCGACCCATTTCGCTCAACTCTCCTGGAGACTACTAAGGTGGCCAGCAATGAGTCCAGACCTGAATCCCATAGAACACCTGTGGAGAGATCTAAAAATGGCAGTTTGGAGAAGGCACCCTTCAAATATCGGGGACCTGGAGCAGTTTGCCAAAGAAGAATGGTTTAAAATTCCAGCAGAGCATTGTAAGAAACTCATTGATGGTTACCGGAAGCGGTTGGTCGCAGTTATTTTGGCTAAAGGTTGTGCAACCAAGTATTAGGTGGAGGGTGCCAATACTTTTGTGTTTTTTCATTTAAGACAAATTAAATGAAAATAATACCAAAGAATTTGTGATTGCAATCATTTTCAGGAAGAAACTGAGTATTATCTGTCAGAATTGCAGGGGTGGCAATACTTTTGGCCATAACTGTACCAAACTCCAAGACTTAGAACACCCAGGAAAGAATACAACTCCACTTCCCAACCTCCAAAGCGGAGACCGAGTACTCGTACTAGATCAACGCCCCCAGAACAAATTGGAGCCACGCTGGGAAGAGAGTCCCTATCGGGTCCTACGCCGTATAAATCCTGAAGCAATCTGAACCTGCCCCTCCGGTCTCTGAACCGTTGCCCGTGTTCTGGGACCCGGAAGATGAAGACGACTTCCCCCAATAACCAGGGGCTCTCTACTCAATGACAAACCAACTGACACAATTAGCCTGCCCGAACCAGTTAACCCACCACCGTCCACCACCCCAGAAGACTCCACCTAAGTCGAATTAAGACGCTCCTAGCGGTCAACAGCCAGCAAACCCCCCGAACGATATGAACAGGACCAGTTCATATGGCAACAAAAACTGACACCTCCGCAGACCAACCCAAGTATACTGAGGCCCTTCCCCGAGGACTGATGAGCATATATGATGGGGGAGTGTAGGGAGGAGGACCCCCGTAGAGTGTCTGGGCCGGAACCAAGGGGACCGCCATCTGGGTTCCTAAGGAAACAGTACACAGGGAGCAAAGGAGGAGAGTGGACTGCTGGGAGTGACAGGACAGCAAGGGGAGGGGCGAGTATAAAAGGGGCAGGGAGCATGCAGGGAAGTCAGCTAGTAGTACGCCAGACACGGAGCAAGAGACTGTGGGAGTCTGAGAGAGCCAGAGCGACCGACGGTGACCAGAGAGGAGATCAGCAGCAGAGAGGAGATTTACAGTGCCCGTCAGAGAGGAGGTACCGAGCTTACCGACAAGAGACTGTCGCCCCTCTCCAAGTCTGGGTCACGACCTGCCCACGGTCGTCCGCAGCTGTCACCGCTGTGCTCCAGCCCTCTGCGCCCTGTCCGCTGCCTCTCGCGGCCGCTGCCGCTTCACTCCTGCCCGCAGTTGCGGCCTGCCTGCTGCCGCCCCACTTCAGTCCGCGGTTGCGGCCTGTTCATCACCGCCCACAGTTGCCATTACCCCGCTGCGGTCGGCAGTTGGGGCCTGCTCCTCGCCTACAGAGAGACTCTTTGCACAGGCCCAGGCCGTGCGCATGGCCTACCAACCACCATTCCTCAGGACTGCGTCACTACCCTGCTTGGGGGGACCGGAGTGCCCGTGGACTCGCTAACGAACGGGACCCCTCTGTTTCTACAGGGGGTTATCTCACTAAAGGACTCCCTTAGGGCCTGTTGTGCCCCAACGCCTCCTGGGCGCTGAGACGCCCGAAGACTACGACAGATCCTCAGCAGCTGGGCCCAGCAGTTGCGATGCCAAAGCAGCCTCATCAGCGACGCCGAGGGACGTCAGGACGGATAAGTGACACTATAGGAAATAAGGACCCGTATTCGGCCATATCGCGGCCCTATAGTAACCGGCCTTCGCCGGGTTAGTCGTGTTCTCTTTAAAAAGTGTTTATTGTTGCTGAGTCCCTGCGAGGACAATCGCTGTTATCTTTTTCTGGTTGCTTAGTATAGCCCTAGCAGCTTTAGTTTATAAAAGTTACTTCCCAAAACAACTCAGTCTCGCCTCTCTTCACTGCATCTTGCAAACCTGCTGTTACCTACACTAACACCACAGGTGTGTCAAACTTTTATGCAATTAGGCAGTGAAGAAAAAAATTTACATGTTTACCACCAAGATTGTGTTTTAGCCCCAAGTTTTACATTTTCACACTGGGTAAAAACGGCATCAGAATTTGTCCCACAATTTCTACTGAACGTGGCAATATTCCATATGTGGCTGTATAGTACTACTTTGCCATATCGAGTAACTCGGGAGGGACAGAGCGCTATTTGCCTCCTGGAGCGCAGATTTTCCGAGACTAGTTTGTGGATTCCATATAAAGAGCCCCTAAGTGCTAGAAAAGCAGAATCCCCCTAAAATAACATTTGGAAATTATAACTCTTTGGGAATTTATCTACAGATGTAGAGATGATTTTGACTACATGGGTGTTTTCCAGAAACAAGAAGCAGTGGATATTGCTTAGTGAAAATTGCAACTGCCGTTGTAGTGAGCAGTACCGTTGTAGTGACCAGTAAGCTGTAGGGACAAGTACGTTGCTGTCACTAGTACATTATGCCCAGCTCATGATTCTGGGGACACGCAACTGTAAATTAGGCGGCCTGTCATCACTACAGAAAAACCAAACATGTGGGTGCTATATGTTTAGGCATACTGGGGCTCAGAAGGGAGGGAGGCATTTGGATTTGGGAGAGGAGAATTTGCTGAAATTCTTTTGGGGAGCGAGGAGCCATTTAGCTTTTCCAGAGCCTTTGCGCTACCAGTAACGTGGAAGCCCTCAATATTTCCGTTAACAGATAATAAATCTGAGTGGAGACTTGCTTTTTTGTGTACTAAGTGGAAGCTTTTATTGGGAACATTTTACATAAATGTTTGCGATCACAGTTATGCGGAACTCTACGCGGACCACTTACTTTGTGGTTTTCATGTAAATCTTTGAGTGACGTGATTCCGATGAAACCTCCGATGGATTCATTCACTATATTGAGGCAGCAGAGTCACTCTGGACTCCGTCTGCCTCTGTTTAGCGGTGTCCTTTTCATAGTTGCACAAACCTGTAGACGACGGCAC
Organism: Dendrobates tinctorius; assembly: GCF_039654945.1. Taxonomy (NCBI): domain Eukaryota; kingdom Metazoa; phylum Chordata; class Amphibia; order Anura; family Dendrobatidae; genus Dendrobates; species Dendrobates tinctorius. The sequence goes on along the minus strand of NW_027361684.1, from coordinate 66,780,995 downwards.
TTATGCAATCCTAAAAACACGGACACTGCTAGATCACAGGTCAGATGGCGTCCACAGTGCCTCCATCTGCCTCATTATAGGGAATCTTCAGGCAGAGGTTCTGTCTGCATCATGGATTTCAGAGATTTACATGGAAACCCCAGTGTAAGTTCTCAGTGCAGGATAAATGTGCGCTGAGTCTTACTGTGAACTTAGGGAGGTAGAATGAAAAAAATCAACAGCATGTGATGAATTGCTTTTATTTAATTTTTACATTGTTCCTTGTGTGTCCACACAGGACATTTATTGTTAAGCCTAATCCCTAGTTCTCCTGTAATAAAAATAAAACAACAAACCAACAATATACCATACCTGTCCACCGTTGTGTCCCATGCCGTAATTCATATCTAGGAAATATACAGTTTACAACCAGGACGGACGGTGCTAAGATGCAACTGCCCTGGCTGTAAACTACTGGTGAATGAATGAGATGCTGCAGGCACAGGCTTAGTGGCTAGCGGTGGCATCACTGAGTCTGTCCTCACAGCCAGCATGAACTGCTGTGACCTCAGGACTGTGGGAGAATGTCAGTGATGAAGTTACAGCAGTTCAAGCTCTGAAGGTGTAAACTGTATATTCCCCAGATATGGATTACAGCGTGGGACACAATGGACAGGTATGGTATATTGTTGGTTTGTTATTTTATTTTTATTACTGGATAATGAGGGCATCACTTGGATTAGGCATGACAATAAAATGGGAAAACTGTGTGGGGTTTTATTTCATTAAAAGACTTTATTCTGGCTGTGTGTTTATTTAACATGTAACAACTATAGGATTAGTAGTGGATGGTTGTCTTATTGACACCCCTCCATTACTAATCCGTGGGCTTGATGTCACCTTACAATAGAAAGGTGACATTAACCCCACAAATATTAACTCCACTTGCCACTGCTACAGGGCAAGTGGGAAGAGTGGGGCAAAGCACCAGAATTGGTGCATCTAATACATGTGTCTTTTCTGGGCAGCTGCAGGCTGCTGTTTTTAGACTGGAGGGGCCCATATCCATGGCCCTTTCATAGCCTGAGAACAGCAGCCTCCAGCTGTGAGTTTTGCCTGGTTGATTCAAGTGCATGGGGGAAACCCACGTCGAGTTTTTCATTCATTCATTTAGTTACTTTCATCATTCTCCTCTGCTCGCGCTGATCGCTGGCAGAGAAGGGGAGAATGATGAGAGTCGCTTTCAGTACCTGCCACCGGGGAACAGAGCTTACAGTAGCGCTTCTTGCCCGGTGGACGTCCGTGCACACAGATGACATCAATGTATGTTCTCTGTGTGCAGGATGTTTTGGGGCCTGTGCTGCTGGAAAAAAAACGGACATATCAGCGTGTTTTGCCCATGAACACACAGTCCGTAGAAACACGCTTACATGTGCACAGACCCATTCATTTGAATGGGTCTACGTGTGTCAGTGTCCGGTACGTGTGAAAACGGTCACCACACGCACCGGGTACACTGACGTGTGAAAGAGGCCTTATTCTGAGAGCTATAACTTTATTTTTCTGCTTATGAAACTGTATGGTGGCTTTTTTTTTGCAGGACAAGATGATGTTTTCAGCGCTACCATTTTTATTCACATCCAACTTTTGTTTGGCAGTATGATGATAAAACATTGTATTCTGCCTCTTTTTTTACGGTGTTCGCTGAAGGAGTTAACTAGTTGGACAGTTTTACAGAGCAGGTAGTTACGGATGCAGCGATACCACATATCTGTACTTTTATTGTTATTATTTACATAAATAAAATGTATGTATTAAAAATGTTTTTTTTTTCCTTATTTAGGGATTTTTAAAAAATATTTTTAGACTTTATAATATTTTTTTTTACCTTGTCCCAGGATGGGACATCATTATATAATGTCAGATCGCTGATCTGACACTGCACAGCAGAGTGTCAGATCAGGATCTGACAGGCAGGGAAGGAGGAATGTCGGCGCCTGCTCTCAGCAGGTGCTCACAAGCCACCCCTCTCTGCAGGACCTGGAAGAATACAGCGGCCATCTTGGAGCCGGGGGTCTCCATTGAGACCACCAGAACAACGCAATCACATAGGGATGTCCTGATGAGAGCGCGCACGGATTCCCCTTCCCTGCGCGATGCTTCTCTATGCCGTTGTCACTACTGACAGTGGCATCAGAGGGGTTAAATGCCCACAATCGTTGTTAGCACCAATCGTGGGAGTCACATACAGCCAACACCCGCACGCGATCATGGCGGCACTCAACGTGAGTGCAGCGAGATTGTGCCACCGTACTAGCACTACTCGGAGGAGAAACGCTGTTCCCACAGAGGAGTACTAGTACGGCAAAGGTCGTGAAAGGGTTAAAATGTTGCTTTGTCCCCAATTTATATCAGGAGAAAGCAAAAGTACAATTTGTTATGCAATTTCTCCTGAGTTTGAAAATACGCCATATGAGGGTGAAAACTACTTTTGCAAAGCTCAGATGGGAAGGATCACCATTTTCATGGTTTGGTTTTGGAATTTGATCCTTTGACCTATGGCTGCATAGACACTTCCGGTGTCTGCTGAGCTATTGCCTTTTCTTCCCTGTCCAAATGCTGATAATTTCAAAGCCCAGCAAGCGCTGAAGTTTATTTACCGTCGGTGGTCGGAATAGGTAACGTATTCAGATTTCAGGTTTAGTAACATAGTGGATTGACTGACGGCACTGTAGTTGTTCAATAATAAAATTAAATCATCAAAAATACAAATGGCCTAATAATTGTGCACACAGTATGTAACACAGGCACTAAAGAATATGGGTCACCCAAAAATAATAGACAAATAAGATGAAAATGTAAAAAATTACAATCTAAATAAAATACACCAATATCTTGATATGCTATTTTCATAGTTATCAAGGAATTGAATGGAATGAGTTACATGTTTCTGGCATACTTTCCTTTCCTGGCAGCATGGAACAGGTCCTCCTCAAAATAAGTGCTGGTTACAAAAGGTGGGACCCACATATATGAGACATTTATGTCAGAGATTTGACATTATTTTTTGTTAATGGTTATATTTATTATTTTTGTTAAAGATGAACTTATGATTAAAAAAAACAAAAAACAAAATCTACAATAGAAATTGTATCTGTAGTTTTTCTAGTCTATCATATTATCACATTTACATTGTCATTTTCCTACAGTGTGAGCTCACCGGGTCTACAAGACTGGTATATCTTCCGCAGCAGTGTAAGGCATTTTTCTTCTGTCCAGGTATTAATAATCCTGGCCATAATAAATAGGTCTGCCTCAGGAATAGGATCATTAAAGAAGTCTCCTTTGATAAAAAAGGAAAGACTTTGTAAACATTAAAAAAGGAAGACAATACAGGCATAAAACAACAAGAAATAGTTTTTCTTCCAAAACTCATAATTTTTTTGTATTTTTCCAAGCTGCAAGAGGACTTTGGGAGACATAAACAAACAGTAGAGGGCACCACTGCACAGGATCACCTGTTACTTACTAGAAAGCCATGAAACCATGTAGAGAAAAAGAGGCATGTACATAACAGAGATCACCGAAGAAATAATAACAGATAATTATAGTGGTTTGAAAAAACCACTATATTGTAATCCGAACGCTGCTAACTTATTCTTCTTCTTCTTCTTATTATTATTAAGTTGATTTCCGCAATTAATGCGGCCCGAACCGCTACACGCACAGACTCCGTTGAGGTGTCGTTTCGAAGCCAGCGTCCATGAGAGGTGTGCTAAGTATTTTTCGTGTCGATCGGATTTGTAGTTTTTGCGCAATTTGCGTTTGAAAATTTTTTTTCCCGTCATTGGAATGCACTGTCTCCAATGCTTTTCAATAGGAAATGGCAAAACGTGCCCTGAGGCGATTGAAATGACAGTTGAGCTCATTGATATGCGCAGGCAGACCCAGTTACTATGCCAACGCCTACGAACTTCACTTGAACCCCAGCACAGAGCCTCTGCCACATAATATCAGCTCTTAAAGCGAAACCCACAGCACAAATGCAAATCTAGCTTCATCACATGACACATGCCCCTGAGAGAGAATGTGTGCGCCAAAGTGGATTTAAAAGAAGCCCTGTCAGCCAAACTAGCTCTTAAAGGGCCAACGCGCCAAAGTGATTGTTAAAGGGCCAGCGCACCCAAATGAGTCTTAAAGGGCCGACACACCAAATCGGAGACTGAGCCACCCCGGCCTCCAAATGGGGGGCTGATCCACCCCGGCCTCCAAATCGGAGCCTGATCCACCCCGGCCTCCAAATCGGAGGCTGAGCCACCCCGGCCTCCAAATCGGAGGCTGATCCACCCCGGCCTCCAAATCGGAGGCTGATCGACCCAGGCCTTCAAATCGGAGGCTGAGCCACCCCGGCCTCCAAATAGGAGGCTGAGCCACCCCGGCCTCCAAATAGGAGGCTGAGCCACCCCGGCCTCCAAATCGGAGGCTGAGCCACCCCGGCCTCCAAATCGGAGGCTGATCCACCCCGGCCTCCAAATCGGAGGCTGATCGACCCCGGCCTCCAAATCGGAGGCTGAGCCACCCCGGTCTCCAAATCGGAGGCTGATCGACCCCGGCCTCCAAATCGGAGGCTGAGCCACCCCGGCCTCCAAATCGGAGGCAGAGCCACCCCGGCCTCCAAATCAGAGGCCGAGCCACCCCGGCCTCCAAAACCCCGGCCTCCAAATCGGAGGCCGAGCCACCCCGGCCTCCAAATCGGAGGCCGATCCACCCCGGCCTCCAAATCGGAGGCCGATCCACCCCGGACTCCAAATCGGAGGCCGAGCCACCACGGCCTCCAAATCGGAGGCCGATCCACCCCGGCCTCCAAATCGGAGGCCGAGCCACCCCGGCCTCCAAATCGGAGGCCGAGCCACCCCGGCCTCCAAATCGGAGGCCGAGCCACCCCGGCCTCCATATCGGAGGCTGAGCCACCCCGGCCTCCAAATCGGAGGCTGAGCCACCCCGGCCTCCAAATCGGAGGCTGAGCCACCCCGGCCTCCAAATCGGAGGCTGAGCCACCCCGGCCTCCAAATCGGAGGCTGAGCCACCACAGCCTCCAAATCGGAGGCTGATCCACCCCGGCCTCCAAATCGGAGGCTGAGCCACCCCGGCCTCCAAATCGGAGGCTCATCGACCCCGGCCTCCAAATCGGAAGCTCATCGACCCCTGCCTCCAAATCTGAGGCTCTTTGACCTCGGCCTCCAAATCGGAAGCTCAATGACCCTGGCCTCCAAATTGGAGGCTGAGCGACCCCAGCCTCCAAATCTTACCCAGAGTGGCCCCACCCACCAAATCAGACCCAGAGAGGCCCTGCCCACCAAATAGGACCCTGAGGGGCCCCGCCCACCAAATCGGACACTGTGGGGCCCCGCCCACCAAATCGGACCCTGAGAGGCCCCGCCCACCAAATTGGACCCAGAGTGGTCCCGCCCACCAAATTGGACCCAGAGTGGTCCCACCCACCAAATTGGACCCAGTGGGGCTCCGCCCACAAAATCGGACCCTGAGGGGCCGCGGCCACAAAATCAGGCCCTGAGGGGCCGCGGCCACAAAATCGGACCCTGAGGGGCCCCAACCACAAAATCGGACCCTGAGGGGACCCAACCACAAAATCGGACCCTGAGGGGCCCCTGACACTAAATCGGACCCTGAGGGGCCCCGGCCACAAAATCGGACCCTGAGGGGCCCAACCCACCAAATTGGACCCTGAGAAGCCCTGCCCACCAAATTGGACCCTGAGGGGCCCCGCCCACCAAATCGGACCCTGAGGGGCCCCAGCCACAAAATCGGACCCTGAGGGGCCCCACCCACAAAATTGGACCCTGAGGAGTTCCGGCCACAAAAATCGGATCCTGAGTGGCCCCGGCCACAAAATCGGACCCTGAGGGGCCCCAGCCACAAAATCGGACCTTGAGGGGCCCCACCCACCAAATCAGACCCTGAGGGGCCCCGGCCACAAAATCGGACCCTGAGTGGCCCCGGCCACAAAATCGGACCCTGAGTGGACCCGGCCACAAAATCGGACCCTGAGGGGCCCCACCCACAAAATCGGACCCTGACGGGCCCCACCCACAAAATCAGGCCCTGAGGGGCCCCACCCACAAAATCAGACCCTGAGGCCAAAGTGGCCCCTGAGAGGCACCCACAGTTAAATCGTATCCTGACTTGAAAGTCTTGCAGGGGCAGCAGGCAAGTCTCTCTTAAAGGGGCAGCCCGGGCACCATTTCAAACCACTATCTGTACTTCCTTCAGGAAATACACATCTAGTTATAGTGGTTTGAAAAAACCACTATATTGTAATCCGAACGCTGCTAACTTATTCTTCTTCTTCTTATTATTAAGTTGATTTCCGCAATTAATGCGGCCCGAACCGCTACACGCACAGACTCCGTTGAGGTGTCGTTTCGAAGCCAGCGTCCATGAGAGGTGTGCTAAGTATTTTTCGTGTCGATCGGATTTGTAGTTTTTGCGCAATTTGCGTTTGAAAATTTTTTTTCCCGTCATTGGAATGCACTGTCTCCAATGCTTTTCAATAGGAAATGGCAAAACGTGCCCTGAGGCGATTGAAATGACAGTTGAGCTCATTGATATGTGCAGGCAGACCCAGTTACTATGCCAACGCCTACGAACTTCACTTGAACCCCAGCACAGAGCCTCTGCCACAAAATATCAGCTCTTAAAGCGAAACCCACAGCACAAATGCAAATCTAGCTTCATCACATGACACATGCCCCTAAGAGAGAATGTGTGCGCCAAAGTGGATTTAAAAGAAGCCCAGTGAGCCAAACTAGCTCTTAAAGGGCCAACGCGCCAAAGTGATTGTTAAAGGGCCAGCACACCCAAATGAGTCTTAAAGGGCCGACACACCAAATCGGAGACTGAGCCACCCCGGCCTCCAAATCGGAGGCTGAGCCACCCCGGCCTCCAAATCGGACAATGAGCCACCCCGGCCTCCAAATCGGAGGCTGATCCACCCCGGCCTCCAAATCAGAGCCTGATCCACCCCGGCCTCCAAATCGGAGGCTGATCGACCCAGGCCTCCAAATCAGAGGCTGAGCCACCCCGGCCTCCAAATCGGAGGCGAAGCCACCCCGGCCTCCAAATCGGAGGCTGAGCCACCCCGGCCTCCAAATAGGAGGCTGAGCCACCCCGGCCTCCAAATCGGAGGCTGAGCCACCCCGGCCTCCAAATCAAAGGCTGATCCACCCCGGCCTCCAAATCGGAGGCTGATCCACCCCGGCCTCCAAATCGGAGGCTGATCCACCCCGGCCTCCAAATCGGAGTCTGATCCACCCCGGCCTCCAAATCGGAGTCTGATCCACCCCGGCCTCCAAATCGGAGTCTGATCCACCCCGGCCTCCAAATCGGAGGCTGAGCCACCCCGGCCTCCAAATCGGAGGCTGAGCCACCCCGGCCTCCAAATCAAAGGCTGATCCACCCCGGCCTCCAAATCGGAGGCTGATCCACCCCGGCCTCCAAATCGGAGGCTGATCAACCCCGGCCTCCAAATCGGAGGCTGAGCCACCCCGACCTCCAAATCGGAGGCTGAGCCACCCCGGCCTCCAAATCGGAGGCTGAGCCACCCCGGCCTCCAAATCGGAGGCTGAGCCACCCCGGCCTCCAAATAGGAGGCTGAGCCACCCCGGCCTCCAAATAGGAGGCTGAGCCACCCCGGCCTCCAAATAGGAGGCTGAGCCACCCCGGCCTCCAAATAGGAAGCTGAGCCACCCCGGCCTCCAAATGGGAGGCTGAGCCACCCCGGCCTCCAAATAGATGGCTGATCGACCCCGGCCTCCAAATCGGAGGCTGAGCCACCCCGGCCTCCAAATCGGAGGCTGAGCCACCCCGGCCTCCAAATCGGAGGCTGATCGACCCAGGCCTCCAAATCGGAGGCTGAGCCACCCCGGCCTCCAAATCGGAGGCTGAGCCACCCCGGCCTCCAAATCGGAGGCTGAGCCACCCAGGCCTCCAAATCGGAGGCTGAGCCACCCAGGCCTCCAAATAGGAAGCTGAGCCACCCCGGCCTCCAAATGGGAGGCTGAGCCACCCCGGCCTCCAAATAGATGGCTGATCGACCCCGGCCTCCAAATAGGAAGCTGAGCCACCCCGGCCTCCAAATCGGAGGCTGATCCACCCCGGCCTCCAAATCGGAGGCTGATCGACCCAGGCCTCCAAATCGGAGGCTGAGCCACCCCGGCCTCCAAATCGGAGGCTGAGCCACCCCGGCCTCCAAATCGGAGGCTGAGCCACCCAGGCCTCCAAATCGGAGGCTGAGCCACCCCGGCCTCCAAATAGGAGGCTGAGCCACCCCGGCCTCCAAATAGGAGGCTGAGCCACCCCGGCCTCCAAATAGGAGGCTGAGCCACCCTGGCCTCCAAATAGAAGGCTGAGCCACCCTGGCCTCCAAATAGGAAGCTGAGCCACCCCGGCCTCCAAATCGGAGGCTGAGCCACCCCGGCCTCCAAATCGGAGGCTGATCGACCCCGGCCTCCAAATAGATGGCTGATCGACCCCGGCCTCCAAATCGGAGGCTGAGCCACCCCGGCCTCCAAATAGGAGGCTGAGCCACCCTGGCCTCCAAATCGGAGGCTGATCGACCCCGGCCTCCAAATCGGAGGCTGATCGACCCCGGCCTCCAAATCGGAGGCTGAGCCACCCCGGCCTCCAAATCGGAGGCTGAGCCACCCCGGCCTCCAAATCGGAGGCTGAGCCACCCCGGCCTCCAAATCGGAGGCCGAGCCACCCCGGCCTCCAAATCGGAGGCTGAGCCACCCCGGCCTCCAAATCGGAGGCTGAGCCACCCCGGCCTCCAAATCGGAGGCTGATCGACCCCGGCCTCCAAATCGGAGGCTGATCGACCCCGGCCTCCAAATCGGAGGCTGATCGACCCCGGCCTCCAAATAGAAGGCTGATCGACCCCGGCCTCCAAATCGGAGGCTGAGCCACCCCGGCCTCCAAATAGGAGGCTGAGCCACCCCGGCCTCCAAATCGGAGGCTGAGCCACCCCGGCCTCCAAATCGGAGGCTGAGCCACCCCGGCCTCCAAATCGGAGGCTCATCGACCCCGGCCTCCAAATCAGAAGTTCAACGACCCCGGCCTCCAAATCAGAGGCTCTTTGACCTCGGCCTCCAAATCGGAAGCTCAACGACCCCGGCCTCCAAATTGGAGGCTGAGCGACCCCAGCCTCCAAATCTTACCCAGAGTGGCCCCACCCACCAAATCGGACCCTGTGGGGCCCCGCCCACCAAATCGGACCCTGAGAGGCCCCGCCCACCAAATTGGACCCAGAGTGGTCCGCCCACCAAATTGGACCCAGAGTGGTCCCGCCCACCAAATTGGACCCAGAGGGGCTCCGCCCACAAAATCAGACCCAGAGGGGCCCCTGCCACAAAATCAGACCCTGAGGGGCCGCGGCCACAAAATCGGACCCTGATGGGCCGCAGTCACAAAATCGGACCCTGAGAGGCCCTGCCCACCAAATTGGACCCAGAGTGGTCCCGCCCACCAAATTGGACCCAGAGGGGCCCCACCCACAAAATCGGACCCAGAGGGGCCCCTGCCACAAAATCGGACCCAGAGGGGCCCCTGCCACAAAATCGGACCCTGAGGGGCCCCTGCCACAAAATCGGACCCTGAGGGGCCCCACCCACAAAATCGGACCCTGAGGGGGCCCCGCCCACCAAATTAGACCCTGAGGGGCCCCACCCTCAAAAGCGGTCCCTGAGGGGCCCCACCCACAAAATCGGACCCTGAGAGACCCCGGCCACAAAATCGAACCCAGAGGGGCCCCAGTCACAAAATCAGACCCTAAGGGGCCCCGGTCACAAAATCGGACCCTGAGGGACCCCAGCCACAAAATCGGACCCTGAGGGGCCCCACCCACAAAATCGGACCCTGAGGGGACCCACCCACAAATCCAGACCCTGAGGGGCCCCGGCCACAAAATCAGACCCTGAGGGGCCCCAGCCACAAAATCGGACACTGAGGGGCCCCACCCACAAATCCAGACACTGAGGGGCCCCGGCCACAAAATCGGACCCCGAGAGACCCCGGCCACAAAATCGGACCCTGAGGGACCCCAAACACAAAATCAGACCCTGAGGGGCCCCGGTCACAAAATCGGACTCTGAGGGGCCCCACCCACAAAATCAGACCCTGAGGGGCCCCAGCCACAAAATCGGACCCTGAGGGGCCCCACTCACAAAATCGGACCCTGAGGGGCCCCACCCACAAAATCAGACCCTGAGGGGCCCCACCCACCAAATTAGACCCTGAGGGGCCCCACCCTCAAAATCGGTCCCTGAGGGGCCCCACCCTCAAAATTGGTCCCTGAGGGGCCCCGGCCACAAAATCGGACCCTGAGGGGCTCCGGCCACAAAATCGGACCCTGAGGGGCTCCGGTCACAAAATCGGACCCTGAGGGGCTCCGGCCACAAAATCGGACCCTGAGGGGCCCCACCCACCAAATCGGACCCTGAGGGGCCCCACCCGCAAAATCGGACCCTGAGGGGCCCCTCCCGCAAAATCAGACCCTGAGGGGCCCCGGCCGCAAAATCGGACCCTGAGGGGCCCCGGCCGCAAAATCAGACTCTGAGGGGCCCCGGCCGCAAAATCGGACCCTGAGGGGCCCCGGCCACAAAATCGGACCATAAGGGGCCCCACCCACAAAATCGGACCCTGAGGCATCCCGGCTACCAATACAAGCCCTGAGGAGCCCAGGCCACAAAATCGGATCCTGAGGGGCCCCACCCACCAAATCAGACCCTGAGGCCAAAGTGGCCCCTGAGAGGCACCCACACTTAAAACAGATCCTGAGTTGAAAGTCTTACAGGGGCAGCAGGCAAGTCTCTCTTAAAGGGGCAGCCCGGGCACCATTTCAAACCACTATCCGTACTTCCTTCAGGAAATACACATCTAGTTATAGTGGTTTGAAAAAACCACTATATTGTAATCCGAACGCTGCTAACTTATTCTTCTTCTTCTTATTATTAAGTTGATTTCCGCAATTAATGCGGCCCGAACCGCTACACGCACAGACTCCGTTGAGGTGTCGTTTCGAAGCCAGCGTCCATGAGAGGTGTGCTAAGTATTTTTCGTGTCGATCGGATTTGTAGTTTTTGCGCAATTTGCGTTTGAAAATTTTTTTTCCCGTCATTGGAATGCACTGTCTCCAATGCTTTTCAATAGGAAATGGCAAAACGTGCCCTGAGGCGATTGAAATGACAGTTGAGCTCATTGATATGCGCAGGCAGACCCAGTTACTATGCCAACGCCTACGAACTTCACTTGAACCCCAGCACAGAGCCTCTGCCACATAATATCAGCTCTTAAAGCGAAACTCACAGCACAAATGCAAATCTAGCTTCATCACATGACACATGCCCCTGAGAGAGAATGTCCGCCAAATTTGATTTAGAAGAAGCCCAGTGAGCCAAACTAGCTCTTAAAGGGCCAACGCGCCAAAGTGATTGTTAAAGGGCCAGCGCACCCAAATGAGTCTTAAAGGGCCGACACACCAAATCGGAGACTGAGCCACCCCGGCCTCCAAATCGGAGGCTGAGCCACCCCGGCCTCCAAATCGGAGGCTGAGCCACCCCGGCCTCCAAATCGGAGGCTGAGCCACCCCGGCCTCCAAATCGGAGGCTGAGCCACCCCGGCCTCCAAATCGGAGGCTGAGCCACCCCGGCCTCCAAATCGGAGGCTGAGCCACCCCGGCCTCCAAATCGGAGGACGAGCCACCCCGGCCTCCAAATCGGAGGACGAGCCACCCCGGCCTCCAAATCGGAGGCTGAGCCACCCCGGCCTCCATATCGGAGGCTGATCGACCCCGGCCTCCATATCGGAGGCTGATCGACCCCGGCCTCCAAATCGGAGGCTGAGCCACCCCGGCCTCCAAATCGGAGGCTGAGCCACCCCGGCCTCCATATCGGAGGCTGATCGACCCCGGCCTCCAAATCGGAGGCTGAGCCACCCCGGCCTCCAAATCGGAGGCTGAGCCACCCCGGCCTCCAAATCGGAGGCTGAGCCACCCCGGCCTCCAAATCGGAGGCTGAGCCACCCCGGCCTCTAAATAGGAGGCTGAGCCACCCCGGCCTCCAAATCGGAGGCTGAGCCACCCCGGCCTCCAAATCGGAGGCTGAGCCACCCCGGCCTCCAAATCGGAGGCTCATCAACCCCGGCCTCCAAATCGGAGGCTCATCGACCCCTGCCTCCAAATCTGAAGCTCAACGACCCCGGCCTCCAAATTGGAGGCTGAGCGACCCCAGCCTCCAAATCTTACCCAGAGTGGCCCCACCCACCAAATCAGACCCAGAGAGGCCCCGCCCACCAAATAGGACCCTGAGGGGCCCCGCCCACCAAATCGGACCCTGTGGGGCCCCGCCCACCAAATCGGACCCTGAGAGGCCCCGCCCACCAAATTGGACCCAGAGTGGTCCTGCCCACCAAATTGGACCCAGAGTGGTCCCGCCCACCAAATTGGACCCAGTGGGGCTCCGCCCACGAAATCGGACCCTGAGGGGCCGCGGCCACCAAATCGGACCCTGAGGGGCCCCACCCACCAAATCGGACCCTGAGGGGCCCCGGCCACCAAATCGGACCCTGAGTGGCCCCGGCCACAAAATCGGACCCTGAGTGGCCCCGGCCACAAAATCGGACCCTGAGGGGCCCCACCCACAAAATCGGACCCTGAGGGGCCCCACCCACAAAATCAGACCCTGAGGCCAAAGTGGCCCCTGAGAGGCACCCACAGTTAAATCGTATCCTGACTTGAAAGTCTTGCAGGGGCAGCAGGCAAGTCTCTCTTAAAGGGGCAGCCCGGGCACCATTTCAAACCACTATCTGTACTTCCTTCAGGAAATACACATCTAGTATTATTATTACTATTCAGTTGATTTCCGCAATTAATGCGGCCCGAACCGCTACACACACAGACTCCATTGAGATGTCGTTTCGAAGCCAGTGTCCATGAGTGGTGTGCTAAGTATTTTTCGTGTCGATCGGATTTGTAGTATTTGCGCAATTTAGGTTTGAATAAACATTTTCCTGTCATTGGAATACACTGCCTCAATGCATTTTAATGGGAAAATGTTGCCATAGGCAAAACATGGGGCAGTCATGAGGTGGCAGCTAAGCTCATTGATATGCGCAGGCCAGGACCGGCGTCAGCACGTGGCGCACCCTGGCGAGATGGGAGGGCCCACTCACGCTGTCTGGGATACCCGCCAGCCGCCGCCACGCCCCCCAATGTAGTGACCCCATCCTGCGCCCTCCGCGAGGGACCCACACAGTGATGCAGCCCCTTATGCCTCTTTCACACTTCAGTTATTTGCATCAGTTATAATACGCCAAAAAGGCAGACAAGCGGATCCGCTCTCAACTGATGTGAACGGATGGCACAGGATCCGTTTTTAGACGGATCCTGAAAATGAGGGAATTTAAAGGAATCGGTTGCAGAGAGAGAGAGAGAGAGAGAGAGAGAATTTTTTATCCGGCACCCAGACAGATTTTGGGGTTAATTCAGTGTCTGGAGGATCCGCCGGCAAAAAAAACGTTGCAAGCTCCGTTTGGAAATCTTTGAGGATGTTAACGGACACTAAGATTTTGGCGGATCCTCAAAAAAATGGATGCAACGGACGGCAATCAGTCAGGATCCGCCAATAATGAAAGTCAATGGGGAAAAAAACGGATCCGCAAAGAAAAATGGCGGATCGGTTTTTTTCAAAATTGGCGGATCTTGACTGTCAAAAACGGAAGTGTGAAAGAGGCCTTACTGCCAGCAATGATCATCACTTCCTTCGGCTGTAATCTTGTGTGCGGCGCCGACACAGGACTTGTGATGAGGTCACAGGAGGGGAGGAGTCAGGGGTCACATGATCAGGGTGGCTGCAGGACTCTGCTGTGCTGGCAACTTGTCATTATGTTGCTGGTCTGGATGGATGAGGTAACGTTTATGTGTGGGACAGTGGGATCAGGGAGGGGTTTAACAAGGTGGATGTAGCAGAGCCGTGTGTGTACTTGTGTGGGGTCAGGGAGGGGTTTAACAAGGTGGATGTAGCAGAGAAGTGTGTGTACTTTGTGTGGGGTTAGGAGGGGTTTACAAGGTGGATGTATCAGAGCCGTGTGTGTACTTGTGTGGGGTCAGGAGGTGTTTTACAAGGTGGATGTAGCAGAGCCGTGTGTGCACTTGTGTGGGGTCAGGAGATGTTTTACAAGGTGGATGTAGCAGAGCCGTGTGTACTTTGTGTGGGGTTAGGAGGGGTTTACAAGGTGGATGTAGCAGAGCCGTGTGTGTAATTGTGTGGGGTCAGGAGGGGTTTTACAAGGTGGATGTAGCAGAGCCGTGTGTGTACTTGTGTGGGGTCAGGAGGGGTTTACAAGGTGGATGTAGCAGAGCCGTGTGTGTACTTGTGTGGGGTCAGGAGGGGTTTACAAGGTGGATGTAGCAGAGCCGTGTGTGTACTTGTGTAGGGTCAGGAGGTGTTTTACAAGGTGGATGTAGCAGGGCTGTGTGTGTACTTGTGTGGGGTCTGGAGGAGGGGTTTTACAAGGTGGAAGTAGCAGAGCCATGTGTGTACTTGTGTGGGGTTAGGAGGGGTTTACAAGGTGGATGTAGCAGAGCCGTGTGTGTAATTGTGTGGGGTCAGGAGGGGTTTGACAAGGTGAATGTAGCAGAGCCGTGTGTGTACTTGTGTGGGGTCAGGAGGGGTTTACAAGGTGGATGTAGCAGAGCCGTGTGTGTACTTGTGTGGGTCAGGAGGGGTTTTACAAGGTGGATGTAGCAGTGCCGTGTGTGTACTTGTGTAGGGTCAGGAGGTGTTTTACAAGGTGGATGTAGCAGGGCTGTGTGTGTACTAGTGTGGGGTCAGGAGGAGGGGTTTTACAAGGTGGAAGTAGCAGGGCTGTGTGTGTACTTGTGTGGGGTCAGGAGGGGTTTACAAGGTGGATGTAGCAGAGCCGTGTGTGTACTTGTGTGGGGTCAGGAGGTGTTTTACAAGGTGGATGTAGCAGAGCCGTGTGTGTACTTGTGTGGAGTCAGGAGGTGTTTTACAAGGTGGATGTAGCAGAGCCGTGTGTACTTTGTGTGGGGTTAGGAAGGGTTTACAAGGTGGATGTAGCAGAGCCGTGTGTGTAATTGTGTGGGGTCAGGAGGGGTTTTACAAGGTGGATGTAGCAGAGCCGTGTGTGTACTTGTGTGGGGTCAGGAGGGGTTTACAAGGTGGATGTAGCAGAGCCGTGTGTGTACTTGTGTGGGGTCAGCAGGTGTTTTAAAGGTGGATGTAGCAGAGCCGTGTGTGTACTTGTGTGGGGTCAGGAGGTGTTTTAAAGGTGGATGTAGCAGAGCCGTGTGTGTACTTGTGTGGGGTCAGGAGGTGTTTTACAAAGTGGATGTAGCAGAGCCGTGTGTGTACTTGTGTGGGGTCAGGAGGGGTTTACAAGGTGGATGTAGCAGAGCTGTGTGTGTTCTTGGGTGGGGTCAGGAGGGGTTTACAAGGTGTATGTAGCAGAGCCGTGTGTGTACTTGTGTGGGGTCAGGAGTGGTTTTACAAGGTGGATGTAGCAGAGCCGTGTGTGTTCTTGGGTGGGGTCAGGAGGGGTTTACAAGGTGTATGGAGCAGAGCGTGTGTGTACAAGGTGTACGGAGCAGAGCCGTGTGTGTACGAGGTGTATGGAGCGAAGCCGTGTGTGTACGAGGTGTATGGAGCAGAGCCGTGTGTGCACGAGATGTACGGAACGGAGCCCTGTGTGTATGGCGTTGAGCCGTGTATTTATGGAGCGGAGCAGAGCCGGGGGTGTACGGAGTGAAGCTGCGTGTGTACAAGGTGTACGGAGCGGAGCCGTGTGTGTGTACGAGGCATACAAAGCGGAGCCGTGTGTGTACGAGGTGTATGGTGGTGAGCATTTATACCTCCCAAGTCCGAACTGTCCCGGATCCAGTGAGACAGTCCCGATTTTGACAGAGAGACTGCCCCAGCCGGGAGCATACTTTCCCCGCGGGACACAGGAGTACACAGCGGAGCCCCAAGGAGCAATTTAAAACTTGCACGTAACGTTCTACCGGAAGTGACGTGCTGGAAGCTGACCAGAAATGAGGTAATTTCAGTAGGAGATTGGAACGGAACCATGGAGGCACTTCAGGGAATGCTTCAGATCCATCACCGTGTCCTCTGACAGAGCGGACAGCGGGATCGCCTTGGAATCGGGGATGTTGGCCATGTGAACGGATCATGATATGTCCTGCACCAGGAGGCTCAGGTGGACACTACAATGGGAGCTGGGCTGCTATGGTATCTTTATAGAATTTTTCTTTCTCTGTTTCTTTCTCTCTCTGTTCTCTCTAATCTTTTTTTTTTCTCTCTCTCTGATCTTTCTCTCTCTGTTCTCTTTCTTTCTTTCTTTCTGTCTCTGTTCTTTCTCTCTCCCTCTGTCTGTTCTCTCTTTCCTCTCTTTCTCTCTCTCTGTTCTTTCTTTCCCCTCTTTCTCTCTGTTCTTTCCCCTCTTTCTTTTTCTCTCTACCTCTCTGTTCTTTCTTTCTTTCCCCTCCTTCTTTTTCTCTCTCTCCCTGTTCTTTTTTTCTGTCGACTCTTTTTCTCTTTGTTCTTTCTCTCTCCGTTCTTTCTTTCCCCTCTTTTTTCTCTCTCCCTCTCTGTTCTTTATTCCCCTCTTTCTTTCTTTCTCTCTCTCTGTTCTTTATTTCTGTCCACTCTTTCTTTCTCTTTGTTCTTTTTCTTTCATTTTTTCTTTCTTTCTGTTCTTTCTTTCTTTATTCTTTCTTTCTCTTTCTCTCTGTTCTTTTCTTTCTCTCTCTGTTCTTCTTTTCTTTCTCTCTCTGTTCTTCCTTTCTCTCTCTGTTCTTCCTTTCTTTCTCTCTGTTCTTTATTTTCTTTCTTTCTTTCTCTGTTCATTCTTTTTATGTTCTTTCTTTCTCTTTCTCTCTCTGTATCTTTCTCTTTTCTTCCTTCCATTATTTCTCTTTCTTTCTCTGTTCTTTATTTCCCCTATTTCTTTCTTTCTGTTCTCTCTCTGTTCTCTCTCTCTCTTCTTTCTTTCATGCGTACACTACTAATCAGTAGCCTCCATCACAAGAACGTGTTTTGCCACAGAACGAGTGTCCGTGTGGATCACATGCGTGTCCGTGTGATCCACACGGAGACAAGTCCGTTTTTGGCCGTCACCACGGATGTCACACGGCATGAGTCGTGGTATGTGTTAAGGGGGGGCCAATTGAGACTTTTTCGCCCGGGGCCCTCAGAAACCTGGAGCCGGCCCTAGCGCAGGCACACCCAGTTACTATGCCAACGAATACGAACTTTACATGACCCCAGCAGGACACAGTTTCTGCCAGATAATATCAGCTCTTAAAGCGAAACCCACAGCACAAATGCAAATCTAGCTTCATCACATGACACATGCCCCTGAAAGATAATGTGCGCCGAAGTGGATTTAGAAGCCCAGTGCGCCAAACTAGCTCTTATAGGGCCGACGTGGCTAAGTGATTCTTAAAGGGCCGGCGCACCGAAATGAGTTTTAAAGGGCCAGCGCGCCAAATCAAAACCTGAGTGACCCCAGGCTCCAAATCGGAGGCTGAGCCACCCCAGCCTCTAAATCGGAGGCTGATCGACCCTGGCCAAGAAATCTGAGGCTGAGCCACCCCGGCCACCAAATCGGACCCAGAGTGGCCCCGCCCACCAAATCAGATCCTGAGTGGCCCCACCCATCAAATCAGACCCTGAGGGGCCCCACAGGCCAAAGTGGCCCCTGAGAGGCACCCACAGTTAAAACGAATCCTGAGTTGAAAGTCTTGCAGGGGCAGCAGGCAAGTCTCTCTTAAAGGGGCAGCCCGGGCACCATTTCAAACCACTATCTGTACTTCCTTCAGGAAATACACATCTAGTATTATTATTACTATTCAGTTGATTTCCGCAATTAATGCGGCCCGAACCGCTACACGCACAGACTCCGTTGAGGCCTCGTTTCGAAGCCAGCGTCCATGAGTGGTGTGCTAAGTATTTTTCATGTAGATCGGATTTGGAGTTTTTGCGCAATTTGCGTTTGAAAAAACATTTTCCTCAATGCATTTCAATGGGAAAATGTTGCCATAGGGAAAACATGGGACAGTTGTGAGGTGGCAGTTAAGCTCATTGATATGCGCAGGCTCACCCAGTTAGTATGCCAACGCCTATGAACTTCACATGACCTCTCTAGGACAGCGTTTCTGGCAGATAATTTCAGCTCTTAAAGCGAAACCAACAGCATAAATGCAAATCTAGCTTCATCACATGACGTATGCCACTGAGAGAGAATGTGCGCCAAAGTGGATTTAGAAGCCCAGTGAACCAAACTGGCTCTTATAGGGCCGACGTGCCACAGTGATTCTTAAAGGGCCGGCTCACTGAAATGAGTCTTAAAGGGCCGGCGCGCCAAATCGAAAGCTGAGTGACCCCAGGCTCCAAATCGGAGGCTGAGCCACCCCGACCTCCAAATTGGAGGCTGATCCACCCTGGCCTCCAAATCGGACCGAGCGTGGCACCGCTAAAAAAAATCAGACCCTGAGTGGCCCCGCCCACCAAAACAGACCCAGAGTGGCACAGCCCACCAAATCGGGCCCCGCCCACCAAATCGGTCCCAGAGTGGCCCCGCCCACCAAATCGGACCCAGAGTGGCCCCACCCAACAAATCAGACCCTGAGGGGCCCCGCTCAGCAAATCAGACTCTAAGGGGTCCGGCCCACCAAATCGGACCCTGAGGGGCCCCGCTCACCAAATCGGATCCTGATGGGCCCCGCTCACCAAATCGGACCCTGAGGCCAAAGTGGCCCCTGAGAGGCACCCACAGTTAAAACGGATCCTAAGTTGAAAGTCTTGCAGGGGCAGCGGGCAAGTCTCTCTTAAAGGGGGAGCCCGGGCACCATTTCAAACCAATATCTGTACTTCCTTCAGGAAATACACATCTAGTATTATTATTACTATTCAGTTGATTTCCGCAATTAATGCAGCCCGAACCGCTACACGCACAGACTCCGTTGAGGACTCGTTTCGAAGCCAGCATCCACGAGTGGTGTGCTAAGTATTTTTCGTGTCGATCGGATTTGTAGTTTTTGCGCAATTTGCATTTGAAAAAACACTTTCCTCAACGCATTTCAATGGGAAAATGTTGCCATAGGGAAAACATGGGACAGTCGTGAGGTGGCAGTAAAGCTCATTGATATGCGCAGGCTCACCCAGTTACTATGCCAATGCCTACGAACATCACATGACCTCTCCAGGACAGAGTTTCTGGCAGATAATTTCAGCTCTTAAAGCGAAACCCACAGCACAAATGCAAATGTAGCTTCATCACATGACGCATGCCCCTGAGAGAGAATGTGCGCGAAAGTGGATTTAGAAGCCCAGTGAGCCAAACTGGCTCTTAAAGGGCCGACGCGCCAAAGTGATTCTTAAAGGGCCGGCGCACCGAAATGAGTCTTAAAGGGCCGTCGCGCCAAAATCGAAAGCTGAGTGACCCCAGGCTCCAAATCGGAGGCTGAGCCACCCCGGCCTCCAAATCGGAAGCTGAGCCACCCTGGCCTCCAAATCGGACCCAGCGTGGCCCCGCTTAAAAAAATCAGACCCTGAGTGGCCCCGCCCACCAAAAACGACCCAGAATGGCACAGCCCACCAAATCGGACCCTGAGGGGCCCCGCCCACCAAATCGGACCCAGTGACCCAGCCCACCAAATCGGACACTTAAAGGCCCCGCCCACCATATCGGACCCAGAGTGGCCCCGCCTACTAAATCGGACTCTGAGGGGCCCCGCCCACCAAATCAGACCCTGAGGGGCACCGCCCACTAAATCGGACCGAGAGTGGCCCCGCCCACCAAATCGGACCCCAAGGGGCACCGCACACTAAATCGGACCGAGAGTGGCCCCGCCCACCAAATCGGACCCTGAGGAGCCCCGCCCACCAAATCAGACCCCAAGGGGCCCCGCCCACCAAATTGGACCCTGAGGGGCCCCGCCCACCAAATCGGACCCAGAGTGGCCCCCCACCAAATTGGACCCAGAGTGGCCCCGCCCACCAAAATGGACCCAGGGTGCTCCGCCCACAAAATCAGACCCTAGGGGGCCCCATCCACAAAATCGGACCCTGAGTGGACCCGGCCACAAAATCGGACTCTGAGGGGCCCCGGCCACAAAATCAGACCCTGAGGGGCCCCACCCACAAAATCGGACCCTGAGGGGCCCCGGCCACAAAATCAGACCCTGAGGGGCCCCGGCCACAAAATCAGACCCTGAAGGGCCCCGGCCACAAAATCAGACCCTGAAGGGCCTCGGCCACAAAATCAGACCCTGAGGGGCCCCGGCCACAAAATCAGACCCTGAAGGGCCTCGGCCACAAAATCGGACCCTGAGTGGCCCCGCCCACCAAAAACGACCCAGAATGGCACAGCCCACCAAATCGGACCCTGAGGGGCCACGCCCACCAAATCGGACCCAGTGACCCAGCCCACCAAATCGGACACTTAAAGGCCCCGCCCACCATATCGGACCCAGAGTGGCCCCGCCTACTAAATCGGACTCTGAGGGGCCCCGCCCACCAAATCAGACCCTGAGGGGCACCGCCCACTAAATCGGACCGAGAGTGGCCCCGCCCACCAAATCGGTCCCCAAGGGGCACCGCACACTAAATCGGACCGAGAGTGGCCCCGCCCACCAAATCGGACCCTGAGGAGCCCCGCCCACCAAATCAGACCCCAAGGGGCCCCGCCCACCAAATTGGACCCTGCCCACCAAATCGGACCCAGAGTGGCCCCCCACCAAATTGGACCCAGAGTGGCCCCGCCCACCAAAATGGACCCAGGGTGCTCCGCCCACAAAATCAGACCCTAGGGGGCCCCATCCACAAAATCGGACCCTGAGTGGACCCGGCCACAAAATCGGACTCTGAGGGGCCCCGGCCACAAAATCAGACCCTGAGGGGCCCCACCCACAAAATCGGACCCTGAGGGGCCCCGGCCACAAAATCAGACCCTGAGGGGCCCCGGCCACAAAATCAGACCCTGAAGGGCCCCGGCCACAAAATCAGACCCTGAAGGGCCTCGGCCACAAAATCAGACCCTGAGGGGCCCCGGCCACAAAATCAGACCCTGAAGGGCCTCGGCCACAAAATCGGACCCTGAGGGGCCCCACCCACAAAATCGGACCCTGAGGGGCCCCATCCACAAAATCGGACCCTGAGGGGCCCCAACCACAAAATCGGACCCTGAGGGGACCCAGCCACAAAATTGGACCCTGAGGGGCCCCAGCCGCAAAATCGGACCCTGAGGGTCCCCGGCCACAAAATTGCACCCTGAGGGTCCCCGGCAACAAAATCGGACCCTGAGGGGCCCCACCCACAAAATCGGACCCAGAGAGGCCACACCCACAAAATCGGACCCTGAGGAATCCCGGCCAGCAATTCAAGGCCTGAGGAGCCCAGGCCACCGAATCGGATCCTGAGGGGCCCCACCCACCAAATCAGACCCTGAGGCCAAAGTGGCCCCTGAGAGGCACCCACAGTTAAAACAGATCCTGAGTTGAAAGTCTTGCAGGGGCAGCAGGCAAGTCTCTCTTAAAGGGGCAGCTCGGGCACCATTTCAAACCACTATCTGTACTTCCTTCAGGAAATACACATCTAGTTATAGTGGTTTGAAAAAACCACTATATTGTAATCCGAATGCTGCTAACTTCTTCTTCTTCTTCTTCTTCTTATTATTAAGTTGATTTCCGCAATTAATGCGGCCCGAACCGCTACACGCACAGACTCCGTTGAGGTGTCGTTTCGAAGCCAGCGTCCATGAGAGGTGTGCTAAGTATTTTTCGTGTCGATCGGATTTGTAGTTTTTGCGCAATTTGCGTTTGAAAATTTTTTTTCCCATCATTGGAATGCACTGTCTCCAATGCTTTTCAATAGGAAATGGCAAAACGTGCCCTGAGGCGATTGAAATGACAGTTGAGCTCATTGATATGCGCAGGCAGACCCAGTTACTATGCCAACGCCTACGAACGTCACATGACATCTCCAGAACAGAGCTTTTGCCACATAATATCAGCTCTTAAAGCTAAACCCACAGCACAAAGGCAAATCTAGCTTCATCACATGACGTATGCCCCTGAGAGAGAATGTGTGTGCCAAAGTGGATTTAGAAGCCCAGTGAGCCACCCTGGCTCTTAAAGGGCCGACGCGCCAAATTGATTCTTAAAGAGCCGGCGCACCAAAATGAGTCTTAAAGGGCCGGCGCGCCAAATCGAAAGCTGAGTGACCCAAGGCTCCAAATCGGAGGCTGATAGACCCTGGCCTACAAAAAGGAGGCTGAGCAACCCTGGCATCCAAATCGGACCCAGAGTGGCCCCGCCCACGAAGTTGGACCCAGAGTGGCCTCGCCCACCAAATCAGACCCAGAGTGGCCCCGCCCACCAAATTGGACCCTGAGGAGCCCCACCCGCAAAATCGGACCCTGAAGGCCCCACCCACAAAATCGGACCCTGAGGGGCCCCACCCACAAAATCGGACCCTGACTGGCCCCGGCCACAAAATCGGACCCTGACGGGACCCGGACACAAAATCGGACCCTGAGGGACCCCACCTACAAAATTGAACCCCGAGGGGCCCCAACCACAAAATCGGACCCTGAGGGGCCCCAACCACAAAATCGGACCCAGAGTGGACCTGCCCACCAAAATGGACCCAGGGGGCTCCACCCACAAAATCAGACCCTAAGGGGCCCCACCCACAAAATCGGACCCTGAGTAGACCCGGCCACAAAATCAGACCCTGAGGGGCCCCAACCACAAAATCGGACCCTGAGGGGCCCCGGCCACAAAATTGGACCCTGAGGGGCCCCAGCCACAAAATCGGACCCTGAGGGGCCCCAGCCACAAAATTGGACCCTGAGGGTCCCCGGCCACAAAATCGGACCCTGAGCGGCCCAACCACAAAATCGGACCCTGAGGGGCCCCGGCCACAAAATCGGACCCTGAGGGGCCCCGGCCACGAAATCAGGCCCTGACGGGTGCCGGCCACAAAATCGGACCCTGAGGGGCCCCAACCACAAAACCGGACCCTGAGGGGCCCCAACCACAAAACCGGACCCTGAGGGGCCCCAACCACAAAATCGGACCCTGAGGGGCCCCGGCCACAAAATCGGACCCTGAGAGACCCCGGCCACAAAATCGAACCCAGAGGGGCCCCACCCACAAAATTGGACCCTGAGCGCCCCCAACCACAAAATCGGCCCTGAGGGGCCCCAACCCCAAAATCGGACCCTGAGGGGCCCCGGCCACAAAATCGGACCCTCAGGGGCCCCGCCCTCAAAATCGGACCCTGAGGGGCCCCTCCCTCAAAATCAGACCCTGAGAGGCCCCGCCCACCAAATGAGACCCTGAGGGGCCCCGCCAACCAAATCGGACTCTAAGGGGCCCCAACCACAAAATCAGACCCTGAGGGCCCCCAACCACAAAATAGGACCCTAAGGGGCCCCACCCTCAAAATCGGACCCTGAGTAGACCCGGCCACAAAATCAGACCCTGAGGGGCCCCAACCACAAAATCGGACCCTGAGGGGCCCAGGCCACAAAATCGAACCCTGAGGGGCCCCACCCTCAAAATCGGATCCTGAGGGGCCCAACCAACAAAATCGGACTCTGAGGGGCCCCAGCCACAAAATCGGACACTGAGGGGCCCCACCCACAAAATCAGATCCTGAGGGGATCCGGCCACAAAATCAAACCCTGAGGGGCCCCACCCACAAAATCGGACCCTGAGGGGCCCCAACCACAAAATCGGACCCTGAGGGGCCCCGGCCACAAAATCGGACCCTGCGGGGCCCCGGCCACAAAATCGGACCCTGCGGGACTCCGCCTACAAAATCGGACCCTGAGGGGATCCGGCTACAAAATTAGACCCTGAGGGGCCCCACCCACAAAATTGGACCCTGAGGGGCCCCACCCACAAAATCGGACCGAGGGGCCCCACCCACAAAATCGGACCCTGAGGGGCCACACCCACAAAATCGGACCCTGAGGGGCCACACCCACAAAATCGGAGCCTGAGGGATCCCCGCCAAGGAATCAGATCCTGAGGCGCCCCACCCACCAAATCAGACCCTGAGGCCAAAGTGGCCCCTGAGAGGCACTCACAGTTAAAATGGATCCTGAGTTGAAAGTCTTGCAGAGGCAGCAGGCAAGTCTCTCTTAAAGGGGCAGCCCGGGCACCATTTCAAACCACTATCTGTACTTCCTTCAGGAAAAACACATCTAGTATTATTATTACTATTCAGTTGATTTCCGCAATTAATGCGACCCGAACCGCTACACGCACAGACTCCGTTGAGGTGTCGTTTCGAAGCCAGCGTCCACGAGTGGTGTGCTAAGTATTTTTCGTGTCGATCAGATTTGTAGTTTTTGCGCAATTTGCGCTTTAAAAAACATTTTCCTGTCATTGGAATGCACTGTCTCCAATGCATTTTAACGGGAAAATGTTGCCATAGTGAAAACACGGTGCAGTCGTGAGGTGGCAGTTATGCTCATTGATATGCGTAGGCCAGGGCCGGCGTCAGCACCCGGGCAAATGCCAGGGCCCTGGTGAAATGGGAGGGCCCACTCACGCTGTCTGGGATACCCGCCGGCCGCCGCCATGCCCCCATGTACTGACCCCAACCTGCGCCCTCCGCGAGGGACCCACGCAGTGACGCAGCCCCTTAGGCTGAGTGCAGACGACTTTTTGGCCCTGCGGATTTTTCCGCTCAGAATGGAATAAATCCACTGGTCAAATGACCTGCATTTTTCCTGCGGATTTCTTCCATTTTTCCTGCGGTTTTATTGTGGTTTTTGTACGGTTTTCCCCCTGCGGTTTTGGAGACAGGGGAGATGGAAAACCGCACAAAAGAAGTAACATGCTGCGGATTTTGAACCGCAGGAAAACCGCACGGAAAAATCCCCAGCGTCTGCACAGCGGTTTTTTTTTCATTGATTTTAAGGATACTGTACATCACAATGCGGATATGCAACGTTTCTGCGTGGTAAAATCCGCTGCGGATCCACTGGATATCTGCATCGTGTGCACACAGCCTTACTGCCAGCAATGGTCATCGCTTCCTTCGGCTGTAATCTTGTGTGCGGTGCCGGCAAAGGACCTGTGATGAGGTCACAGGAGGGGAGGAGTCAGGGGTCACATGATCAGGGCGGCTGCAGGACTCTGCTGTGCTGGTCGCTTGTCATTATGGTGCTAGTCTGGATGGATGAGGTAATGTTTATGTGTGGGACAGTGGGGTCAGGGAGGGGTTTACAAGGTGGATGTAGCAGAGCCATGTGTGTACTTGTGTGGGGTCAGGAGGGGTTTACAAGGTGGATGTAGCAGAGCTGTGTGTGTACTTGTGTGGGGTCAGGAGGGGTTTTACAAGGTGGATGTAGCAGAGCCTTCTGTGTACTTGTGTGGGGTCAGGAGGGGTTTTACAAGGTGGATGTAGCAGAGCCGTGTGTGTACTTGTGTGGGGTCGGGAGGAGGGGTTTACAAGGTGGATGTAGCAGAGCCGTGTGTGTACTTGTGTGGGGTCAGGAGGGGTTTACAAGGTGGATGTAGCAGAGCTGTGTGTGTACTTATGTGTGGGGTCAGGAGGGGTTTTACAAGGTGTATGTAGCAGTGCCGTGTGTGTACTTGTGTGGGGTCGGGAGGAGGGGTTTACAAGGTGGACGTAGCAGAGCCGTGTGTGTACTTGCGTGGGGTCAGGAGGGGTTTACAAGGTGGATGTAGCAGTGCTGTGTGTGTACTTGTGTGGGGTCAGGAGGGGTTTACAAGGTGGATGTAGTAGAGCCATGTGTGTACTTGTGTGGGGTCAGGAGGGGTTTACAAGGTGGATGTAGCAGTGCCGTGTGTGTACTTGTGTGGGGTCAGGAGGGGTTTTACAAGGTGAATGTAGCAGAGTCGAGTGTGTACTTGTGTGGGGTCAGGAGGGGTTTACAAGGTCGATGTAGCAGTGCCGTGTGTGTACTTGTGTGGGGTCAGGAGGGGTTTACAAGGTGGATGTAGTAGAGCCGTGTGTGTACTTGTGTGGGGTCAGGAGGGGTTTACAAGGTGGATGTAGTAGTGTCGTGTGTGTACTTGTGTGGGGTCAGGAGGGGTTTACAAGGTGAATGTAGCAGAGTCGTGTGTGTACTTGTGTGGGGTCAGGAGGGGTTTACAAGGTGGATGTAGCAGTGCCGTGTGTGTACTTGTGTGGGGTCAGGAGGGGTTTTACAAGGTGAATGTAGCAGAGTCGTGTGTGTACTTGTGTGGGGTCAGGAGGGGTTTACAAGGTGGATGTAGCAGAGCCGTATGTGTACTTATGTGGGGTCAGGAGGTGTTTTACAAGGTGGATGAAGCAGAGCCGTGTGTGTACTTATGTGGGGTCAGGAGGGGTTTTCAAGGTGGATGTAGCAGAGCTGTGTGTGTACTTGTGTGGGGTCATGAAGGGTTTTACAAGGTGGATGAGGCAGTGCCGTGTGTGTACTTGTGTGGGGTCAGGAGGGGTTTTACAAGGTGGATGTAGCAGAGCCGTGTGTGTAATTGTGTGGGGTCAGGAGGGGTTTTACAAGGTGGATGTAGCAGAGCTGTGTGTGTACTTGTGTGGGGTCATGAGGGGTTTACAAGGTGGATGTAGCAGTGCCGTGTGTGTACTTGTGTGGGGTCAGGAGGGGTTTTACAAGGTGGATGTAGCAGAGCCGTGTGTGTACGAGGTGTACGGAGTAGAGCTGTGTGTGTACGAGGCGTACGGAGTGAAGCCGTGTGTGCACGAGGTGTACGGAGCAGAGCCGTGTGTGTACGAGGTGTACGGAGCAGTTGTGTGTGTACGAGGTGTACGGAGCAGTCGTGTGTGTACGAGGTGTACGGAGCAGAGCCGTGTGTGTACGATGTGTACGGAGTGAAGCCGTGTGTGTACGAGATGTACGGAGCAGAGCCGTGTGTGTACGAGGTGTACGGAGCAGAGCCGTGTGTGTACGAGGTGTACGGAGTGAAGCCGTGTGTGAACGAGGTGTACGGAGCAGAGCCGTGTGTGTACGAGGTGTACGGAGCAGTGCCGTGTGTGTACGAGGTGTACGGAGCAGAGCCGTGTGTGTACGAGGTGTACGGAGCAGAGCCGTGTGTGTACGAGGTGTACGGAGCAGAGCCGTGTGTGTACGAGGTGTACGGAGTGAAGCCCTGTGTGTACTAGGTGTACGGAGCTGAGCCGTGTGTTTAAGGAGCGGAGCCGGTGTTTATGGAGCGGAGCAGAGCCGGGGGTGTACGGAGTGAAGCCGTGTGTGTACGAGTTGTATGGTTGGGAGCATTTATACCTCCCGAGTCCCAACCGTCCCGGATCCAGCGAGACAATCCTGATTTTGAGAGAGAGACTGCCCCAGCCGGGAGCATACTTTCCCCGCGGGACACAGGAGTACACAGCGGAGCCCCAAGGAGCAATTTAAAACTTGCACGTAACGTTCTACCGGAAGTGACGTGCTGGAAGCTGACCAGAAATTAGGTAATTTCAGTAGAAGATTGTGACGGAACCATGGAGGCACTTCAGGGAATGCTTCAGATCCATCACCGTGTCTCCTCTGACAGTGCGGACAGCGGGATCGCCTTGAAATCCAGGATGTCGGCCATGTGAGTGGATCATGATATGTCCTGCACCAGGAGGCTCAGATGGGCACTACAATGGGAGCTGGGATGCTATAGTATCTTTATAGAATTTTTCTTCCTCTGTTTCTTTCTCTCAAATCTTTTTTTTCTCTCTGTTCTTTCTTTCTTTCTGTCTCTGTTGTTTCTCTCTCTCTCTGGCCCCGCCCACCAAATCGGCCCCTGAGTGGCCCCCACAGTTAAAATGGATCCTGAGTTGAAAGTCTTGCATGGGCAGCAGGCAAGTCTCTCTTAAAGGGGCAGCCCGGGCACCATTTCAAACCACTATCTGTACTTCCTTCAGGAAATACACATCTAGTATTATTATTACTATTCAGTTGATTTCCGCAATTAATGCGGCCCGATCCGCTACACGCACAGACTCCGTTGAGGTGTCGTTTCGAAGCCAGCGTCCACGAGAGGTGTGCTAAGTATTTTTCGTGTTGATCGGATTTGAAGTTTTTGCGCAATTTGCGTTTGAAAAAACATTTTCTTGTCATTGGAATGCATTGTCTCATTGTATTTTAATGGGAAAATGTTGCCATAGGGAAAACATGGGGCAGTCGTGAGGTGACGGTTATGCTCATTGATATGCTTAGGCCAGGGCCGGCGTCAGCACCCGGGCAAGTGCCGGGGCCCTGGCGAGATGGGAGGACCCACTCACGCTGTCTGGGATACCCGCCGGCCGCCGCCACGCCCCCCATGTACTGACCCCATCCTGAGCCCTCCACGAGGGACCCACGCAGTGACGCAGCCCCTTAGGCTGAGTGCACACGACTTTTTAGCCCTGCGGATTTTTCCACTCAGAATGGAAGAAATCCGCAGGTTAAATGACCTGCATTTTTCCTGCGGATTTCTTCCATTTTTCCTGTGGTTTTCTGTGGTTTTCCTCCTGCGGATTTGGTGACAGGGGAGATGGAAAACCGCACAAAAGAAGTAACATGCTGCGGATTTTGTACCGCAGGAAAACTGCGCAGAAAAATCCGCAGCGTCTGCTGTACGTTTTTTTTTTTTCATTGATGTTAAGGCTACTGTACATCACAATGCGGATATGCAATGTTTCTGCGCGGTAAAATCCGCTGCGGATCCACTGGATATCTGCATCGTGTGCACACAGCCTTACTGCCAGCAATGGTCATCGCTTCCTTCGGCTGTAATCTTGTGTGCGGTGTTGTCACAGGACCTGTGATGAGGTCACAGGAGGGGAGGAGTCAGGGGTCACATGATCAGGGCGGCTGCAGGACTCTGCTGTGCTGGTCGCTTGTCATTACGGTGCTGGTCTGGATGGATGAGGTAACATTTATGTGTGGGACAGTGGGGTCAGGGAGGTGTTTTACAAGGTGGATGTAGCAGAGCCGTGTGTGTACTTGTGTGGGGTCAGGAGGGTTTTACAAGGTGGATGTAGCAGAGCCGTGTGTGTACTTGTGTGGGGTCAGGAGGGGTTTTACAAGGTGGATGTAGCAGAGCCGTGTGTGTACTTGTGTGGGGTCAGGAGGGGTTTTACAAGGTGGATGTAGCAGTGCCGTGTGTGTACTTGTGTGGGGTCAGGAGGGGTTTTACAAGGTGGATGTAGCAGAGCCGCGTGTGTACTTGTGTGGGGTCAGGAGGGGTTTTACAAGGTGGATGTAGCAGAGCCGTGTGTGTACTTGTGTGGGGTCAGGAGGGGTTTTACAAGGTGGATGTAGCAGTGCCGTGTGTGTACTTGTGTGGGGTCAGGAGGGGTTTTACAAGGTGGATGTAGCCGAGCCGCGTGTGTACTTGTGTGGGGTCAGGAGGGGTTTACAAGGTGGATGTAGCAGAGCCGTGTGTGTACTTGTGTGGGGTCAGGAGGGGTTTACAAGGTGGATGAAGCCGAGCTGTGTGTGTACTTGTGTGGGGTCAGGAGGGGTTTACAAGGTGGATGTAGCAGAGCCATGTGTGTACTTGTGTGGGGTCAGGGAGGTGTTTTACAAGGTGGATGTAGCAGAGCCGTGTGTGTACTTGTGTGGGGTCAGGAGGGGTTTTACAAGGTGGATGTAGCAGGGCCGCGTGTGTACTTGTGTGGGGTCAGGAGGGGTTTTACAAGGTGGATGTAGCAGAGCCGCGTGTGTACTTGTGTGGGGTCAGGAGGGGTTTACAAGGTGGATGTAGCAGAGCCGTGTGTGTACTTGTGTGGGGTCAGGAGGGGTTTACAAGGTGGATGAAGCAGAGCCGTGTGTGTACTTGTGTGGGGTCAGGAGGGGTTTACAAGGTGGATGTAGCAGAGCCTTGTGTGTACTTGTGTGGGGTCAGGGAGGGGTTTTACATGGTGGATGTAGCAGAGCCGTGTGTGTACTTGTGTGGGGTTAGGAGGGGTTTA
Organism: Dendrobates tinctorius; assembly: GCF_039654945.1. Lineage (NCBI taxonomy): Eukaryota > Metazoa > Chordata > Amphibia > Anura > Dendrobatidae > Dendrobates > Dendrobates tinctorius. The sequence goes on along the minus strand of NW_027361684.1, from coordinate 66,750,990 downwards.
CAAGGTGGATGTAGCAGAGCCGTGTGTGTACTTGTGTGGGGTCAGGAGGGGTTTTACAAGGTTGATGTAGCAGAGCCGTGTGTGTACTTGTGTGGGGTCAGGAGGGGTTTTACAAGGTGGATGTAGCAGAGCCGTGTGTGTACTTGTGTGGAGTCAGGAGGGGTTTTACAAGGTGGATGTAGCAGAGCCGTGTGTGTACTTTATGTGGGGTTAGGAGGGGTTTACAAGGTGGATGTAGCAGAGCCGTGCGTGTACTTGTGTGGGGTCAGGAGGGGTTTTACATGGTGGATGTAGCAGGGCCGTGTGTGTACTTGTGTGGGGTCAGGAGGGGTTTACAAGGTGGATGTAGCAGAGCCGTGTGTGTACTTGTGTGGGGTAAGGGAGGGGTTTTACAAGGTGGATGTAGCAGTGCCGTGTGTGTACTTGTGTGGGGTCAGGGAGGGGTTTTACAAGGTGGATGTAGCAGGGCCGTGTGTGTACTTGTGTGGGGTCAAGGAGGGGTTTTACAATGTGGATGTAGCAGAGCCGTGTGTGTACTTGTGTGGGGTCAGGGAGGGGTTTTACAATGTGGATGTAGCAGAGCCGTGTGTGTACTTGTGTGGGGTCAGGGAGGGGTGTTACAAGGTGGATGTAGCAGGGCCATGTGTGTTCTTGTGTGGGGTCAGGAGAGGTTTTTCAAGGTGGATGTAGCAGAGCCATGTGTGTACTTGTGTGGGGTCAGGTGGGGTTTTACATGGTGGATGTAGCAGTGCCGTGTGTGTACTTGTGTGGGGTCAGGAGGGGTTTACAAGGTGAATGTAGCAGAGCCGTGTGTGTACTTGTGTGGGGTCAGGGAGGGGTTTTACAATGTGGATGTAGCAGAGCCGTGTGTGTACTTGTGTGGGGTCAGGGAGGGGTTTTTCAAGGTGGATGTAGCAGGGTCGTGTGTGTTCTTGTGTGGGGTCAGGAGGGGTTTACAAGGTGAATGTAGCAGAGCCATGTGTGTACTTGTGTGGGGTCAGGAGGAGGGGTTTACAAGGTGGATGTAGCAGAGCCATGTGTGTACTTTGTGTGGGGTTAGGAGGGGTTTACAAGGTGGATGTAGCAGAGCCGTGTGTGTACTTGTGTGGGGTCAGGAGGGGTTTTACAAGGTGGATGTATCAGAGCTGTGTGTGTACTTGTGTGGGGTCAGGAGGTGTTTTACAAGGTGGATGTAGCAGAGCCATGTGTGTACTTGTGTGGGGTCAGGAGGGGTTTTTCAAGGTGGATGTAGCAGAGCCGTGTGTGTACTTGTGTGGGGTCTGGAGGGGTTTTACATGGTGGATGTAGCAGAGCCATGTGTGTACTTGTGTGGGTCAGGAGGTGTTTTACAAGGTGGATGTAGCAGAGCTGTGTGTGTACTTGTGTGGGTCAGGAGGTGTTTTACAAGGTGGATGTAGCAGAGCCGTGTGTGTACTTGTGTGGGGTCAGGAGGGATTTTACAAGGTGGATGTAGCAGAGCCGTGTGTGTACTTGTGTGGGTCAGGAGGGGTTTTACAAGGTGGATGTAGCAGAGCCGTTTGTGTACTTGTGTGGGTCAGGAGGGGTTTACAAGGTGGATGTAGCAGAGCCGTGTGTGTACTTGTGTGGGGTCAGGAGGGGTTTACAAGGTGGATGTAGTAGAGCCGTGTGTGTACTTGTGTGGGGTCAGGAGGGGTTTTACAAGGTATATGGAGCAGAGCCGTGTGTCTACGAGGTGTACGGAGCAGAGCCGTGTGTGTACGAGGTGTACGGAGCGGAGCCGTGTGTGTACGAGGGGTACGGAGGGGAGCTGAGTGTTTATGAAGCAGAGCCGTGTGTTTATGGAGCGGAGCAGAGCCGGGGGTGTACGAGGTGTATGGTGGGGAGCATTTATACCTCCCGTGTCCCAACTGTCCCGGATCCAGCGAGACAGTCCCGATTTTGAGAGAGAGACTGCCCCAGCCGGGAGCATACTTTCCCCGCGAGACACAGGAGTACACAGCGGAGCCCCAAGGAGCAATTTAAAACATGCACGTAACGTTCTACCGGAAGTGACGTGCTGGAAGCTGACCAGAAATGAGGTAATTTCGGGAGGAGATTGTGACGGAACCATGGAGGCACTTCAGGGAATGCTTCAGATCCATTACCATGTCCTCCTCTGATAGCGCGGACAGTGGATCGCCTTGGAATCGGGGATGTCGGCCATGTGAGCGGATCATGATATGTCCTGCACCAGGAGGCTCAGGTGGGCATTACAATGGGAGCTGGGCTGCTATAGTATCTTTATAGAATTTTTCTTTCTCTGTTTCTCTCTCTCTGTTCTCTTTCTTTCTTTCTCTCTCTCTCTGGCCCCGCCCACCAAATCGGCCCCCGAGTGGCCCCCACAGTTAAAACGGATCCTGAGGTGAAAGTCTTGCAGGGGCAGCAGGCAAGTCTCTCTTAAAGGGGCAGCCGGGTACCATTTCAAACCACTATCTGTACTTCCTTCAGGAAATACACATCTAGTTATAGTGGTTTGAAAAAACCACTATATTGTAATCCGAACGCTGCTAACTTATTCTTCTTCTTCTTCTTCTTATTAATTTGATTTCCGCAATTAATGCGGCCCGAACCGCTACACGCACAGACTCCGTTGAGGTGTCGTTTCGAAGCCAGCGTCCATGAGAGGTGTGCTAAGTATTTTTCGTGTCGATCGGATTTGTAGTTTTTGCGCAATTTGCGTTTGAACATTTTTTTTCCCGTCATTGGAATGCACTGTGTCAATGCTTTTCAATGGGAAGCTTAAAACATGCCCTGAGGCGATTGAAATGGCAGTTGAGCTCATTGATATGCGCAGGCAGACCCAGTTACTATGCCAACGCCTACGAACGTCACATGACATCTCCAGAACAGAGCTTTTGCCACATAATATCAGCTCTTAAAGCTAAACCCGGCACAAATGCAAATCTAGCTTCATCACATGACGCATGCCCCTGAGAGAGAATGTGTGCGCCAAAGTGGATTTAGAAGCCCAGTGAGCCACCCTGGCTCTTAAAGGGCCGACGCGCCAAATTGATTCTTAAAGAGCCGGCGCACCAAAATGAGTCTTAAAGGGCCGGCGCGCCAAATCGAAAGCTGAGTGACCCAAGGCTCCAAATCGGAGGCTGATAGACCCTGGCCTACAAAAAGGAGGCTGAGCAACCCTGGCATCCAAATCGGACCCAGAGTGGCCCCGCCCACGAAGTCGGACCCAGAGTGGCCTCGCCCACCAAATCAGACCCAGAGTGGCCCCGCCCACCAAATTGGACCCTGATGAGCCCCACCCACAAAATCGGACCCTGAGGGGCCCCACCCACAAAATCGGACCCTGAGGGGCCCCACCCACAAAATCGGACCCTGAGGGGCCCCACCCACAAAATCGGACCCTGAGGGGCCCCACCCACAAAATCGGACCCTGACTGGCCCTGGCCACAAAGTCGGACCCTGACGGGACCCGGCCACAAAATCAGACCCTGAGGGACCCCACCTACAAAATTGAACCCCGAGGGGCCCCAACCACAAAATCAGACCCTGAGGGGCCCCAACCACAAAATCGGACCCAGAGTGGACCTGCCCACCAAAATGGACCCAGGGGGCTCCACCCACAAAATCAGACCCTAAGGGGCCCCACCCACAAAATCGGACCCTGAGTAGACCCGGCCACAAAATCAGACCCTGAGGGGCCCCAACCACAAAATCGGACCCTGAGGGGCCCCGGCCACAAAATCGGACCCTGAGGGTCCCCAGCCACAAAATCGGACCCTGAGGGTCCCCGGCCACAAAATCGGACCCTGAGCGGCCCAACCACAAAATCGGACCCTGAGGGGCCCCGGCCACAAAATCAGACCCTGAGGGGCCCCACCCTCAAAATCGGATCCTGAGGGGCCCAACCAACAAAATCGGACTCTGAGGGGACCCAGCCACAAAATCGGACACTGAGGGGCCCCACCCACAAAATCGGACCCTGAGGGGCCCCGGCCACAAAATCGGACCCTGAGCGGCCCAACCACAAAATCGGACCCTGAGGGGCCCCGGCCACAAAATCGGACCCTGAGGGGCCCCAGCCACAAAATCGGACCCTGAGGGGCCCCGGCCACGAAATCGGACCCTGACGGGTGCCGGCCACAAAATCGGAACCTGAGGGGCCCCAACCACAAAACCGGACCCTGAGGGGCCCCAACCACAAAACCGGACCCTGAGGGGCCCCAACCACAAAATCGGACCCTGAGGGGCCCCGGCCACAAAATCAGACCCTGAGAGACCCCGGCCACAAAATCGAACCCAGAGGGGCCCCACCCACAAAATTGGACCCTGAGCGCCCCCAACCACAAAATCGGCCCTGAGGGGCCCCAACCCCAAAATCGGACCATGAGGGGCCCCGGCCACAAAATCGGACCCTCAGGGGCCCCGCCCTCAAAATCGGACCCTGAGGGGCCCCGCCCTCAAAATCGGACCCTGAGAGGCCCCGCCCACCAAATCAGACCCTGAGGGGCCCCGCCAACCAAATCGGACTCTAAGGGGCCCCACCCACAAAATCAGACCCTGAGGGCCCCCAACCACAAAATAGGACCCTAAGGGGCCCCACCCTCAAAATCGGACCCTGAGTAGACCCGGCCACAAAATCAGACCCTGAGGGGCCCCAACCACAAAATCGGACCCTGAGGGGCCCAGGCCACAAAATCGAACCCTGAGGGGCCCCACCCTTAAAATCGGATCCTGAGGGGCCCAACCAACAAAATCGGACCCTGAGGGGCCCCACCCACAAAATCGGACCCTGAGGGGCCCCGGCCACAAAATCGGACCCTGAGGGGCCCCGGCCACAAAATCGGACCCTGAGGGGTCCCAACCACGAAATCAGACCCTGAGGGGCCCCGGACTCAAAATCAGACCGTGAGGGCCCCCGGACTCAAAATCAGACCGTGAGGGCCCCCAACCACAAAATCGGACCCTGAGGGGCCCCAACCACAAAATCGGACCCTGAGAGACCCCGGCCACAAAATCGGACCCTGAGGGTCCCCGGCCACAAAATCGGACCTTGAGAGGCCCCGGCCACAAAATCGGACCCTGAGGGGCCCCGGCCACAAAATCGGACCCTGCGGGGTGCCGGCCACAAAATCAGACCCTGAGGGGTCCCAACCACAAAATCAGACCCTGAGGGGCCCCAGTCACAAAATCAGACCCTGAGCGACCCCAACCACAAAATCGGACCCTGAGGGGCCCCGGCCACAAAATCGGACCCTGAGGGGCCCCAACCACAAAATCGGACGCTGAGCCACCCCGGCCTCCAAATCGGACGCTGAGCCACCCCGGCCTCCAAATCGGAGGCTGAGCCACCCCGGCCTCCAAATCGGAGGCTGAGCCACCCCGGCCTCCAAATCGGAGGCTGAGCCACCCCGGCCTCCAAATCGGAGGCTGAGCCACCCCGGCCTCCAAATCGGAGGCTGAGCCACCCCGGCCTCCAAATCGGAGGCTGAGCCACCCCGGCCTCCAAATCGGAGGCTGAGCCACCCCGGCCTCCAAATCGGAGGCTGAGCCACCCCGGCCTCCAAATCGGAGGCTGAGCCACCCCGGCCTCCAAATCGGAGGCTGAGCCACCCCGGCCTCCAAATCGGAGGCTCATCGACCCCGGCCTCCAAATCGGAGGCTCATCGACCCCGGCCTCCAAATCGGAGGCTCATCGACCCCGGCCTCCAAATCGGAGGCTCTTTGACCTCGGCCTCCAAATCGGAAGCTCAACGACCCCGGCCTCCAAATTGGGGCCAAATCTTACCCAGAGTGGCCACGCCTACCAAATCGGACCCTGTGGGGCCCCGCCCACCAAATCAGACCCTGAGGGGCCCCACCCACAAAACCAGACCCTGAGGGGCCCCAGCCGCAAAATAAGACCCTGAGGGGCCCCACCCACAAAATCGGACCCTGAGAGACCCCGGCCACAAAATCAGACCCTAAGGGGCCCAGGTCACGAAATCGGACCCTGAGGGGCCCCACCCACAAAATCAGACCCTGAGGGGCCCCTCCCACCAAATTAGACCCTGAGGGGCCCCACCCTCAAAATCAGACCCTGAGGGGCCCCAACCACAAAATCGGACCCTGAGAGGCACCGGCTACAAAATTGGACCCTGAGGGGCCCCGGACACAAAATCGGACCCTGAGGGGCCCCGGCCACAAAATCGGACCCTGAGGGGCCCAACCCACAAATTCAGACTCCGTGTCCCCGCCCACCAAATTGGACCCTGAAGGGCCCCGTCCACCAAATTGGACCCAAAGTGGCCCCGCCCACCAAATCAGACCCAGAGTGGCCCCGCCCACCAAATCGGACCCTGAGGGGTCCCGCCCACCAAATCGGACCCTGACGGGCCCCGCCCACCAAATCGGACCCTGAGGGGCCCCGCCCACCAAATCGGACCCTGAGGGGCCCCGCCCACCAAATCGGACCCTGAGGGGCCCCGCCCACCAAATAAAACACTGAGGGGCCCCACCCTCAAAATCAGACCCTGAGGGGCCCCAACCACAAAATCGGACCCTGAGAGGCACCGGCTACAAAATCGGACCCTGAGGGGCCCCGGACACAAAATCGGACCCTGAGGGGCCCCGGCCACAAAATCGGACCCTGAGGGGCCCAACCCACAAAATCGGACCCTGAGGGGCCCAACCCACAAATTCAGACTCAGTGTCCCCGCCCACCAAATTGGACCCTGAAGGGCCCCGTCCACCAAATCAGACCCAGAGTGGCCCCGCCCACCAAATCGGACCCAGAGTGGCCCCGCCCACCAAATGGGATTCTGAGAGGCCCCGCCCACCAAATGGGACCCTGAGGGGCCCCGCCCACCAAATGGGACCCTGAGGGGCCCCGCCCACCAAATGGGACCCTGAGGGGCCCCGCCCACCAAATCGGACCCTGAGGGGCCCCGCCCACCAAATCTGACCCTGAGGGGCCCCGCCCACCAAATCTGACCCTGAGGGGCCCCGCCCACCAAATCGGATTCTGAAAGGCCCCAACCACAAAATCGGATCCTGAGGGGCCCCACCCACAAAATCGGACCCTGAGGGTCCCCGCTGACCAAATTGAACTCTGAGGGGCCCCGCCCACCAAATCGGACCCAGAGTGGCCCGCCCACCAAATCACACCTAGAGTGTCCCCGCTCACCAAATCGGACCCCGAGGGGCCCCACCCACCAAATCGGACCCCGAGGGGCCCCGCCCACCAAATCGGACCCCGAGCGGCCCCGTCCACCAAATCGGACCCCAAGGGATCCCGCCCACCAAATCGGACCCCGAGGGTCCCCGTCAACCAAATTGGACCCTGAGGGGCCCCTCCCACCAAATCGGACTCTGATACATCCCGCCCACCAAATCAGACCCTGAGGGGCCCAGCTCACCAAATTGTACCCAGAGTGGCCCAGCTCACCAAATTGTACCCAGAGTGGCCCCGCCCACCAAATTGTACCCAGAGTGGCCCCGCCCACCAAATTGTACCCAGAGTGGCCCCGCCCACCAAATTGTACCCAGAGTGGCCCCGCCCACCAAATTGTACCCAGAGTGGCCCCGCCCACCAAATTGTACCCAGAGTGGCCCCGCCCACCAAATTGTACCCAGAGTGGCCCCGCCCACCAAATTGTACCCAGAGTGGCCCCGCCCACCAAATTGTACCCAGAGTGGCCCAGCCCACCAAATTGTACCCTGAGGGGCCCCACCCACAAAATCGGACCCTAAGGGGCCCCACCCACAAAATTGGACCCTGAGGTGCCCCGGCCACAAAATTGGACCCTGAGGGGCCCCACCCACAAAATCGGACCCTGAGGGGATCCGGCCACAACATTGGACCCTGAGTGTCACCACTCACAAAATCGGACCCTGAGGGGCCCTACCCACAAAATCGGACCCTGAGGGGCCCCAACCACAAAATGGGACCCCGACGGGCCCCGGCCACAAAATTGGACCCCGACGGGCCCCGGCCACAAAATTGGACCCTGACGGGCCCCGGCCACAAAATCGGACCCTGACGGGCCCCGGCCACAAAATCGGACCCTGAGGGACCCCACCTACAAAATTGAACCCTGAGGGGCCCCAACCACAAAATCGGATCCTGAGGGGCCCCACCCACAAAATCGGACCCTGAGGGGCCCCACCCACAAAATTGGACCCTCATGGGGCCCCGGCCACAAAATCGAACCCTGAGGGACCCCGGCCACAAAATCAGATCCTGAGGGGCCCCAACCACAAAATCGGACCCTGAGAGGCTCCGGCCGCAAAATCGGACCCTGAGGGGCCCCAACCACAAAATCGGAGCCTGAGAGGCACCGGCCACAAAATCGGACCCTGAGGGGCCTCACCCACAAATCCAGACCCTGAGGGGACCCGGCCACAAAATCGGACCCTGAGGGGCCCCACCCTCCAAATCTGACCCTGAGGGGCCCCGCCCACCAAATCGGACCCTGAGGGGCCCCGCTCGCCAAATCGGACCCTGAGGGGCCCCACTCACCAAATCGGATTCTGAAAGGCCCCAACCACAAAGAGGGACCCTGATGGGCCCCGGACACAAAATCAGACCCTGAGGGGCCCCACTCATAAAATCGGACCCTGAGGGGCCCCAACCACAAAATCGAACCCACAGTGGCCCCACCCACAAAATCGGACCCTGATTGGCCCCGGCCACAAAATCAGACCATGAGGGGCCCCGCCCACCAAATCAGACCCTGAGGGGCCCTGCCCTCTAAATCGGACCCTGAGTGGCCCCGCCCACCAAATCGGACCCTGAGGGGCCACGCTCACCAAATCGGGCCCTGAGGGGCCCCGCTCACCAAATCGGACCCTGAGGGACCCCGCCCACCAAATCGGATTCTGAAAGGCCCCAACCACGAAATCGGACCCTGAGGGGTCCCGCCCACCAAATCTGACCCTGAGGGGCCCCGCCCACCAAATAGGACCCTGAGGTGCCCCACCCAGCAAATCAGACCATGAGGGGCCCCACCCACAAAATCGGACCCTGAGGGGCCCCACCCACAAAATCAGACCCTGAGGGGACCCACCCACAAAATCGGACCCTGAGGGGCCACACCCACAAAATCGGACCCTGAGGGGCCACACCCACAAAATCAGACCCTGAGTGGCCACACCAACAAAATTGGACCCTGAGGGATCCCGGCCACCAATTCAAACCCTGAGGAGCCCAGGCCACCGAATCTGATCCTATGGGGCCCCACCCACCAAATCAGACCCTGAGGCCAAAGTGGCCCCTGAGAGGCACCCACACTTAAAACGGATCCTGAGTTGAAAGTCTTGCTGGGGCCGCAGGCAAGTCTCTCTTAAAGGGGCAGCCCGGGCACCATTTCAAACCACTATCTGTACTTCCTTCAGGAAATACACATCTAGTATTAATGTTGTAATCCGACAGCTGCTAACTTATTCCTATTATTCAGTTGATTTCCGCAATTAATGCGGCCCGAACCGCTACACGCACAGACTCCGTTGAGGTGTCATTTCGAAGACAGCGTCCACGAGAGGTGTCCTAAGTAATTTTCGAGTCGATTGGATTTGTAGTTTTTGTGCAATTTGCATTAGAATTTTTTTTTTCCCGTCATTTGAATGTATTGTCTCAATGTTTTTCAATGGGGAAATTTTTGCCTTAGAGAAAATATGCCCTGAGGCGATTCAAATGGCAGTTTAGCTCATTGATATGCGCAGGCAGACCCAGTTACTATGCCAATGCCAAAGAACTTCACATGATGCCCTCAGGACACAGTTTCTGGCGATAATATCAGCTCTTAAAGCGAAACCCACAGCACAAATGCAAATCTAGCTTCATCACATGACGCGTGCCCCTGAGAGAGAATGTACGCCAAAGTGAATTTAGAAGCCCAGTGCGCCAAACTAGCTCTTAAACAGCCGACGCGCCTAAGTGAATCTTAAAGGGCCGGCGCACCAAAATGAGCCTTAAAGGGCCGGCACGCCAAATCGAATGATGAGTGACCACAGTCTCCAAATCGGAGGCTGATCGACCCTGGCCTACAAATCGGAGGCTGAGCCACCCAGGCCAATAAATCGGCCCCGGAGTGGCCCCGCCCTCCAAATCGGACCCAGAGAGGCCCCGCCCACCAAATTGGACCGAGGGGCCCCGCTCACCAAATCAGACCCGTAGTGGCCCGCCCTCCAAATCGGACCCAGAGTGGACCGCCCACCAAATCGAACCCTGAATGGCCCCTCCCATCAAATCAGACTCAGAGTGGCCCCGCCTACCAAATTGTACCCTGAAGGGCACCGCCCACCAAATTGGACCCAGAGTGGCCCCTCCCACCAAATCAGACCCTGAGGGGTCCCACCCACCAGATTGGACCCAGAGGGGCCCCGCCCACCAAATCGGACCCAGAGGGATCCCGCCCACCAAATCGGACCCCGAGGGTCCCCGCCAACCAAATTGGACCCTGAGGGGCCCCGCCCACCAAATCGGACTCTGATAGATCCTGCCCACCAAATCAGACCCTGAGGGGCCCCGCTCACCAATTCGGACCCTGAGGGGCCCCGCTCACCAAATCGGACCCTGAGGGGCCCCACCCACCAAATCGGACCCTGAGGTGCCCCGGCCACAAAATGGGACCCTGAGGGGCCCCACCCACCAAATCGGACCCTGAGGGCCCCCACCCACAAAATCAGACCCTGAGGGGCCCCACCCACAAAATCGGACCCTGAGGGGCCCCACCCACAAAATCAGCCCCTGAGGGGACCCGGCCACCAAATAGGACCCTGAGGGGCCCCACCCACCAAATCGGACCCTGAGGTGCCCCGGCCACAAAATCGGACCTTGAGGGGCCCCACCCACAAAATCAGACCCTGAGGCCAAAGTGGCCCCTGAGAGGCACCCACTGTTAAAACGGATCCTGAGTTGAAAGTCTTGCAGGTGCAGCAGGCAACTCTCTCTTAAAGGGGCAGTCCGGGCAGCATTTCAAACCACTATCTGTACTTCCTTCAGGAAATACACATCTAGTATTATTATTACTATTCAGTTGATTTCCGCAATTAATGCGGCCCGAACCGCTACACGCACAGACTCCGTTGAGGCGTCTTTTCAAAGCCAGCGTCCACTTTTGGTGTGCTAAGTATTTTTCGTGTCGATCAGATTTGTAGTTTTTGCGCAATTTGTGTTTGAAAAATCATTTTCCTGTCATTGGAATGCATTGTCTCAATGCATTTTAATGGGAAAATGTTGCCATAGGGAAAACATGGGGCAGTCGTGAGGTGGCAGTTAAGCTCATTGATATGCGCAGGCACACCCAGTTACTATGCCAACGCCTACGAACTTTACATGACCCCAGCAGGACACAGTTTCTGCCAGGTATCAGCTCTTAAAGCGAAACCCAAAGCACAAATGCAAATCTAGGTTCATCACATGATGCATGCCCCTGAAAGATAATGTGCGCCAAAGTGGATTTAGAAGCCCAGTGCACCAAACTGGCTCTTAAAAGGCCGACGCGCCTAACTTATTCTTAAAGGGCCGGCGCGCCAAATCGAAAGCTGAGTGACCCCAGGCTCCAAATCGGAGGCTGAGCCACCCTGGTCTCCAAATCGGACCCAGAGTGGCCCCGCTCGCCGAATCGGACCCAGAGTGGCCCCGCTCGCCGAATCGGACCCAGAGTGGCCCCGCTCGCCGAATCGGACCCAGAGTGGCCCCGCTCGCCGAATCGGACCCAGAGTGGCCCCGCTCGCCGAATCGGACCCAGAGTGGCCCCGCTCGCCGAATCGGACCCAGAGTGGCCCCGCTCGCCGAATCGGACCCAGAGTGGCCCCGCTCGCCGAATCGGACCCAGAGTAGTCCCGTCCAACAAAACGGCCCCAACTACAAAATCTGACCCTGAGGGGCCCCGGACACAAAATCTGACCCTGAGGGGGCCCCAACCACCAAATCTGACCCTGAGGGGCCCCGCTGACCAAATTGATCTCTGAGGGGCCCCGCCCACCAAATCAGACCCTGAGGGGCCCCTCAGGCCAACATGACCCCTGAGAGGCACCCACAGTTAAAATGGATCCTGAGTTGAAAGTCTTGTAGGGGCAGCAGGCAAGTCTCTCTTAAAGGGGCAGCCCAGGCACCATTTCAAAGCACTATCTGTACTTCCTTCAGGAAATACACATCTAGTTATAGTGGTTTGAAAAAACCACTATATTGTAATCCGAACGCTGCTAACTTTTTCTTCTTCTTCTTCTTATTATTAAGTTGATTTCCGCAATTAATGCGGCCCGAACCGCTACACGCACAGACTCCGTTGAGGTGTCGTTTCGAAGCCAGCATCCATGAGAGGTGTGCTAAGTATTTTTCGTGTCGATCGGATTTGTAGTTTTTGCGCAATTTGCGTTTGAAAATTTTTTTTCCCGTCATTGGAATGAACTGTGTCAATGCTTTTCAATGGGAAGCTTAAAACGTGCCCTGAGGCGATTGAAATGGCAGTTGAGCTCATTGATATGCGCAGGCAGACCCAGTTACTATGCCAACGCCTACGAACGTCACATGACATCTCCAGAACAGAGCTTTTGCCACATAATATCAGCTCTTAAAGCTAAACCCACGGCACAAATGCAAATCTAGCTTCATCACATGACGCATGCCCCTGAGAGAGAATGTGTGCGCCAAAGTGGATTTAGAAGCCCAGTGAGCCACCCTGGCTCTTAAAGGGCCGACGCGCCAAAGTGATTCTTAAAGAGCCGGCGCACCAAAATGAGTCTTAAAGGGCCGGCGTGCCAAATCGAAAGCTGAGTGACCCAAGGCTCCAAATCGGAGGCTGATAGACCCTGGCCTACAAAAAGGAGGCTGAGCAACCCTGGCATCCAAATCGGACCCAGAGTGGCCCCGCCCACGAAATCGGACCCAGAGTGGCCTCGCCCACCAAATCAGACCCAGAGTGGCCCCGCCCACCAAATTGGACCCTGAGGAGCCCCACCCACAAAATCGGACCGTGAAGGCCCCACCCACAAAATCGGACCCTGAGGGGCCCCACCCACAAAATCGGACCCTGAGGGGCCCCGGCCACAAAATCGGACCCTGAGAGACCCCGGCCACAAAATCGAACCCAGAGGGGCCCCACCCACAAAATTGGACCCTGAGCGCCCCCAACCACAAAATCGGACCCTGAGGGGCCCCAACCCCAAAATCGGACCCTGAGGGGCCCCGGCCACAAAATCGGACCCTCAGGGGCCCCGCCCTCAAAATCGGACCCTGAGCTGCCCCTCCCTCAAAAATCGGACCCTGAGAGGCCCCGCCCACCAAATCAGACCCTGAGGGGCTCCGCCAACCAAATCGGACTCTAAAGGGCCCCACCCACAAAATCAGACCCTGAGGGCCCCCAACCACAAAATAGGACCCTAAGGGGCCCCACCCTCAAAATCGGACCCTGAGTAGACCCGGCCACAAAATCGGACACTGAGGGGCCCCACCCACAAAATCGGACCCTGAGGGGTCCCAACCACAAAATCAAATCCTGAGGGGCCCCACCCTCAAAATCGGATCCTGAGGAGCCCAACCAACAAAATCGGACCCTGAGGGGACCCGGCCACAAAATTGGAACCTGAGGGGCCCCGGCCACAAAATCGGACCCTGAGGGGTCCCAACCACGAAATCAGACCCTGAGGGGCCCCGGACTCAAAATCGGACCGTGAGGGCCCCCAACCACAAAATCGGACCCTGAGGGGCCCCAACCACAAAATCGGACCCTGAGAGACCCCGGCCACAAAATCGGACCCTGAGGGGCCCCGGCCACAAAATCGGACCTTGAGAGGCCCCGGCCACAAAATCGGACCCTGAGGGGCCCCGGCCACAAAATCGGACCCTGCGGGGTGCCGGCCACAAAATCAGACCCTGAGGGGTCCCAACCACAAAATCAGACCCTGAGGGGCCCCAGTCACAAAATCAGACCCTGAGCGACCCCAACCACAAAATCGGACCCTGAGGGGCCCCGGCCACAAAATCGGACCCTGAGGGGCCCCAACCACAAAATCGGACCCTGAGGGGCCCCAGCCACGAAATCAGACCCTGAGGGGCGCCGGCCACAAAATCAGACCCTGAGGGCCCCCAACCACAAAATCAGACCCTGAGGGGCCCCGCCACAAAATCGGACCCTGAGGGCCCCCAACCACAAAACTGGACTCTGAGGGGCCCCAACCACAAAATCGGACCCTGAGGGGCCCCAACCACAAAATCGGACCCTGAGGGGCCCCGGCCACAATATCGGACCCTGAGAGACCCCGGCCACAAAATCGAACCCAGAGGGGCCCCACCCACAAAATTGGACCCTGAGTGGCCCCGCCCACCAAATCGGACCCTGAGGGTCCCCGCCCACAAAATCGGACCCTGAGGGGCCCCGCCCTCAAAATCGGACCCTGAGGGGCCCCACCCACAAAATCGGACCCTGAGGGGCCCCACCCTCAAAATCGGACCCTGAGGGGTCCAACCAAGAAAATCGCCACAAAATCGGACCATGAGGGGCCCCGGCCACAAAATCGGAGCCTGAGGGGCCCCGGCCACAAAATCGGACCCTGAGGGGTCCTGGCCACAAAATCAGGCCCTGAGGGGCCCCACCCACAAAATCAGACCCTGAGGGGCCCCGGCCATAAAATCGTACCCTGAGGGGCCCCGGCCATAAAATCGTACCCTGAGGGGCCCCACCCACAAAATCAGACCATGAGGGGCCCCACCCACAAAATCGGACCCTGAGGGGCCCCACCCATAAAATCGGACCCTGAGGGGACCCACCCACAAAATCGGACCCTGAGGGTCCACACCCACAAAATCGGACCCTGAGAGGCCACACCCACAAAATCAGACCCTGAGGGGCCCCACCCACAAAATTGGACCCTGAAGAATCCCGGCCACTAATTCAAATCCTGAGGAGCCCAGGCCACTGAATCGGATCCTGAGGGGCCCCACCCACCAAATCAGACCCAGAGGCCAAAGTGGCCCCTGAGAGGCACCCACATTTAAAACGGATACTGAGTTGAAAGTCTTGCAGGGGCAGCAGCCAAGTCTCTCTTAAAGGGGCAGCCCAGGCACCATTTCAAACCACTATCTGTACTTCCTTCAGGAAATACACATCTAGTATTATTATTACTATTCAGTTGATTTCCGCAATTAATGCGGCCCGATCCGCTACACGCACAGACTCCGTTGAGGTGTCGTTTCGAAGCCAGCGTCCACGAGAGGTGTGCTAAGTATTTTTCGTGTCGATCGGATTTGTAGTTTTTGCGCAATTTGCGTTTGAAAAAACATTTTCTTGTCATTGGAATGCACTGTCTCCAATGCATTTTAATGGGAAAATGTTGCCATAGTGAAAACATGGGGCAGTCGTGAGGTGGCAGTTATGCTCATTGATATGCGTAGGCCAGGGCCGGCGTCAGCACCCGGGCAAGTGCCGGGGCCCTGGCGAGATGGGAGGACCCACTCACGCTGTCTGGGATACCCGCCGGCCGCCGCCACGCCCCCCATGTACTGACCCCATCCTGCGCCCTCCACGAGGGACCCACGCAGTGACGCAGCCCCTTAGGCTGAGTGCACACGACTTTTTAGCCCTGCGGATTTTTCCACTCAGAATGGAAGAAATCGGCAGGTTAAATGACCTGCATTTTTCCTGCGGATTTCTTCCATTTTTCCTGCGGTTTTCTGTGGTTTTCCTCCTGCTGATTTGGTGACAGGGGAGATGGAAAACCGCACAAAAGAAGTAACATGCTGCGGATTTTGTACCGCAGGAAAACTGCGCAGAAAAATCCGCAGCGTCTGCTGTACTTTTTTTTTTTTTCCATTGATGTTAAGGCTACTGTACATCACAATGCGGATATGCAACGTTTCTGCGCGGTAAAATCCGCTGCGGATCCACTGGATATCCGCATCGTGTGCACACAGCCTTACTGCCAGCAATGGTCCTCGCTTCCTTCGGCTGTAATCTTGTGTGTGGTGTTGTCACAGGACCTGTGATGAGGTCACAGGAGGGGAGGAGTCAGGGGTCACATGATCAGGGCGGTTGCAGCACTCTGTTGTGCTGGTCGCTTGTCATTACGGTGCTGGTCTGGATGGATGAGGTAACGTTTATGTGTGGGACAGTGGGGTCAGGGAGGTGTTTTACAAGGTGGATGTAGCAGAGCCGTGTGTGTACTTGTGTGGGGTCAGAAGGGGTTTACAAGGTGGATGTAGCAGAGCCGTGTGTGTATTTGTGTGGGGTCAGGAGGGGTTTTACAAGGTGGATGTAGCAGAGCCGTGTGTGTACTTGTGTGGGGTCAGGAGGGGTTTTACAAGGTGGATGTAACAGAGCCGTGTGTGTACTTGTGTGGGGTCAGGAGGTGTTTTACAAGGTGGATGTAGCAGGGTCGTGTGTGTTCTTGTGTGGGGTCAGGAGGGGTTTACAAGGTGAATGTAGCAGAGCCATGTGTGTACTTGTGTGGGGTCAGGAGGAGGGGTTTACAAGGTGGATGTAGCAGAGCCGTGTGTGTACTTGTGTGGGGTTAGGAGGGGTTTACAAGGTGGATGTAGCAGAGCCGTGTGTGTACTTTGTGTGGGGTTAGGAGGGGTTTACAAGGTGGATGTAGCAGAGCCGTGTGTGTACTTGTGTGGGGTCAGGAGGGGTTTTACAAGGTGGATGTAGCAGAGCCGTGTGTGTACTTGTGTGGGGTCAGGAGGGGTTTTTCAAGGTGGATGTAGCAGAGCCGTGTGTGTACTTGTGTGGGGTCTGGAGGGGTTTTACATGGTGGATGTAGCAGAGCCATGTGTGTACTTGTGTGGGTCAGGAGGTGTTTTACAAGGTGGATGTAGCAGAGCTGTGTGTGTACTTGTGTGGGTCAGGAGGTGTTTTACAAGGTGGATGTAGCAGAGCCGTGTGTGTACTTGTGTGGGGTCAGGAGGGATTTTACAAGGTGGATGTAGCAGAGCCGTGTGTGTACTTGTGTGGGGTCAGGAGGTGTTTTACAAGGTGGATGTAGCAGAGCCGTGTGTGTACTTGTGTGGGGTCAGGGAGGTGTTTTACAAGGTGGATGTAGCAGAGCCGTGTGTGTACTTGTGTGGGGTCAGGAGGGTTTTACAAGGTGGATGTAGCAGGGCCGCGTGTGTACTTGTGTGGGGTCAGGAGGGGTTTTACAAGGTGGATGTAGCAGAGCCGCGTGTGTACTTGTGTGGGGTCAGGAGGGGTTTACAAGGTGGATGTAGCAGAGCCGTGTGTGTACTTGTGTGGGGTCAGGAGGTTTTTACAAGGTGGATGAAGCAGAGCCGTGTGTGTACTTGTGTGGGGTCAGGAGGGGTTTACAAGGTGGATGTAGCAGAGCCTTGTGTGTACTTGTGTGGGGTCAGGGAGGGGTTTTACATGGTGGATGTAGCAGAGCCGTGTGTGTACTTGTGTGGGGTTAGGAGGGGTTTACAAGGTGGATGTAGCAGAGCCGTGTATGTACTTGTGTGGGGTCAGGAGGGGTTTTACATGGTGGATGTAGCAGGGCCGTGTGTGTACTTGTGTGGGGTCAGGAGGGGTTTTACAAGGTGGATGTAGCAGAGCCGTGTGTGTACTTGTGTGGGGTCAGGAGGGGTTTTACAAGGTGGATGTAGCAGAGCCATGTGTGTACTTGTGTGGAGTCAGGAGGGGTTTTACAAGGTGGATGTAGCAGAGCCGTGTGTGTACTTTATGTGGGGTTAGGAGGGGTTTACAAGGTGGATGTAGCAGAGCCGTGCGTGTACTTGTTCGGGGTCAGGAGGGGTTTTACAAGGTGGATGTAGCAGAGCCGCGTGTGTACTTGTGTGGGGTCAGGAGGGGTTTACAAGGTGGATGTAGCAGAGCCTTGTGTGTACTTGTGTGGGGTCAGGAGGGGTTTTACAATGTGGATGTAGCAGGGCCGTGTGTGTACTTGTGTGGGGTCAGGAGGGGTTTACAAGGTGGATGTAGCAGAGCCGTGTGTGTACTTGTGTGGGGTTAGGGAGGGGTTTTACAAGGTGGATGTAGCAGTGCCGTGTGTGTACTTGTGTGGGGTCAGGGAGGGGTTTTACAAGGTGGATGTAGCAGGGCCGTGTGTGTACTTGTGTGGGGTCAGGGAGGGGTTTTACATTGTGGATGTAGCAGAGCCGTGTGTGTACTTGTGTTGGGTCAGGGAGGGGTGTTACAAGGTGGATGTAGCAGGGCCGTGTGTGTTCTTGTGTGTTGTCAGGAGAGGTTTTTCAAGGTGGATGTAGCAGAGCCATGTGTGTACTTGTGTGGGGTCAAGTGGGGTTTTACATGGTGGATGTAGCAGTGCCGTGTGTGTACTTGTGTGGGGTCAGGAGGGGTTTACAAGGTGAATGTAGCAGAGCCGTGTGTGTACTTGTGTGGGGTCAGGGAGGGGTTTTACAATGTGGATGTAGCAGAGCCGTGTGTGTACTTGTGTGGGGTCAGGGAGGGGTTTTTCAAGGTGGATGTAGCAGGGTCGTGTGTGTTCTTGTGTGGGGTCAGGAGGGGTTTACAAGGTGAATGTAGCAGAGCCATGTGTGTACTTTGTGTGGGGTTAGGAGGGGTTTACAAGGTGGATGTAGCAGAGCCGTGTGTGTACTTGTGTGGGGTCAGGGAGGGGTTTACAAGGTGGATGTAGCAGAGCCGTGTGTGTACTTGTGTGGGGTTAGGAGGGGTTTACAAGGTGGATGTAGCAGAGCCGTGTGTGTACTTTGTGTGGGGTTAGGAGGGGTTTACAAGGTGGATGTAGCAGAGCCGTGTGTGTACTTGTGTGGGGTCAGGAGGGGTTTTACAAGGTGGATGTAGCAGAGCCGTGTGTGTACTTGTGTGGGGTCAGGAGGGGTTTTTCAAGGTGGATGTAGCAGAGCCGTGTGTGTACTTGTGTGGGGTCTGGAGGGGTTTTACATGGTGGATGTAGCAGAGCCATGTGTGTACTTGTGTGGGTCAGGAGGTGTTTTACAAGGTGGATGTAGCAGAGCCGTGTGTGTACTTGTGTGGGGTCAGGAGGGATTTTACAAGGTGGATGTAGCAGAGCCGTGTGAGTACTTGTGTGGGTCAGGAGGGGTTTTACAAGGTGGATGTAGCAGAGCCGTTTGTGTACTTGTGTGGGTCAGGAGGGGTTTACAAGGTGGATGTAGCAGAGCCGTGTGTGTACTTGTGTGGGGTCAGGAGGGGTTTACAAGGTGGATGTAGTAGAGCCGTGTGTGTACTTGTGTGGGGTCAGGAGGGGTTTTACAAGGTGTACGGAGCAGAGCCGTGTGTCTACGAGGTGTACGGAGCAGAGCCGTGTGTGTACGAGGTGTACGGAGCGGAGCCGTGTGTGTACGAGGTGTACGGAGCAGAGCCGTGTGTGTACGAGGGGTACGGAGGGGAGCTGAGTGTTTATGAAGCAGAGCCGTGTGTTTATGGAGCGGAGCAGAGCCGGGGGTGTACGAGGTGTATGGTGGGGAGCATTTATACCTCCCAACTGTCCCGGATCCAGCGAGACAGTTCCGATTTTGAGAGAGAGACTGCCCCAGCCGGGAGCATACTTTCCCCGCGAGACACAGGAGTACACAGCGGAGCCCCAAGGAGCAATTTAAAACTTGCACGTAACTTTCTACCGGAAGTGACGTGCTGGAAGCTGACCAGAAATGAGGTAATTTCGGGAGGAGATTGTGACGGAACCATGGAGGCACTTCAGGGAATGCTTCAGATCCATTACCGTGTCCTCCTCTGATAGCGCGGACAGTGGATCGCCTTGGAATCGGGGATGTCGGCCATGTGAGCGGATCATGATATGTCCTGCACCAGGAGGCTCAGGTAGGCATTACAATGGGAGCTGGGCTGCTATAGTATCTTTATAGAATTTTTCTTTCTCTGTTTCTCTCTCTCTGTTCTCTTTCTTTCTTTCTCTCTCTGGCCCCGCCCACCAAATCAGCCCCCGAGTGGCCCCCACAGTTAAAACGGATCCTGAGTTGAAAGTCTTGCAGGAGCAGCAGGCAAGTTTCTATTAAAGGGGCAGCCCAGGCACCATTTCAAACCACTATCTGTACTTCCTTCAGGAAATACACATCTAGTATTACAATTATAATGCGCCAATCACAAGTTATTCAGTTGATTTCCGCAATTAATACAGCCCGAACCGCTACACGCACAGACTCCGTTGAGGTGTCGTTTCGAAGCCAGCGTCCACGAGAGTATTTTTCGTGTCGATCGGATTTGTAGTTTCTGTGCAATTTGCGTTTGAATGGCCTCCATCCACCAAATTGGACCCTGAGGGGCCCCGCCCACCAAATCAGACCCTGAGGGGGCCCGGCCACCAAATCGGACCCTGAGGGGCCCCACCCACAAAATCGGACCCTGAGGGGACCCGCCACAAAATCGGACCCTGAGGGGCCCCACCCACCAAATCGGACCCTGAGGGGTCCCGGCCACAAAATTGGACCCTGAGGGGCCCCACCCACAAAATCGGACCCTGAGGGTTCCGCCCACAAAATCGGACCCTGAGGGGCCCCAACCACCAAATCGGACCCTGAGGGGCCCCGGTCACAAAATCGGACCCTGAGGGGCCCCACCCACCAAATCAAACCCTGAGGGGCCCCACCCACCAAATCAGACCGTGAGGGGCCCCAGCCACCAAATCAGACCCTGAGGGGCCACACCCAGAAAATCGGACCCTGAGGGGCCCCACCCACAAAATCGGACCCTGAGGGGCACCGGCCACAAGATTGGACCCTGAGGGGCCCCGGCCACAAGATTGGACCCTGAGGGGCCCCAACCACCAAATCAGACCCTGAGGGGCCCTGGCCACAAAAATGGACCCAGGGGGCTCCACCCACAAAATCAGACCCTAAGGGGCCCCACCCACAAAATCGGACCCTGAGGGGCCCCACCCACAAAATCGGACCCTGAGGGGCCCCGGCCACAAGATTGGACCCTGAGGGGCCCCACCCATAAAATTGGACCCTGAGGGGCCCCGGCCACAAGATTGGACCCTGAGGGGCCCCGGCCACAAGATTGGACCCTGAGGGGCCCCAACCACCAAATCAGACCATGAGGGGCCCCGGCCACAAAATCAGACCCTGAGGGGCCCCACCCACAAAATCGGGCCCTGAGCCCAAAGTGGCCCCTGAGAGGCACCCACAGTTAAAACGGATCCTGAGTTGAAAGTCTTGCAGGTGCAGCAGGCAAGTCTCTCTTTAAGGGGCAGCCCGGGCAGCATTTCAAACCACTATCTGTACTTCCTTCAGGAAATACACATCTAGTTATAGTGGTTTGAAAAAACCACTATATTGTAATCCGAACGCTGCTAACTTATTATAGTGGTTTGAAAAAACCACTATATTGTAATCCGAACGCTGCTAACTTATTCTTCTTCTTCTTCTTCTTCTTATTATTAAGTTGATTTCCGCAATTAATGCGGCCCGAACCGCTACACGCACAGACTCCGTTGAGGTGTTGTTTCGAAGCCAGCGTCCATGAGAGGTGTGCTAAGTATTTTTCGTGTCGATCGGATTTGTAGTTTTTGCGCAATTTGCGTTTGAAAATTTTTTTTCCCGTCATTGGAATGCACTGTGTCAATGCTTTTCAATGGGAAGCTTAAAACGTGCCCTGAGGCGATTGAAATGGCAGTTGAGCTCATTGATATGCGCAGGCAGACCCAGTTACTATGCCAACGCCTACGAACGTCACATGACATCTCCAGAACAGAGCTTTTGCCACATAATATCAGCTCTTAAAGCGAAACCCACGGCACAAATGCAAATCTAGCTTCATCACATGACGCATGCCCCTGAGAGAGAATGTGTGCGCCAAAGTGGATTTAGAAGCCCAGTAAGCCACCCTGGCTCTTAAAGGGCCGACGCGCCAAAGTGATTCTTAAAGAGCCGGCGCACCAAAATGAGTCTTAAAGGGCCGGCGTGCCAAATCGAAAGCTGAGTGACCCAAGGCTCCAAATCGGAGGCTGATAGACCCTGGCCTACAAAAAGGAGGCTGAGCAACCCTGGCATCCAAATCGGACCCAGAGTGGCCCCGCCCACGAAATCGGACCCAGAGTGGCCTCGCCCACCAAATCAGACCCAGAGTGGCCCCGCCCACCAAATTGGACCCTGAGGAGCCCCACCCACAAAATCGGACCCTGAAGGCCCCACCCACAAAATCGGACCCTGAGGGGCCCCACCCACAAAATCGGACCCTGAGGGGCCCCGGCCACAAAATCGGACCCTGAGAGACCCCGGCCACAAAATCGAACCCAGAGGGGCCCCACCCACAAAATTGGACCCTGAGCGCCCCCAACCACAAAATCGGACCCTGAGGGGCCCCAACCCCAAAATCGGACCCTGAGGGGCCCCGGCCACAAAATTGGACCCTCAGGGGCCCCGCCCTCAAAATCGGACCCTGAGGGGCCCCTCCCTCAAAAATCGGACCCTGAGAGGCCCCGCCCACCAAATCAGACCCTGAGGGGCTCCGCCAACCAAATCGGACTCTAAAGGGCCCCACCCACAAAATCAGACCCTGAGGGCCCCCAACCACAAAATAGGACCCTAAGGGGCCCCACCCTCAAAATCGGACCCTGAGTAGAACCGGCCACAAAATCAGACCCTGAGGGGCCCCAACCACAAAATCGGACCCTGAGGGGCCCAGGCCACAAAATCGAACCCTGAGGGGCCCCACCCTCAAAATCGGATCCTGAGGGGCCCAAACAACAAAATCGGACCCTGAGGGGCCCCAGCCACAAAATCGGACACTGAGGGGCCCCACCCACAAAATCGGACCCTGAGGGGCCCCGGCCACAAAATTGGAACCTGAGGGGCCCCGGCCACAAAATCGGACCCTGAGGGGTCCCAACCACGAAATCAGACCCTGAGGGGCCCCGGACTCAAAATCGGACCGTGAGGGCCCCCAACCACAAAATCGGACCCTGAGGGGCCCCAACCACAAAATCGGACCCTGAGAGACCCCGGCCACAAAATCGGACCCTGAGGGGCCCCGGCCACAAAATCGGACCTTGAGAGGCCCCGGCCACAAAATCGGACCCTGAGGGGCCCCGGCCACAAAATTGGACCCTGCGGGGTGCCGGCAACAAAATCAGACCCTGAGGGGTCCCAACCACAAAATCAGACCCTGAGGGGCCCCAGTCACAAAATCAGACCCTGAGCGACCCCAACCACAAAATCGGACCCTGAGGGGCCCCGGCCACAAAATCGGACACTGAGGGGCCCCAACCACAAAATCGGACCCTGAGGGGCGCCGGCCACAAAATCGGACCCTGAGGGCCCCCAACCACAAAATCAGACCCTGAGGGGCCCCGCCACAAAATCGGACCCTGAGGGCCCCCAACCACAAAACTGGACTCTGAGGGGCCCCAACCACAAAATCGGACCCTGAGGGGCCCCAACCACAAAATCGGACCCTGAAGGGCCCCGGCCACAATATCGGACCCTGAGAGACCCCGGCCACAAAATCGAACCCAGAGGGGCCCCACCCACAAAATTGGACCCTGAGTGGCCCCGCCCACCAAATCGGACCCTGAGGGTCCCCGCCCACAAAATCGGACCCTGAGGGGCCCCGCCCTCAAAATCGGACCCTGAGGGGCCCCACCCACAAAATCGGACCCTGAGGGGCCCCACCCTCAAAATTGGACCCTGAGGGGTCCAACTAAGAAAATCGCCACAAAATCAGACCATGAGGGGCCCCGGCCACAAAATCGGACCCTGAGGGGCCCCGGCCACAAAATCGGACCCTGAGGGGTCCTGGCCACAAAATCAGGCCCTGAGGGGCCCCACCCACAAAATCAGACCCTGAGGGGCCCCGGCCATAAAATCAGACCCTGAGGGGCCCCGGCCATAAAATCGTACCCTGAGGGGCCCCGGCCACAAAATCGTACCATGAGGGGCCCCACCCACAAAATCAGACCATGAGGGGCCCCACCCACAAAATCGGACCCTGAGGGGCCCCACCCATAAAATCGGACCCTGAGGGGACCCACCCACAAAATCAGACCCTGAGGGTCCACACCCACAAAATCGGACCCTGAGAGACCACACCCACAAAATCAGACCCTGAGGGGCCCCACCCACAAAATTGGACCCTGAGGAATCCCGGCCACTAATTCAAATCCTGAGGAGCCCAGGCCACCGAATCGGATCCTGAGGGGCCCCACCCACCAAATCAGACCCTGAGGCCAAAGTGGCCCCTGAGAGGCACCCACATTTAAAACGGATACTGAGTTGAAAGTCTTGCAGGGGCAGCAGCCAAGTCTCTCTTAAAGGGGCAGCCCAGGCACCATTTCAAACCACTATCTGTACTTCCTTCAGGAAATACACATCTAGTGTTAATTTTGTTATCTTTATTCAGTTGATTTCCGCAATTAATGCGGCCCGAACCGCTACATGCACAGACACCGTTGAGGTGTCGTTTCGAAGCCACCGTCCACTAGAGGTGTGCTAAGTATTTTTCGTGTCATTCGGATTTGTAACTTTTGAGCAATTTGCATTTGAAACATTTTTTTCTCGTCATTGGAATGCATTGTCTCAATGCATTTCAATGGGAAAATTTTGCCATATTAAGACATGGGGCAGCTTCATCACATGATGCATGCCCCTGAGAGAAAATGTGCACCAAAGTGGATTTAGAAGCCCAGTGAGCCAAACTGGCTCTTAAAGGGCCGATGCGCCAAAGTGATTCTTAAAGGGCCGGCGCGCCAAATCGAAAGCTTAGTGACCCCAGGCTCCAAATCGGAGGCTGATTGAACCCAGCATCAAAATCGGAGTCTGAGCCACCCTGGCCTCCAAATCAGAGGCTGAGCCACCACTGCCTCCAAATCGGAGGCTGAGCCACTCCGGCCTCCAAATCAGGCTGATCGACCCCTGCCTCCAAATCGGAGGCTGATCAACCCCGGCCTCCAAATCGGAGGCTGAGCCACCCCGGCCTCCAAATCAGAGGCTGAGCCACCCCGGCCTCCAAATCAGAGGCTGATCGACCCCGGCCTCCAAATCAGAGGCTGATCCATCCCGGCCTCCAAATCGGAGGCTGATCCACCCCGGCCTCCAAATCGGAGGCTGATCGACACCGGCCTCCAAATCGGAGGCTGATCCACCCCGGCCTCCAAACCGGAGGCTGATCCACCCCGGCCTCCAAACAGGAGGCTGAGCCACCCCGGCCTCCAAATAGGAGGCTGAGCCACCCCGGCCTCCAAATCGGAGGCTGAGCCACCCCGGCCTCCAAATCGGAGGCTGAGCCACCCCGGCCTCCAAATCGGAGGCTGATCGACCCCGGCCTCCAAATCGGAGGCTGAGCCACCCCGGCCTCCAAATCGGAGGCTGATCGACCCCGGCCTCCAAATCGGAGGCTGATCGACCCCGGCCTCCAAATCGGAGGCTGATCGACCCCGGCCTCCAAATCGGAGGCTGATCGACCCCGGCCTCCAAATCGGAGGCTGAGCCACCCCGGCCTCCAAATCGGAGGCTGAGCCACCCCGACCTCCAAATCAGAGGCTGAGCCACCCCGACCTCCAAATCGGACCCCAAGGGGACCCGCCCACCAAATCAGACCCTGAGTAGCCTCGCCCACCAAATCGGACCCAGAGTGGCCCCACCCACCAAATCGGACCCAGAGTAGCCCCACCCACAAAATCGGACCCTGAGGGGCCCCACCCACAAAATCGGACCCTGAGGGGCCCCACCCACAAAATCGGACCCTGAGGGGATCCGGCCACAAAATCAGACCCTGAGGGGCCCCAGCCACAAAATCGAACCCTGAGGGGCCCCACTCACAAAATCGGACCCTGAGGGGCCCCACCCACAAAATCGGACCCTGAGGGGCCACACCCACAAAATCGTACCCTGAGGGGCCACACCCACAAAATCGGAGCCTCAGGGATCCCCGCCAACAATTCAAGCCCTGAGGAGCCCAGGCCAAGGAATCAGATCCTGAGGGGCCCCACCCACCAAATCAGACCCTGAGGCCAAAGTGGCCCCTGAGAGGCTCTCACAGTTAAAACGGATTCTGAGTTGAAAGTCTTGCCGGGGCAGCCCGAGCACTATTTCAAACCACTATCTGTACTTCCTTCAGGAAATACACATCTAGTTCTTCTTCTTCTTCTTCTTATTATTATTAAGTTGATTTCCGCAATTAATGCAGCCCGAACCGCTACACGCACAGACTCCGTTGAGGTGTCGTTTCGAAGCCAGCGTCCATGAGAGGTGTGCTAAGTATTTTTCGTGTCGATCGGATTTGTAGTTTTTACGCAATTTGCGTTTGAAATTTTTTTTTCCCGTCATTGGAATGCACTGTGTCAATGCTTTTCAATGGGAAGCTTAAAACGTGCCCTGAGGCGATTGAAATGGCAGTTGAGCTCATTGATATGCGCAGGCAGACCCAGTTACTATGCCAACGCCTACGAACGTCACATGACATCTCCAGAACAGAGCTTTTGCCACATAATATCAGCTCTTAAAGCTAAACCCACGGCACAAATGCAAATCTAGCTTCATCACATGACGCATGCCCCTGAGAGAGAATGTGTGCGCCAAAGTGGATTTAGAAGCCCAGTGAGCCACCCTGGCTCTTAAAGGGCCGACGCGCCAAATTGATTCTTAAAGAGCCGGCGCACCAAAATGAGTCTTAAAGGGCTGGCGCGCCAAATCGAAAGCTGAGTGACCCAAGGCTCCAAATCGGAGGCTGATAGACCCTGGCCTACAAAAAGTAGGCTGAGCAACCCTGGCATCCAAATCGGACCCAGAGTGGCCCCGCCCACGAAGTCGGACCCAGAGTGGCCTCGCCCACCAAATCAGACCCAGAGTGGCCCCGCCCACCAAATTGGACCCTGAGGAGCCCCACCCACAAAATCGGACCCTGAAGGCCCCACCCACAAAATCGGACCTTGAGGGGCCCCACCTACAAAATTGAACCCCGAGGGGCCCCAACCACAAAATCGGACCCTGAGGGGCCCCAACCACAAAATCGGACCCAGAGTGGACCTGCCCACCAAAATGGACCCAGGGGGCTCCACCCACAAAATCAGACCCTAAGGGGCCCCACCCACAAAATCGGACCCTGAGTAGACCCGGCCACAAAATCAGACCCTGAGGGGCCCCAACCACAAAATCGGACCCTGAGGGGCCCCGGCCACAAAATCGGACCCTGAGGGGCCCCAGCCACAAAATCGGACCCTGAGGGGCCCCAGCCACAAAATCGGACCCTGAGGGTCCCCGGCCACAAAATCGGACCCTGAGCGGCCCAACCACAAAATCGGACCCTGAGGGGCCCCGGCCACAAAATCGGACCCTGAGGGGCCCCAGCCACAAAATCGGACCCTGAGGGGCCCCGGCCACGAAATCGGACCCTGACGGGTGCCGGCCACAAAATCGGACCCTGAGGGGCCCCAACCACAAAACCGGACCCTGAGGGGCCCCAACCACAAAATCGGACCCTGAGGGGCCCCAACCACAAAATCGGACCCTGAGGGGCCCCGGCCACAAAATCTGACCCCGAGAGACCCCGGCCACAAAATCGAACCCAGAGGGGCCCCACCCACAAAATTGGACCCTGAGCGCCCCCAACCACAAAATCGGACCCTCAGGGGCCCCGGCCACAAAATCAGACCCTCAGGGGCCCCGCCCTCAAAATCGGACCCTCAGGGGCCCCGCCCTCAAAATCGGACCCTGAGAGGCCCCGCCCACCAAATCAGACCCTGAGGGGCCCCGCCAACCAAATCGGACTCTAAGGGGCCCCACCCACAAAATCAGACCCTGAGGGCCCCCAACCACAAAATAGGACCCTAAGGGGCCCCACCCTCAAAATCGGACCCTGAGTAGACCCGGCCACAAAATCAGACCCTGAGGGGCCCCAACCACAAAATCGGACCCTGAGGGGCCCAGGCCACAAAATCGAACCCTGAGGGGCCCCACCCTCAAAATCGGATCCTGAGGGGCCCAACCAACAAAATCGGACTCTGAGGGGCCCCAGCCACAAAATCGAACACTGAGGGGCCCCACCCACAAAATCAGACCTGAGGGGATCCGGCCACAAAATCAAACCCTGAGGGGCCCCACCCACAAAATCGGACCCTGAGGGGCCCCAACCACAAAATCGGACCCTGAGGGGCCCCGGCCACAAAATCGGACCCTGAGGGGCCCCGGCCACAAAATCGGACCCTGAGGGGCCCCGCCTACAAAATCGGACCCTGAGGGGATCCGGCCACAAAATTAGACCCTGAGGGGCCCCACCCACAAAATTGGACCCTGAGGGGCCCCACCCACAAAATCGGACCCTGAGGGGCCCCACCCACAAAATCGGACCCTGAGGGGCCACACCCACAAAATCGGACCCTGAGGGGCCACACCCACAAAATCGGAGCCTGAGGGATCCCCGCCAACAATTCAAGCCCTGAGGAGCCCAGGCCAAGGAATCAGATCCTGAGGCGCCCCACCCACCAAATCAGACCCTGAGGCCAAAGTGGCCCCTGAGAGGCACTCACAGTTAAAATGGATCCTGAGTTGAAAGTCTTGCAGAGGCAGCAGGCAAGTCTCTCTTAAAGGGGCAGCCCGGGCACCATTTCAAACCACTATCTGTACTTCCTTCAGGAAATACACATCTAGTATTATTATTACTATTCAGTTGATTTCCGCAATTAATGCGGCCCGAACCGCTACACGCACAGACTCCGTTGAGGTGTCGTTTCGAAGCCAGCGTCCACGAGTGGTGTGCTAAGTATTTTTCGTGTCGATCAGATTTGTAGTTTTTGCGCAATTTGCGTTTTAAAAAACATTTTCCTGTCATTGGAATGCACTGTCTCCAATGCATTTTAACGGGAAAATGTTGCCATAGTGAAAACACGGTGCAGTCGTGAGGTGGCAGTTATGCTCATTGATATGCGTAGGCCAGGGCCGGCGTCAGCACCCGGGCAAATGCCAGGGCCCTGGTGAAATGGGAGGGCCCACTCACGCTGTCTGGGATACCCGCCGGCTGCCGCCATGCCCCCATGTACTGACCCCAACCTGCGCCCTCCGCGAGGGACCCACGCAGTGACGCAGCCCCTTAGGCTGAGTGCAGACGACTTTTTGGCCCTGCGGATTTTTCCGCTCAGAATGGAATAAATCCACTGGTCAAATGACCTGCATTTTTCCTGCGGATTTCTTCCATTTTTCCTGCGGTTTTATTGCGGTTTTTGTACGGTTTTCCCCCTGCGGATTTGGAGACAGGGGAGATGGAAAACCGCACAAAAGAAGTAACATGCTGCGGATTTTGAACCGCAGGAAAACCGCGCGGAAAAATCCCCAGCGTCTGCACAGCGTTTTTTTTTCATTGATTTTAAGGCTACTGTACTTCACAATGCGGATATGCAACGTTTCTGCGCGGTAAAATCCGCTGCGGATCCACTGGATATCTGCATCGTGTGCACACAGCCTTACTGCCAGCAATGATCATCGCTTCCTTCGGCTGTAATCTTGTGTGCGGTGTTGACACAGGACCTGTGATGAGGTCACAGGAGGGGAGGAGTCAGGGGTCACATGATCAGGGCGGCTGCAGGACTCTGCTGTGCTGGTCGCTTGTCATTATGGTGCTGGTCTGGATGGATGAGGTAACGTTTATGTGTGGGACAGTGGGCTAAGGGAGGGGTTTAACAAGGTGGATGTAGCAGAGCTGTTTGTGTACTTGTGTGGGGTCAGAAGGGGTTTACAAGGTGATGTAGCAGAGTCATGTGTGTACTTGTGTGGGGTCAGGAGGGGTTTACAAGGTGGATGTAGCAGAGCCGTGTTTGTACTTGTGTAGGGTCAGGAGGGGTTTACAAGGTGGATGTAGCAGAGCCGCGTGTGTACTTGTGTGGGGTCAGGAGGGATTTTACAAGGTGGATGTAGCAGTGCCGTGTGTGTACTTGTGTGGGGTCAGGAGGGGTTTACAAGGTGGATGTAGCAGAGCCGTGTGTGTACTTGTGTGGGGTCAGGAGGGGTTTACAAGGTGGATGTAGCAGAGCCGTGTGTGTACTTGTGTGGGGTCAGGAGGGGTTTACAAGGTGGATGTAGCAGAGCCGTGTGTGTACTTGTGTGGGGTCAGGAGGTGTTTTACAAGGTGGATGTAGCAGTGCCGTGTGTGTACTTGTGTGGGGTCAGGGAGGGGTTTTACAAGGTGGATGTAGCAGTGCCGTGTGTGTACTTGTGTGGGGTCAGGAGGGGTTTACAAGGTGGATGTAGCAGAGCCGTGTGTGTACTTGTGTGGGGTCAGGAGGGGTTTACAAGGTGGATGTAGCAGAGCCGTGTGTGTACTTGTGTGGGGTCAGGAGGTGTTTTACAAGGTGGATGTAGCAGAGCCGTGTGTGTACTTGTGTGGGGTCAGGAGGTGTTTTACAAGGTGGATGTAGCAGTGCCGTGTGTGTACTTGTGTGGGGTCAGGGAGGGGTTTTACAAGGTGGATGTAGCAGTGCCGTGTGTGTACTTGTGTGGGGTCAGGAGGGGTTTACAAGGTGGATGTAGCAGAGCCGTGTGTGTACTTGTGTGGGGTCAGGAGGGGTTTACAAGGTGGATGTAGCAGAGCCGTGTGTGTACTTGTGTGGGGTCAGGAGGTGTTTTACAAGGTGGATGTAGCAGTGCCGTGTGTGTACTTGTGTGGGGTCAGGGAGGGGTTTTACAAGGTGGATGTAGCAGTGCCGTGTGTGTACTTGTGTGGGGTCAGGAGGGGTTTTACATGGTGGATGTAGCAGAGCCGTGTGTGTACTTGTGTGGGGTCAGGAGGGGTTTTACATGGTGGATGTAGCAGTGCCGTGTGTTTACTTGTGTGGGGTCAGGAGGGGTTTACAAGGTGATGTAGCAGAGCTGTTTGTGTACTTTGTGTGGGGTCAGGAGGTGTTTTACAAGGTGGATGTAGCAGAGCCGTGTGTGTAATTTGTGTGGGGTCAGGAGGTGTTTTACAAGGTGGATGTAGCAGAGCCATGTGTGTACTTGTGTGGGGTCAGGAAGGGTTTACAAGGTGATGTAGCAGAGCCGTGTGTGTACTAGTGTGGGGTCAGGAGGGGTTTTACATGGTGGATGGTGTAGTGCCGTGTGTGTACTTGTGTGTGGTCAGGAGGGGTTTACAAGGTGGATGTAGCAGTGCCATTTGTGTACTTGTGTGGGGTCAGGAGCGGTTTACAAGGTGATGTAGCAGAGCTGTTTGTGTACTTTGTGTGGGGTCAGGAGGGGTTTACAAGGTGATGTAGCAGAGTCATGTGTGTACTTGTGTGGGGTCAGGAGGGGTTTACAAGGTGGATGAAGTAGAGCCATGTGTGTACTTTGTGTGGGGTCAGGAGGTGTTTTACAAGGTGGATGTAGCAGTGCCGTGTGTGTACTTGTGTGGGGTCAGGGAGGGGTTTTACAAGGTGGATGTAGCAGTGCCGTGTGTGTACTTGTGTGGGGTCAGGAGGGGTTTTACATGGTGGATGTAGCAGAGCCGTGTGTGTACTTGTGTGGGGTCAGGAGGGGTTTACAAGGTGGATGTAGCAGAGCCGTGTGTGTACTTGTGTGGGGTCAGGAGGGGTTTTACATGGTGGATGTAGCAGTGCCGTGTGTGTACTTGTGTGGGGTCAGGAGGGGTTTACAAGGTGATGTAGCAGAGCTGTTTGTGTACTTTGTGTGGGGTCAGGAGGTGTTTTACAAGGTGGATGTAGCAGAGCCGTGTGTGTAATTTGTGTGGGGTCAGGAGGTGTTTTACAAGGTGGATGTAGCAGAGCCATGTGTGTACTTGTGTGGGGTCAAGAGGGGTTTACAAGGTGATGTAGCAGAGCCGTGTGTGTACTAGTGTGGGGTCAGGAGGGGTTTTACATGGTGGATGGTGTAGTGCCGTGTGTGTACTTGTGTGTGGTCAGGAGGGGTTTACAAGGTGGATGTAGCAGTGCTGTTTGTGTACTTGTGTGGGGTCAGGAGCGGTTTACAAGGTGATGTAGCAGAGCCGTGTGTGTACTTGTGTGGGGTCAGGAGGTGTTTTTCAAGGTGGATGTAGCAGAGCAGTGTGTGTACTTGTGTGGGGTCAGGAGGGGTTTACAAGGTGGATGTAGCAGAGCCGTGTTTGTACTTGTGTGGGGTCAGGAGGGGTTTTACAAGGTGGATGTAGCAGAGCCGTGTGTGTACTTGTGTGGGGTCAGGAGGGGTTTTATAAGGTGGATGTAGCAGAGCCGTGTGTGTACTTTGTGTGGGGTCAGTAGGGGTTTACAAGGTGGATGTAGCAGAGCCGTGTGTGTACTTGTGTGGGGTCAGGAGGGGTTTACAAGGTGGATGTAGCAGTGCCGTGTGTGTACTTGTGTGGGGTCAGGAGGTGTTTTACAAGGTGGATGTAGCAGAGCCGTGTGTGTACTTGTGTAGGGTCAGGAGGGGTTTACAAGGTGGATGTAGCAGAGCCGTGTGTGTACTTATGTGGGGTCAGGAGGTGTTTTACAAGGTGGATGTAGCAGAGCCGTGTGTCTACTTGTGTGAGGTCAGGAGGAGGGGCTTTTACAAGGTGGATGTAGCAGAGCCGTGTTTGTACTTGTGTGGGGTCAGGAGGGGTTTAACAAGGTGTATGTAGCAGAGCCGTGTGTGTACTTGTGTGGGGTCAGGAGGGGTTTTACATGGTGGATGTAGCAGAGCCGTGTGTGTACTTGTGTGGGGTCAGGAGGGGGTTTTACAAGGTGGATGTAGCAGAGCCGTGTGTGTACTTGTGTGGGGTCAGGAGGGGTTTTGCAAGGTGGATGTAGCAGAGCCGTGTGTGTACTTGTGTGGGGTCAGGAGGGGTTTTTACAAGGTGGATGTAGCAGAGCCGTGTGTGTACTTGTGTGGGGTCAGGAGGGGTTTACAAGGTGGATGTAGCAGAGCCGTGTGTGTACTTGTGTGGGGTCAGGAGGGGTTTTACAAGGTGGATGTAGCAGAGCCGTGTGTGTACTTGTGTGGGGTCAGGAGGGGTTTACAAGGTGGATGTAAAAGAGCTGTGTGTGTACTTGTGTGGGGTCAGGAGGGGTTTTACAAGGTGGATGTAGCAGAGCCGTGTTTGTACTTGTGTGGGGTCAGGAGGTGTTTTACAAGGTGGATGTAGCAGAGCCGTGTGTGTACTTGTTTGGGGTCAGGAGGGGTTTTGCAAGGTAGATGTAGCAGAGCCGTGTGTGTACTTGTGTGGGGTCAGGAGGGGTTTTACAAGGTGGATGTAGCAGAGCCGTGTGTGTTGTTTGGTGGGGTCAGGAGGGGTTTACAAGGTGTACGGAGCAGAGCCGTGTGTGTACGAGGTGTACGGAGCGGAGCCGTGTGTGTACGATGTGTACGGAGCGAAGCCGTGTGTGTACGAGATGTACGGAACGGAGCCCTGTGTGTACGGAGCTGAGCCGTGTGTTTATGGAGCGGAGCAGAGCCGGGGGTGTACGGAGCGGAGTCGTGTGTGTACGAGGTGTATGGTGGGGAGCATTTATACCTCCCGAGTCCCAACCATCCCGGATCCAGCGAGACAGTCCTGATTTTGAGAGAGAGACTGCCCCAGCCGGGAGCATACTTTCCCCGCGGGACACAGGAGTACACAGTGGAGCCCCAAGGAGCAATTTAAAACTTGCACGTAACGTTCTACCGGAAGTGACTTGCTGGAAGCTGACCAGAAATTAGGTAATTTCAGTAGGAGATTGTGACGGAACCAGGAATGCTTCAGATCCATCACCGTGTCCTCCTCTGACAGAGCGGACAGCGGGATCGCCTTGGAATCGGGGATGTCGGGCATGTGAGCGGATCATGATATGTCCTGCACCAGGAGGCTCAGGTGGGCACTACAATGGGAGCTGGGCTGCTATAGTATCTTTATAGAATTTTTCTTTCTCTGTTTCTTTCTCTCTCTGTTCTTTCTCTCTAATCTTTTTTTCTCTCTCTCTGTTCTCTTTCTTTCTTTCTCTTTCTTTCTTTCTGTCTCTGTTCTTTCTCTCTCTCTCTCTGTTCTCTCTTTCCTCTTTTTCTTTCTCTCTCTCTGATCTTTCTTTCCATCTGTTCTTTCCCCTCTTTCTTTTTCTCTCTACCTCTCTGTTCTTTCTTTCTTTCCCCTCCTTCTTTCTCTCTCTCCCTGTTCTTTTTTTCTGTTGACGCTTTTTCTCTGTGTTCTTTCTCTCTCCGTTCTTTCTTCCCCTCTTTTTTTCTCTCCCTCTCTGTTCTTTTTTCCCGTCTTACTTTCTTTCTTTCTTTCTCTTTCTTTCTTTCTTTCTTTCTTTCTTTCTTTCTCTCTCTGTTCTTTTTTTCTGTCCACTCTTTCTTTCTCTTTGTTCTTTTTCTTTCTTTTTTCTTTCTCTCTGTTCTTTCTTTCCACTCTTTCTCTATCTGTTCTTTCTTTCTTTCCCCTCTTTCTTTCTCTTTCTCTCTGTTCTTTTCTTTCTCTTTCTCTCTCTGTTCTTCCTTTCTTTCTCTTTGTTGTTTATTTTCTTTCTTTCTCTGTTCGTTCTTTCTATGTTCTTTCTTTCTCTCTCTCGCTCTCTGTATCTTTCTCTCTCTGTTCTTCCTTCCATTCTTTCTCTCTTTCTTTCTCTGTTCTTTATTTCCCCTCTTTCTTTCTGTTCTCTCTCTGTTCTTTCTCTCTCTCTCTCTTCTTTCTTTCATGCGTACACTACTAATCAGTAGCCTCCTTCACATGAACGTGTTTTGCCACAGAGCGAGTGTCTGTGTGGATCACATGCGTGTCCGTGTGATCCATGCGGAGACAAGTCCGTTTTTGGCGGTCACCACGGATGTCACACGGCATGAGTCGTGGTATGTGTTAAGGGGGGGCCCACTGAGACTTTTTCGCCCGGGGCCCTCAAAAACCTGGAGTCGGCCCTGGCGCAGGCACACCCAGTTACTATGCCAACGAATACGAACTTTACATGACCCCAGCAGGACACAGTTTCTGCCAGATAATATCAGCTCTTAAAGCGAAACCCAAAGCACAAATGCAAATCTAGCTTCATCACATGATGCATGCCCCTGAGAGAGAATGTCCGCCAAAGTGGATTTAGAAGCCCAGTGCGCCAAACTAGCTTTTAAAGGGCCGATGCGCCTAAGTGATTCTTAAAGGGCTGATGCACCGAAATGAGTCTTAAAGGGCCGGCGCGCCAAATTGAAAGCTGAGTGACCCCACGCTCCAAATCGGAGGCTGAGGCACCCCAGCCTCCAAATCGGAGGCTGATCGACCCTTGCCTACAAATCGGAGGCTGAGCCACCCTGGCCTCCAAATCGGACCCAGAGTGGCCCCGCCCACCAAATCGGATCCTGAGGGGTCCCACCCACCAAATCAGACCCTGAGGGGCCCCACAGACCAAAGTGGCCCCTGAGAGGCATCCACAGTTAAATCGGATCCTGAGTTGAAAGTCTTGCAGGGGCAGCAGGCAAGTCTCTCTTAAAGGGGCAGCCCGGGCACCATTTCAAACCACTATCTGTACTTCCTTCAGGAAATACACATCTAGTATTAATGTTGTAATCCGAACGCTGCTAACTTATTCGTATTATTCAGTTGATTTCCGCAATTAATGCGACCCGAACCGCTAAACGCACAGACTCCGTTGAGGTGTCGTTTCGAAGCCAGCATCCATGAGAGGTGTGCTAAGTAATTTTCGTGTCGATCGGATTTGTAGTTTGTGCAATTTGCGCTAGAAAATTTTTTTTCCCCGTCATTGGAAAGTATTGTCTCAATGCTTTTCAATGGGGAAATTTTGCCATAGAGAAAACATGCCCTGAGGTGATTCAAATGGCAGTTAAGCTCATTGATATGCACAGGCAGACCCAGTTACTATGTCAACGCCTACGAACTTTACATGACGCCCCCAGGACACAGTTTCTGGCAGATAATATCAGCTCTTAAAGCGAAACCCACAGCACAAATGCAAATCTAGCTTCATCACATGACGCATGTCCCTGAGAGAGAATGTACGCCAAAGTGGATTTAGAAGCCCAGTGCGCCAAACTAACTCTTAAACAGCCGACGAGCCTAAGTGATTCTTAAAGGGCCGGGGCACCAAAATGAGCCTTAAAGGGCGGGCGCGCCAAATCAAAAGCTGAGTGACCCATCATTAATGCGGCCCGAACCGCTACACGCATAGACTCCGTTGAGGTGTCGTTTCAAAGCCAGCGTCCACGACAGGTGTGCTAAGTATTTTTCGTGTCGATCGGATTTGTAGTTTTTGTGCAATTTGCGTTTGAAAATTTTTTTTCCTGTCATTGGAATGCACTGTCTCCAATGCTTTTCAATGGGAAACTTAAACCGTGCCCTGAGGTGATTGAAATGGCAGTAAAGCTCATTGATATGCGCAGGCACACCCAGTTACTATGCCAACGCCTACTAACGTCACATGACGCCCCCAGGACACAGATTCTGCCACATAATATCAGCTCTTAAAGCGAAACCCACAGCACAAATGCAAATCTAGCTTCATCACATGACGCATGCCCCTGAGAGAGAATGTGCGCCAAATTGCGCCCCCACCCACCAAATCGGACCCTGAGGGGCCCCGCCCACCAAATCGGACCCTGAGGGGCCCTGCTCACCAAATCGGACCCTGAGGGGCCCTGCTCACCAAATCGGACCCTGAGGGGCCCTGCCCACCAAATCGGACCCTGAGGGGCCCCGCCCACCAAATCGGACTCTGAGAGATCCCGCCCACCAAATGGGACCCTGAGGGTCCCCGCTCAACAAATCGGACCCTGAGGGGCCCTGCTCACCAAATCGGACCCTGAGGGGCCCCACTCACCAAATCGGACCCTGAGGGGCCCCGCCCACCAAATCGGATTCTGAAAGGCCCCAACCACCAAATCGGACCCTAAGGGGTCCCGCCCACCAAATCGGACCCTGATGGGCCCTGCCCACCAAATCCAACCCTGAGGGGCCTCGCCCACCAAATAGGACCCTGAGGGGCCCTGCCCACCAAATCAGACCCTGAGGGGCCCCGCCCACCATATCAAACCCTGAGGGGCCCCGCCCACCATATCAGACCCTGAGGGGCCCCGCCCACCATATCAGACCCTGAGGGGCCCCATCCACAAAATCGGAGCCTGAGGGGCCCCACCCACAAAATCGGACCCTGAGGGGCCCCACCCACCACATCGGACACTGAGGTGCCCCAAACACAAAATCGGACCCTGAGAGGCCCCGTCCACAAAATCGGACCCTGAGAGGCCCTGCCCACGAAATCGAATTCTGTAAGGCCCCAACCACCAAATCGGACCCTGAGGGGCCCCGCTCACCAAATCGGACCCTGAGGGGCCCCACCCACTAAATCGGACCCTGAGGGGCCGCATCCACCAAATCGGACCCTGAGGTGCCCCAAACACAAAATCGGACACTGAGGGGCCCCACCCACAAAATCGGACCCTGAGGGGCCCCACCCACAAAATTGGACCCTGAGGGGCCCCGGCCACCAAATTAGACCCTGAGGGGCCCCGCCCGGCAAATCGGACCCTGAGGGGCTCCGCCCACCAAATCGGACCCCACCCACCAAATCGGACCCTGATGGGCCCCGCCCACCAAATCGGACCCTGAGAGGCCCCGCCCACCAAATCGGACCCTGAGGGGCGCTACCACCAAATCGGACTCAGAGATCCCGCCCACCAAATCGGACCCTGAGGGGCCCCACCCACTAAATCGGACCCTGAGGGGCCGCATCCACCCAATCGGACCCTGAGGTGCCCCAAACACAAAATCGGACCCTGATGGGCCCCACCCACAAAATCGGACCCTGAGGGGCCCCACCCACAAAATCGGACCCTGAGGGGCCCCATCCACAAAATCGGACCCTGAGGGGCCCCGCCCAGCAAATCGGACCCTGAGGGGCTCCGCCCACCAAATCGGACCCCACCCACCAAATCGGACCCTGATGGGCCCCGCCCACCAAATCGGACCCTGAGAGGCCCCGCCCACCAAATCGGACCCTGAGGGGCCCTGCCCACCAAATCGGACTCAGAGATCCCGCCCACCAAATCGGACCCTGAGGGGCCGCGCTCACCAAATCGCCCTGCTCATCAAATTGAATTCTGAGGGGCCCCACCCACCAAATCAGATTCTGAAAGGTCCCAACCACCAAATCAGACCCTGAGGTGTCCCGCCCACCAAATCAGACCCTGACGGACCCTGCCCACCAAATCGGACCCTGAAGGGCCCCGCCCACCAAATCAAACCCTGAGGGGCCCCACCTACCAAATCGGACCCTGATGGGCCCCGGCCACAAATTCGGACCCTGAGGGGCCCCACCCACAAAATCAGGCCCTGAGGGGCCCCACCCACAAAAGCGGACCCTGAGGCCAAAGTGGCCCCTGATAGGCACCCACACTTAAAACGGATCCTGAGTTGAAAGTCTTGCAGGGGCAGCAGGCAAGTCTCTCTTAAAGGGGCAGCCCGGGCACCATTTCAAACCACTATCTGTACTTCCTTCAGGAAATACACATCTAGTATTATTATTATTATTCAGTCGATTTTCCGCAATTAATGGGGCCCGAACAACTACACGCACAGACTCCGTTGAGGTGTCGTTTCGAAGCCAGCGTCCACGAGAGGTGTGCTAAGTATTTTTCGTGTCAATCGGATTTGTAGTTTTTGCGCAATTTGCGTTTGAAAAAACTTTTTCCTCAATGCTTTTCAATGGGAAAATGTTGCCACAGTGCTGAGGTGATTGAAATAGCAGTTAAGCTCATTGATATGTGCAGGCACACCCAGTTACTATGCCAATGCCTACGAACTTCACTTGACCCCCAGGACAGAGCTTTCGCCACATAATATCAGCTCTTAAAGCGAAACCCACAGCACTAATGCAAATCTAGCTTCATCACATGACGCATGCCCCTGAGAGAGAATATGCGCCAAAGTGGATTCAGAAGCCCAGTGCGCCAAACTTGATCTTAAACGGCCGACGCGCCTAAGTGATTCTTAAAGGGCCAATGCACCAAAATGAGTCTTAAAGGGCCGGCGCGCCAAATCGAAAGCTGAGTGACCCCAGACTCCAAATCGGAGGCTGATCGACCCTGGCCTACAAATCGGAGGCTGAGCCACCCTTTCCTCCAAATCGGACTCGGAGTGGCCCCGCCCACGAAACCGGACCCAGTGTGGCCCCGCCCACCAAACCGGACCCAGTGTGGCCCCGCCCACCAAATCGGACCCAGTGTGGCCCCGCCCACCAAATCGGACCCAGTGTGGCCCCGCCCACAAAATTGTACCCAGAGTAGCCCCTCCCACCAAATCGGACCCCGAGGGACCACACCCACAAAATCGGACCCTGAGAGGCCACACCCACAAAATCAGACCCTGAGGGGCCCCACCCACAAAATTGGACCCTGAGGAATCCCGGCCACTAATTCAAATCTTGAGGAGCCCAGGCCACCGAATCGGATCCTGAGGGGCCCCACCCACCAAATTAGACCCTGAGGCCAAAGTGGCCCCTGAGAGGCACCCACATTTAAAACGGATCCTGAGTTGAAAGTCTTGCAGGGGCAGCAGCCAAGTCTCTCTTAAAGGGGCAGCCCAGGCACTATTTCAAACCACTATCTGTACTTCCTTCAGGAAATACACATCTAGTATTATTATTATTCAGTTGATTTCCGCAATTAATGTGGCCCGCACCGCTACACGCACAGACTCCATTGAGGCGTCGTTTCGAAGCCAGCGTCCACGAGTGGTGTGCTAAGTATTTTTTGTGTCGATCAGATTTGTAGTTTTTGCGCAATTTGCATTTGAAAAAACATTTTCCTGTCATTGGAATGCACTGTGTCAATGCATTTCAATGGGACAATTTTGCCATAGGGAAAACATGTGATGAGGTGGCATGTGATGAGATGGCAGTGGTGAGGTGGCAGTTAAGCTCATTGATATGCACAGGCACACCCAGTTACTATGCCAAAGCCTACGAACTTTGCATGACCCCAGCAGGACAGCGTTTTTGCCAAATAATATCAGCTCTTAAAGGGAAACCCAAGCACAAATGCAAATCTGATAGACCCTGGCCTACAAATCGGAGGCTGAGCCACCCAGGCCTCGAAATCGGACCCAGAGTGGCCACACCCACCAAATCGGACACAGAGTGCCCCCGCCCACCAAATCGGATTCTGAGGGGTCCCGCCCACCAAATCCGACCCTGAGGGGCCCCGCCCACCAAATCGGACCCTGAGGTGCCCCACCCACAAAATCGGGCCCTGAGGGGACCCAACCACAAAATCAGACCCTGAGGGGCCCTAGTCACAAAATCGGACCCTGAGGGGCCCCACCCACAAAATCAGACCCTGAGGGACCCCAGCCACAAAATCAGAACCTGAGGGGCCCCAACCACAAAATCAGAACCTGAGGGGCCCCACCCACAAAATCGGACCCTGAGGGGCCCCACCCACAAAATCGGACCATGAGTGACCCCACCCTCAAAATCAGTCGCTGAGGGGCCCCACCCACAAAATCTGACCCTGAGAGACCCCGGCCACAAAATCGAACCCAGAGGGGCCTCAGTCACAAAATCAGACCCTAAGGGGCCCCACCCACAAAATCAGACCCTGAGGGTCCCCGGTCACAAAATCAGACCCTGATGGGCCCCACCAACAGAATCGGACCCTGATGGGCCCCACCCAGAAAATCAGACCCTGAGGGGCCCCAGCCAGAAAATCGGACCCTGAGGGGCCCCACCCACAAAATCGGACCCTGAGGGGCCCCACCCACAAAATCGGACCCTGAGGGGCCCCGCCCACCAAATTAGACCCTGAGGGGCCCCACGCTCAAAATCAGACCCTGAGGGGCCACAGCCACAAAATCAGACCCTGAGGGGCCCCAGCCACAAAATCGGACCCTGAGATACCCCGGCCACAAAATCGGACCCAGAGTGGCCCCGCCCACGAAATCAGACCCAGAGTGGCCCCGCCCACCAAATTGGACCCTGAGGGGCCCCACCCACAAAATTGGACCCTAAGGGGCCCCACCCACAAAATCGGACCCAGAGGGGCCCCGGCCACAAAATCGGACCCGGAGGGGCCCCGGCCACAACATCGGACCCTAAGGGGCCCCACCCACAAAATCGGACCCAGAGGGGCCCCGGCCACAAAATCGGACCCGGAGGGGCCCCGGCCACAACATCGGACCCTGAGGGGCCCCACTCACAAAATCGGACCATGAGGGGCCCCGCCCACCAAATTAGACCCTGAGGGGCCCCACCCTCAAAATCGGTCCCTGAGGGGCCCCGGCCACAAAATCGGACCCTGAGGGGCCCCGGCCACAAAATCGGACCCTGAGGGGCCCCGGCCACAAAATCGGACCCTGAGGGGCCCCGGCCACAAAATCGGACCCTGAAGTGCCCCACCTGCAAAATCGGACCCTAAGGGGCCCCGGCCACAAAATCGGACCCTGAGGGGCCCCACCCACAAAATCGGACTCTGAGGGGCCCCGCCCACCAAATTAGACCCTGAGGGGCCCCACCCTCAAAATCAGACCGAGGGGCCACAGCCACAAAATCAGACCCTGAGGGGCCCCAGCCACAAAATCGGACCCTGAGATACCCCGGCCACAAAATCGGACCCTGAGGGGCCCCAACCACAAAATCAGACCCTGAGGGGCCCCGATCACAAAATCGGACCCTGAGGGGCCCCACCCACAAAATCAGACCCTGAGGGACCCCAGCCACAAAATCAGACCCTGAGGGGCCCCAGACACAAAATCGGACCATGAAGGGCCCCACCCACAAAACCGGACCCTGAGGGGCCCCATCCACAAAATCGGACCATGAGGGGCCCCGCCCACCAAATTAGACCCTGAGGGGCCCCACCCTCAAAATCGGTCCCTGAGGGGCCCCGGCCACAAAATCGGACCCTGAGGGGCCCCGGCCACAAAATCGGACCCTGAGGGGCCCCGGCCACAAAATCGGACCCTGAGGGGCCCCGGCCACAAAATCGGACCCTGAAGTGCCCCACCTGCAAAATCGGACCCTAAGGGGCCCCAGCCACAAAATCGGACCCTGAGGGGCCCCACCCGCAAAATCGGACCCTAAGGGGCCCCACCCGCAATATCGGACC
Source organism: Dendrobates tinctorius (assembly GCF_039654945.1). Lineage (NCBI taxonomy): Eukaryota > Metazoa > Chordata > Amphibia > Anura > Dendrobatidae > Dendrobates > Dendrobates tinctorius. The sequence goes on along the minus strand of NW_027361684.1, from coordinate 66,709,112 downwards.
CTGAGGGTCCCCACCCGCAAAATCGGACCCTGAGGGGCCCCACCCGCAAAATCGGACCCTGAAGGGCTCCACCCGCAAAATCGGACCCTGAGGGGCCCCGGCCCCAAAAATCGGACCCTGAGGGGCCCCAACCACAAAATCGGACCCTGAGAGGCACCGGCTACAAAATCGGACCCTGAGGGGCCCCGGACACAAAATCGGACCCTGAGGGGCCCCGGCCACAAAATCGGACCCTGAGGGGCCCAACCCACAAAATCAGACTCAGTGTCCCCGCCCACCAAATTGGACCCTGAAGGGCCCCGTCCACCAAATCGGACCCAAAGTGGCCCCGCCCACCAAATCAGACCCAGAGTGGCCCCACCCACCAAATGGGACCCTGAGGGGCCCCGCCCACCAAATGGGACCCTGAGGGGCCCCGCCCACCAAATTGGACCCTAAGGGGCCCCGCCCACCAAATCGGACCCTGAGGGGCCCCGCCCACCAAATCGGACCCTGAGGGGCCCCGCCCACCAAATCGGATTCTGAAAGGCCCCAACCACAAAATCGCACCCTGAGGGGCCCCACCCACAAAATCGGACCCTGAGGGTCCCCGCTGACCAAATTGAACTCTGAGGGGCCCCGCCCACCAAATCGGACCAAGAGTGGCCCGCCCACCAAATCAGACCTAGAATGGCCCGCTCACCAAATCGGACCCCGAGGGGCCCCACCCACCAAATCGGACCCCGAGGGGCCCTGCCCACCAAATCGGACCCCGAGGGGCCCCGCCCACCAAATCGGACCCCGAGTGATCCCGCCCACCAAATCGGACCCCGAGGGTCCCCGCCAACCAAATTGGACCATGATGGGCCCCGCCCACCAAATCGGACTCTGATAGATCCCGCCCACCAAATCAGACCCTGAGGGGCCCAGCTCACCAAATCGGACCCAGAGTGGCCCCGCCCACCAAATCGGACCCAGAGTGGCCCCGCCCACCAAATCGGACCCAGAGTGGCCCCGCCCACCAAATCGGACCCAGAGTGGCCCCGCCCACCAAATCGGACCCAGAGTGGCCCCGCCCACCAAATCGGACCCAGAGTGGCCCCGCCCACCAAATCGGACCCAGAGTGGCCCCGCCCACCAAATCGGACCCAGAGTGGCCCCGCCCACCAAATCGGACCCAGAGTGGCCCCGCCCACCAAATCGTACCCTGAGGGGCCCCACCCACAAAATCGGACCCTAAGGGGCCCCACCCACAAAATTGGACCCTGAGGGGCCCTGGCCACAAAATTGGACCCTGAGGGGCCCCACCCACAAAATCGGACTCTGAGGGGATCCGGCCACAACATCGGACCCTGAGTGGCCCCACTCACAAAATCGCACCCTGAGGGGCCTTACCCACAAAATCGGACCCTGAGGGGCCCCAACCACAAAATCGGACCCTGACGGGCCCCGGCCACAAAATTGGACCCTGAGGGGCCCCGGCCACAAAATCGGACCCTGAGGGACCCCAACTACAAAATTGAACCCTGAGGGGCCCCAACCACAAAATCAGATCGTGAGGGGCCCCACCCACAAAATCGGACCCTGATGGGGCCCCACCCACAAAATTGGACCCTCGGGGTCCCCGGCCACAAAATCGGACCCTGAAGGACCCCGGCCACAAATTCTGATCCTGAGGGGCCCCAACCACAAAATCGGACCCTGAGAGGCTCCGGCCGCAAAATCGGACCCTGAGGGGCCCCAACCACAAAATCGGACCCTGAGAGGCACCGGCCACAAAATCGGACCATGAGGGGCCCCGGACACAAAATCAGACCCTGAGGGGCCCCGGCCACAAAATCAGACCCTGAGGGGCCCCGGCCACAAAATCAGACCCTGAGGGGCCCCGCCCACCAAATTAGACCCTGAGGGGCCCCACCCTCAAAATCGGACCCTGAGGGGCCCCAGCCACAAAATCAGACCCTGAGGGGCCCCAGCCACAAAATCAGACTCTGAGGGGCCCCACCCACAAAATCGGACCCTGAGGGGCCCCACCCACAAATCTAGACCCTGAGGGGACCCGGCCACAAAATCGGACCCTGAGGGGCCCCGCCCACCAAATCGGACCCTGAGGGGCCCCGCCCACTAAATCGGATTCTGAAAGGCCCCAACCACAAAATCGGACCCTGAGGGGCCCCGCTGACCAAATTGAACTCTGAGGGGCCCCGCCCACCAAATCGGACCCAGAGTGGCCCACCTACCAAATCAGACCTAGAGTGGCCCCGCCCACCAAATCGGACCCCGAGGGGCCCCGCCCACCAAATCGGACCCCGAGGGATCCCGCCCACCAAATCGGACCCCGAGGGTCCCCGCCCACCAAATTGGACCCTGAGGGGCCCCGCCCACCAAATCGGACTCTGATAGATCCCGCCCACCAAATCAGACCCTGAGGGGCCCCGCTCACCAAATCGGACCCTGAGGGGCCCCACCCACCAAATCGGACCCTGAGGGGCCCCGACCACAAAATCGGACCCTGAGGGGCCCCACCCACAAAATTGGACCCTGAGGGGCCCCGGCCACAAGATTGGACCCTGAGGGGCCCCAACCACCAAATCAGACCCTGAGGGGCCCCGGCCACAAAATCGGACCCTTAGGGGCCCCACCCACCAAATCAGCCCCTGAGGGGACCCGGCCACCAAATCGGACCCTGAGGGGCCCCACCCACCAAATCTGACCCTGAGGTGCCCCACCCACAAAATCGGGCCCTGAGGGCCCCACCCACAAAATCGGACCCTGAGGCCAAAGTGGCCCCTGAGAGGCACCCACAGTTAAAACGGATCCTGAGTTGAAAGTCTTGCAGGTGCAGCAGGCAAGTCTCTCTTAAAGGGGCAGCCTGGGCAGCATTTCAAACCACTATCTGTACTTCCTTCAGGAAATACACATCTAGTATTATTATTATTATTCAGCTGATTTCCGCAATTAATGTGGCCCGCACCGCTACACGCACAGACTCCATTGAGGCGTCGTTTCGAAGCCAGCGTCCACGAGTTGTGTGCTAAGTATTTTTTGTGTCGATCAGATTTGTAGTTTTTGCGCAATTTGCATTTGAAAAAACATTTTCCTGTCATTGGAATGCACTGTGTCAATGCATTTCAATGGGACAATTTTGCCATAGGGAAAACATGGGGCAGTGGTGAGGTGGCAGTTAAGCTCATTGATATGCACAGGCACACCCAGTTACTATGCCAACGCCTACGAACTTTGCATGACCCCAGCAGGACAGCGTTTTTGCCAAATAATATCAGCTCTTAAAGGGAAACCCAAGCACAAATGCAAATCTGATCGACCCTGGCCTACAAATCGGAGGCTGAGCCACCCAGGCCTCGAAATCGGACCCAGAGTGGCCCCACCCACAAAATCAGACCCTGAGGGGCCCCACCCACAAAATTGGACCCTGAGGAATCCCGGCCACTAATTCAAATCCTGAGGAGCCCAGACCACCGAATCTGATCCTGAGGGGCCCCACCCACCAAATCAGACCCTGAGGCCAAAGTGGCCCCTGAGAGGCACCCACATTTAAAACGGATACTGAGTTGAAAGTCTTGCAGGGGCAGCAGCCAAGTCTCTCTTAAAGGGGCAGCCCAGGCACCATTTCAAACCACTATCTGTACTTCCTTCAGGAAATACACATCTAGTATTATTATTACTATCAGTTGATTTCCGCAATTAATGCGGCCCGAACCGCTACACGCAGAGACTCCGTTGAGGCCTCGTTTCGAAGCCAGCGTCCATGAGTGGTGTGCTAAGTATTTTTCATGTAGATCGGATTTGGAGTTTTTGCGCAATTTGAGTTTGAAAAAACATTTTCCTCAATGCATTTCAATGGGAAAATGTTGCCATAGGGAAAACACGGGACAGTCGTGAGGTGGCAGTTAAGCTCATTGATATGCGCAGGTTCACCCAGTTACTATGCCAACATCTACGAACTTCACATGACCTCTCTAGGACAGCATTTCTGGCAGATAATTTCAGCTCTTAAAGCGAAACCAACAGCATAAATGCAAATCTAGCTTCATCACATGACGCATGCCACTGAGAGAGAATGTGTGACAAAGTGGATTTAGAAGCCCAGTGAGCCAAACTGGCTCTTAAAGGGCCGACGCGCCAAAGTGATTCTTAAAGGGCCGGCGCACCAAAATAAGTCTTAAAGGGCCAGCGCTCCAAATCGAAAGCTGAGTGACCCCAGGCTCCAAATCGGAGGCTGAGCCACCCCGACCTCCAAATCGGAGGCTGATCCACCCTGGCCTCCAAATCGGACCCAGCGTAACCCCGCTAAAAAAATCAGACCCTGAGTGGCCCCGCCCACCAAAACGGACCCAGAGTGGCACAGCCCACCAAAACGGACCCTGAGGGGCCCCACCCACCAAATCAGACTCAGTGTCCCCGCCCACCAAATTGGACCCTGAAGGGCCCCGCCCACCAAATTGGACACTGAAGGGCCCTGCCCACCAAATCAGACTCAGCGTGGCCCCGCTAAAAAAATCAGACCCTGAGTGGCCCCACCCACCAAAACGGACCCAGAGTGGCACAGCCCACCAAATCGGACCCTGAGGGGCCCCACCCACCAAATCAGTCTCAGTGTCCCCGCCCACCAAATCGGACCCCGAGGGGCCCCGCCCACCAAATCGGACCCCGAGGGGCCCCGCCCACCAAACCGGACCCCGAGGGGCCCCGCCCACCAAATCGAACTCTGAGGGGCCTCGCTCACCAAATCGGACCCTGAGTGGCCCCGCCCACCAAATCGGACCCTGAGGGGCCCCACCCACAAAATCGGACCCTGAGGTGCCCCAGCCACAAAATCGGACCCTGAGGGGTTCCACCCACAAAATCGGACCCTGAGGCCAAAGTGGCCCCTGAGAGGCACCCACAGTTAAAACGGATCCTGAGTTGAAAGTCTTGCAGGGGCAGCAGGCAAGTCTCTCTTAAAAAGGCAGCCCGGGCAGCATTTCAAACCACTATCTGTACTTCCTTCAGGAAATACACATCTAGTATTATTATTACTATTCAGTTGATTTCCGCAATTAATGCGGCCTGAACCGCTACACGCACAGACTCCGTTGAGGCCTCGTTTCGAAGCCAGCGTCCTCGAGTGGTGTGCTAAGTATTTTTCATGTAGATCGGATTTGGAGTTTTTGCGCAATTTGCGCTTGAAAAAACATTTTCCTCAATGCATTTCAATGGGAAAATGTTGCCATAGGGAAAACATGGGACAGTCGTGAGGTGGCAGTTAAGCTCATTAATATGCGCAGGTTCACCCAGTTACTATGCCAACGCCTACGAACGTCACATGACCTCTCTAGGACAGCGTTTCTGGCAGATAATTTCAGCTCTTAAAGCGAAACCAACAGCTTAAATGCAAATCTAGCTTCATCACATGACGCATGCCACTGAGAGAGAATGTGCGCCAAAGTGGATTTAGGAGCCCAGTGAACCAAACTGGCTCTTAAAGGGCCGACGCGCCAAAGTGATTCTTAAAGGGCCGGTGCACCGAAATGAGTCTTAAAGGGCCGGGGCGCCAAATCGAAAGCTGAGTGACCCCAGGCTCCAAATCGGAGGCTGAGCCACCCCGACCTCCAAATCGGAGGCTGATCCACCCTGGCCTCCAAATCGGACCCAGCGTGGCCCCGCTAAAAAAATCAGACCCTGAGTGGCCCCGCCCACCAAAACGAACCCAGAGTGGCACAGCCCACCAAATCGGACCCTGAGGGGCCCCACCCACCAAATCGGACCCTGAAGGGCCCCGCCCACCAAATCGGACCCTGAAGGGCCCCGCCCACCAAATCGGACCCTGAGGGGCCCCACCCACCAAATCGGACCCTGAGGGGCCCCGCCCACCAAATCGTATTCTGAAAGGCCCCAACCACAAAATCGGACCCTGAGGTGCCCCAGCCACCAAAACGGACCCTGAGGGGCCCCGCCCACCAAATCGGACCCTGAGGGGCCCCGCCCACCAAATCGGACCCTGAGGGGCCCCGCCCACCAAATCGGACCCTGAGGGGCCCCACCCACAAAATCGGACCCTGAGGTGCCCAGGCCACAAAATCGGACCCTGAGTGGCCCCACCCACAAAATCAGGCACTGAGGGGCCCCGCCCACCAAATAGGACCCTGAGGGGCCCCGCCCACCAAATAGGACCCTGAGGGGCCCCACCCACAAAATCGGACCCTGAGGGGCCCCACCCACAAAATCAGACCCTGAGGGGCCACACCAACAAAATTGGACCCTGAGGGATCCCGACCACCAATTCAAACCCTAAGGAGCCCAGGCCACCGAATCGGATCCTGAGGGGCCCCACCCACCAAATCAGACCCTGAGGCCAAAGTGGCCCCCTGAGAGGCACCCACATTTAAAACGGATCCTGAGTTGAAAGTCTTGCTGGGGCAGCAGGCAAGTCTCTCTTAAAGGGGCAGCCCGGGCATCATTTCAAACCACTATCTGTACTTCCTTCAGGAAATACACATCTAGTATTAATTTTGTAATCCGAACGCTGCTAACTTATTCTTATTCAGTTGATTTCCGCAATTAATGTGGCCCGAGCCGCTACATGCACAGACTCCGTTGAGGTGTCGTTTCGAAGCCAGCGTCTTCGAGAGGTGTGCTAAGTAATTTTCGTGTCGATCGGATTTGTAGTTTTTGTGCAATTTGCATCAGAAAATTTTTTTTCCCGTCATTGGAATGTAATGTCTCAATACTTTTCAATGGGGAAATTTTGCCATAGAGAAAACATGCCCTGAGGCAATTCAAATGGCAGTTAAGCTCATTGATATGCGCAGGCACACCCAGTTATAATGCCAACGCCTACGAACTTTACATGACGCCCCCAGGACAGAGTTTCTGGCAGATAATATTAGCTCTTAAAGCGAAACCCACAGCACAAATGCAAATCTAGCTTCATCACATGACGCATGCCCCTGAGAGAGAATGTACGCCAAAGTGGATTTAGAAGCCCAGTGCGCCAAACTAGCTCTTAAACGGACGACGCGCCTAAGTGATTCTTAAAGGGCTGGCTTACCAAAATGAGCATTTAAGGGCCAGCGTGCCAAATCGAAAGCTGAGTGACTATAGGGTCCAAATCGGAGGCTGATCGACCCTGGCCTACAAATCGGACCCAGAGTGGCCTCTCCCTCCAAATCGGACCCTGAGGGGCCCCGCCTACCAAATCAGAACCAGAGGGGCCCCGCCCACCAAATCGGACCCTGTGGGGCCCCACTCACCAAAGCGGACCCTGTGGGGCACCACTCACCAAAGTGAACCCTGTGGGGCCCCTCCCACCAAATCGGACCCAGAGTGGCGTCGCCCACCAAATCAGACCCTGAGGGGCCCCTCCCACCAAACCAGAACCTGAGGGGCCCCACCCACCAATTCAAGCCCTGAGGAGACCAGTCCACTGAATCAGATCATGAGGGGCCCCTCCCACCAAATCGGGCCCTGAGGGGCCCCGGCCACCAAATCGGGCCCTGAGGGGCCCCGGCCACAAAATCGGACCCTGAGGGGTCAAAACCACAAAATCGGACCCTGAGGGGCCCCACCCACAAAATCAGATGCTGAGGGGCCACACCCACCAAATCGGGCCCTGAGGGGCCCCACCCACCAAATCGGGCCCTGAGGGGCCCCGGCCACAAAATCGGACCCTGAGGGGTCAAAACCACAAAATCGGACCCTGAGGGGCCCTACCCACAAAATCAGATGCTGAGGGGCCACACCCACAAAATCGGACCCTGAGGGGCCCCACCCACAAAATCAGATGCTGAGGGGCCACACCCACCAAATCGGACCCAGAGTGCCCCCGCCCACCAAATCGGACCCAGAGTGCCCCCGCCCACCAAATCGGACTCTGAGAGATCCCGCCAACCAAATCAGACCCTGAGGGGCCCCACTCACCAAATCGGACCCTGAGGGGCCCCGCTCACCAAATCGGACCCTGAGGGGCCCTGCTTACCAAATTGAACTCTGAGGGGCCCCGCTCACCAAATCGGACCCTGAGCGGCCCCGCCCACCAAATCAGATTCTGAAAGGCCCCACCCACAAAATCGGACCCTGAGGGGCCCCAACCACAAAATCGAACCTAGAGTGGCCCAGCTCACCAAATCGGACCCTGAGGGGCCCCACCCACAAAATCAAACCCTGAGGGGCACCGGCCACAAAATCGGACCCTGAGGGGTACCGGCCACAAAATCGGACCCTGAGGGGCCCCGGCCACAAAATCGGACACTGAGGGGCCCCGGCCAGAAAATCAGACCCTGAGGGGCCCCACCCACCAAATCGGACCCTGAGGGGCCCGCCCACCAAATCAGACCCAGAATGGACACCGCCCACCAAATCAGACCCTGAGGGGCCCCGCCCACCAAATCGCACCCGGAGGGGCTCCGCCAACCAAACCGGCCCTCAGGGGCCCCGCTCACCAAATCGGACCCTGAGGGGCCCCGGCCACAAAATCGGACCCTGAGGGGCCCCGGCCACAAAATCAGACCCTGAGGGGCCCCAAACACCAAATCGGACCCTGAGGGGCCCCGGCCACCAAATCGGACCCTGAAGGGCCCCGGCCACCAAATCAGACCCTGAGGGGCCCCACTCACCAAATCGGAATCTGAGGGGCCCCGGCCACAAAATCGGACCCTGAGGGGCCCCACCCACAAAATTGGGCCATGAGAGGCCCCACCCAGAAAATTGGGCCATGAGGCCAAAGTGGCCCCTGAGAGGCACCCACAGTTAAAACAGATCCTGAGTTGAAAGTCTTGCAGGGTCAGCAGGCAAGTCTCTCTTAAAGGGGCAGCCCGGGCACCATTTCAAACCACTATCTGTACTTCCTTCAGGAAATACACATCTAGTTATAGTGGTTTGAAAAAACCACTATATTGTAATCCGAACGCTGCTAACTTATTCTTCTTCTTCTTCTTCTTCTTATTAATAAGTTGATTTCCGCAATTAATGCGGCCCGAACCGCTACACGCACAGACTCCGTTGAGGTGTCGTTTCGAAGCCAGCGTCCATGAGAGGTGTGCTAAGTATTTTTCGTGTCGATCGGATTTGTAGTTTTTGCGCAATTTGCGTTTGAAAATTTTTTTTCCCGTCATTGGAATGCACTGTGTCAATGCTTTTCAATGGGAAGCTTAAAACGTGCCCTGAGGCGATTGAAATGGCAGTTGAGCTCATTGATATGCGCAGGCAGACCCAGTTACTATGCCAACGCCTACGAACGTCACATGACATCTCCAGAACAGAGCTTTTGCCACATAATATCAGCTCTTAAAGCTAAACCCACGGCACAAATGCAAATCTAGCTTCATCACATGACGCATGCCCCTGAGAGAGAATGTGTGCGCCAAAGTGGATTTAGAAGCCCAGTGAGCCACCCTGGCTCTTAAAGGGCCGACGCGCCAAAGTGATTCTTAAAGAGCCGGCGCACCAAAATGAGTCTTAAAGGGCCGGCGTGCCAAATCGAAAGCTGAGTGACCCAAGGCTCCAAATCGGAGGCTGATAGACCCTGGCCTACAAAAAGGAGGCTGAGCAACCCTGGCATCCAAATCGGACCCAGAGTGGCCCCGCCCACGAAATCGGACCCAGAGTGGCCTCGCCCACCAAATCAGACCCAGAGTGGCCCCGCCCACCAAATTGGACCCTGAGGAGCCCCACCCACAAAATCGGACCGTGAAGGCCCCACCCACAAAATCGGACCCTGAGGGGCCCCACCCACAAAATCGGACCCTGAGGGGCCCCGGCCACAAAATCGGACCCTGAGAGACCCCGGCCACAAAATCGAACCCAGAGGGGCCCCACCCACAAAATTGGACCCTGAGCGCCCCCAACCACAAAATCGGACCCTGAGGGGCCCCAACCCCAAAATCGGACCCTGAGGGGCCCCGGCCACAAAATCGGACCCTCAGGGGCCCCGCCCTCAAAATCGGACCCTGAGCTGCCCCTCCCTCAAAAATCGGACCCTGAGAGGCCCCGCCCACCAAATCAGACCCTGAGGGGCTCCGCCAACCAAATCGGACTCTAAAGGGCCCCACCCACAAAATCAGACCCTGAGGGCCCCCAACTACAAAATAGGACCCTAAGGGGCCCCACCCTCAAAATCGGACCCTGAGTAGACCCGGCCACAAAATCGGACACTGAGGGGCCCCACCCACAAAATCGGACCTTGAGGGGTCCCAACCACAAAATCAAATCCTGAGGGGCCCCACCCTCAAAATCGGATCCTGAGGAGCCCAACCAACAAAATTGGACCCTGAGGGGCCCCGGCCACAAAATTGGAACCTGAGGGGCCCCGGCCACAAAATCGGACCCTGAGGGGTCCCAACCACGAAATCAGACCCTGAGGGGCCCCGGACTCAAAATCGGACCGTGAGGGCCCCCAACCACAAAATCGGACCCTGAGGGGCCCCAACCACAAAATCGGACCCTGAGAGACCCCGGCCACAAAATCGGACCCTGAGGGGCCCCGGCCACAAAATCGGACCTTGAGAGGCCCCGGCCACAAAATCGGACCCTGAGGGGCCCCGGCCACAAAATCGGACCCTGCGGGGTGCCGGCCACAAAATCAGACCCTGAGGGGTCCCAACCACAAAATCAGACCCTGAGGGGCCCCAGTCACAAAATCAGACCCTGAGCGACCCCAACCACAAAATCGGACCCTGAGGGGCCCCGGCCACAAAATCGGACACTGAGGGGCCCCAACCACAAAATCGGACCCTGAGGGGCCCCAGCCACGAAATCAGACCCTGAGGGGCGCCGGCCACAAAATCGGACCCTGAGGGCCCCCAACCAAAAAATCAGACCCTGAGGGGCCCCGCCACAAAATCGGACCCTGAGGGCCCCCAACCACAAAACTTGGCTCTGAGGGGCCCCAACCACAAAATCGGACCCTGAGGGGCCCCAACCACAAAATCGGACCCTGAGGGGCCCCGGCCACAATATCGGACCCTGAGAGACCCCGGCCACAAAATCGAACCCAGAGGGGCCCCACCCACAAAATTGGACCCTGAGTGGCCCCGCCCACCAAATCGGACCCTGAGGGTCCCCGCCCACAAAATCGGACCCTGAGGGGCCCCGCCCTCAAAATCGGGCCCTGAGGGGCCCCACCCACAAAATCGGACCCTGAGGGGCCCCACCCTCAAAATCGGACCCTGAGGGGTCCAACCAAGAAAATCGCCACAAAATCGGACCATGAGGGGCCCCGGCCACAAAATCAGAGCCTGAGGGGCCCCGGCCACAAAATCGGACCCTGAGGGGTCCTGGCCACAAAATCAGGCCCTGAGGGGCCCCACCCACAAAATCAGACCCTGAGGTGCCCCGGCCATAAAATCGTACCCTGAGGGGCCCCGGCCATAAAATCGTACCCTGAGGGGCCCCGGCCACAAAATCGTACCCTGAGGGGCCCCGGCCACAAAATCGTACCCTGAGGGGCCCCACCCACAAAATCGGACCCTGAGGGGCCCCACCCATAAAATCGGACCCTGAGGGGACCCACCCACAAAATCGGACCCTGAGGGTCCACACCCACAAAATCGGACCCTGAGAGGCCACACCCACAAAATCAGACCCTGAGGGGCCCCACCCACAAAATTGGACCCTGAGGAATCCCGGCCACTAATTCAAATCCTGAGGAGCCCAGGCCACTGAATCGGATCCTGAGGGGCCCCACCCACCAAATCAGACCCTGAGGCCAAAGTGGCCCCTGAGAGGCACCCACATTTAAAACGGATACTGAGTTGAAAGTCTTGCAGGGGCAGCAGCCAAGTCTCTCTTAAAGGGGCAGCCCAGGCACCATTTCAAACCACTATCTGTACTTCCTTCAGGAAATACACATCTAGTTATAGTGGTTTGAAAAAACCACTATATTGTAATCCGAACGCTGCTAACTTCTTCTTCTTCTTCTTCTTCTTATTATTAAGTTGATTTCCGCAATTAATGCGGCCCGAACCGCTACACGCACAGACTCCGTTGAGGTGTCGTTTCGAAGCCAGCGTCCATGAGAGGTGTGCTAAGTATTTTTCGTGTCGATCGGATTTGTAGTTTTTGCGCAATTTGCGTTTGAAAATTTTTTTTCCCGTCATTGGAATGCACTGTGTCAATGCTTTTCAATGGGAAGCTTAAAACGTGCCCTGAGGCGATTGAAATGGCAGTTGAGCTCATTGATATGCGCAGGCAGACCCAGTTACTATGCCAACGCCTACGAACGTCACATGACATCTCCAGAACAGAGCTTTTGCCACATAATATCAGCTCTTAAAGCTAAACCCACGGCACAAATGCAAATCTAGCTTCATCACATGACGCATGCCCCTGAGAGAGAATGTGTGCGCCAAAGTGGATTTAGAAGCCCAGTGAGCCACCCTGGCTCTTAAAGGGCCGACGCGCCAAAGTGATTCTTAAAGAGCCGGCGCACCAAAATGAGTCTTAAAGGGCCGGCGTGCCAAATCGAAAGCTGAGTGACCCAAGGCTCCAAATCGGAGGCTGATAGACCCTGGCCTACAAAAAGGAGGCTGAGCAACCCTGGCATCCAAATCGGACCCAGAGTGGCCCCGCCCACGAAATCGGACCCAGAGTGGCCTCGCCCACCAAATCAGACCCAGAGTGGCCCCGCCCACCAAATTGGACCCTGAGGAGCCCCACCCACAAAATCGGACCGTGAAGGCCCCACCCACAAAATCGGACCCTGAGGGGCCCCACCCACAAAATTGGACCCTGAGGGGCCCCGGCCACAAAATCGGACCCTGAGAGACCCCGGCCACAAAATCGAACCCAGAGGGGCCCCACCCACAAAATTGGACCCTGAGCGCCCCCAACCACAAAATCGGACCCTGAGGGGCCCCAACCCCAAAATCGGACCCTGAGGGGCCCCGGCCACAAAATCGGACCCTCAGGGGCCCCGCCCTCAAAATCGGACCCTGAGCTGCCCCTCCCTCAAAAATCGGACCCTGAGAGGCCCCGCCCACCAAATCAGACCCTGAGGGGCTCCGCCAACCAAATCGGACTCTAAAGGGCCCCACCCACAAAATCAGACCCTGAGGGCCCCCAACTACAAAATAGGACCCTAAGGGGCCCCACCCTCAAAATCGGACCCTGAGTAGACCCGGCCACAAAATCGGACACTGAGGGGCCCCACCCACAAAATCGGACCCTGAGGGGTCCCAACCACAAAATCAAATCCTGAGGGGCCCCACCCTCAAAATCGGATCCTGAGGAGCCCAACCAACAAAATCGGACCCTGAGGGGCCCCGGCCACAAAATTGGAACCTGAGGGGCCCCGGCCACAAAATCGGACCCTGAGGGGTCCCAACCACGAAATCAGACCCTGAGGGGCGCCGGACTCAAAATCGGACCGTTAGGGCCCCCAACCACAAAATCGGACCCTGAGGGGCCCCAACCACAAAATCGGACCCTGAGAGACCCCGGCCACAAAATCGGACCCTGAGGGGCCCCGGCCACAAAATCGGACCCTGCGGGGTGCCGGCCACAAAATCAGACCCTGAGGGGTCCCAACCACAAAATCAGACCCTGAGGGGCCCCAGTCACAAAATCAGACCCTGAGCGACCCCAACCACAAAATCGGACCCTGAGGGGCCCCGGCCACAAAATCGGACACTGAGGGGCCCCAACCACAAAATCGGACCCTGAGGGGCCCCAGCCACGAAATCAGACCCTGAGGGGCGCCGGCCACAAAATCGGACCCTGAGGGCTCCCAACCACAAAATCAGACCCTGAGGGGCCCCGCCACAAAATCGGACCCTGAGGGCCCCCAACCACAAAACTGGACTCTGAGGGGCCCCAACCACAAAATCGGACCCTGAGGGGCCCCAACCACAAAATCGGACCCTGAGGGGCCCCGGCCACAATATCGGACCCTGAGAGACCCCGGCCACAAAATCGAACCCAGAGGGGCCCCACCCACAAAATTGGACCCTGAGTGGCCCCGCCCACCAAATCGGACCCTGAGGGTCCCCGCCCACAAAATTGGACCCTGAGGGGCCCCGCCCTCAAAATCGGACCCTGAGGGGCCCCACCCACAAAATCGGACCCTGAGGGGCCCCACCCTCAAAATCGGACCCTGAGGGGTCCAACCAAGAAAATCGCCACAAAATCGGACCATGAGGGGCCCCGGCCACAAAATCGGAGCCTGAGGGTCCCCGGCCACAAAATCGGACCCTGAGGGGTCCTGGCCACAAAATCAGGCCCTGAGGGGCCCCACCCACAAAATCGTACCCTGAGGGGCCCCGGCCATAAAATCGTACCCTGAGGGGCCCCGGCCATAAAATCGTACCCTGAGGGGCCCCGGCCACAAAATCGTACCCTGAGGGGCCCCGGCCACAAAATCGTACCCTGAGGGGCCCCACCCACAAAATCGGACCCTGAGGGGCCCCACCCATAAAATCGGACCCTGAGGGGACCCACCCACAAAATCGGACCCTGAGGGGACCCACCCACAAAATCGGACCCTGAGGGTCCACACCCACAAAATCGGACCCTGAGAGGCCACACCCACAAAATCAGACCCTGAGGGGCCCCACCCACAAAATTGGACCCTGAGGAATCCCGGCCACTAATTCAAATCCTGAGGAGCCCAGGCCACTGAATCGGATCCTGAGGGGCCCCACCCACCAAATCAGACCCTGAGGCCAAAGTGGCCCCTGAGAGGCACCCACATTTAAAACGGATACTGAGTTGAAAGTCTTGCAGGGGCAGCAGCCAAGTCTCTCTTAAAGGGGCAGCCCAGGCACCATTTCAAACCACTATCTTCAGGAAATACACATCTAGTATTAATGTTGTAATCCGAACGCTGCTAACTTATTCTTATTTTTCAGTTGATTTCCGCAATTAATGCGGCTCGAACCGCTACACGCACAGACTCCGTTGAGGTATCGTTTCAAAGCCAGCGTCCACGAGAGGTGTGCTAAGTATTTTTCGTGTCGATCGGATTTGTAGGTTTTGCGCAATTTGCGTTTGAAAATTGTTTTTCCTGTCATTGGAATGCACTGTCTCAATGCATTTGAATGGGAAACTTAAAACGTGCCCTGAGGCGATTGAAATGGCAGTAAAGCTCATTGTTATGCACAGGCACACCCAGTTACTATGCCAATGCCTACGAACGTCACATGACGCCTCCAGGACAGAGCTTCTGCCACATAATATCAGCTCTTAAAGAGATACCCACAGCACAAATGCAAATCTAGCTTGATCATATGACGCATGCCCCTGAGAAAGAATGTGCGCCAAAGTGTGCCCCCGCCCACCGAATCGGACCCTGAGCGGCCCCGCCCACCAAATCAGACCCTGAGCGGCCCCAACCACAAAATCGGACCCTGAGGGGCCCCACCCACAAAATTGGACCCTGAGGGGCCCCAACCACAAAATCGAACCCAGAGTGGCCCAGCCCACCATCTCGGACCCTGAGGGGCCCCACCCACAAAATCAGAGCAAGAGGGGCCCCGGCCACAAAATCGTTCCCTGAGGGGCCCCGGCCACAAAATCAGACCATGAGGGGCCCCGCCCACCAAATCAGACCCAGAATGGCCCCCGCCCAGCAAATCGGACTCTGAGGGGCCACACCCACTAAATCAGACCCTGAGGGGCACCGCTCACCAAATCGGACCCTGAGGGGCCCCGCTCACCAAATTGAACTCTGAGAGGCCCCTCTCACCAAATCGGACCCTGAGGAGCCCCGCCCACCAAATCAGATTCTGAGTGGCCCCGCCCACCAAATCGGACCCTGAGAGGCCCCGCCCACAAAATCAGACCAAGGGGCCCCGCCCGCCATATTGGACCCTGAGGGGCCCCAACCACAAAATCGAACCCAGAGTGGCCCAGCCCACCATCTCGGACCCTGAGGGGCCCCACCCACAAAATCAGACCAAGAGGGGCCCCGGCCACAAAATCGTTCCCTGAGGGGCCCCGGCCACAAAATCGTTCCCTGAGGGGCCCCGGCCACAAAATCAGACCCTGAAGGGCCCCACCCACAAAATCGTACCATGAGGGGCCCCGCCCACCAAATCAGACTGAGAATGGCCCCTGCCCAGCAAATCGGACTCTGAGGGGCCACACCCACTAAATCAGACCCTGAGGGGCACCGCTCACCAAATCGGACCCTGAGGGGCCCCGCTCACCAAATTGAACTCTGAGAGGCCCCTCTCACCAAATCGGACCCCGAGGAGCCCCGCCCACCAAATCAGATTCTGATTGGCCCCGCCCACCAAATCGGACCCTGAGGGGCCCCGCCCACCAAATCAGACCCAGAATGGCCCCCCGTCCACCAAATCGGACCCTGAGGGGCCCCGGACACAAACAAATCGGACCCTGAGGGGGCCCCACCCACCAAATCGGACCCTGAGGGGCCCCGCCCATCAAATCGGACCCTGAGTGGCCCCGCCCACCAAATCGGACCCTGAAGGGCCCCGACAACCAAATCGGATTCTGAAGGGACCCAACCACCAAATCGGATTCTGAAGGGACCAAACCACCAAATCGGACCCTGATGGGCCCCGCCCACCAAATCGGACCCTGAGGGGCCCTGCCCACAAAATCAGAGCCTGAGGGACCCCAACCACAAATTCGGACCCTGAGGAGCCCCACCCACCAAATCGGACCCTGAGGGGCCCCACCCACAAAATCGGGCCCTGAGGGCCCCACCCACAAAATCGGACCCTGAGGCCAAAGTGGCCCCTGAGAGGCACCCACAGTTAAAACGGATCCTGAGTTGAAAGTCTTGCAGGTGCAGCAGGCAAGTCTCTCTTAAAGGGGCAGCCTGGACAGCATTTCAAACCACTATCTGTACTTCCTTCAGGAAATACACATCTAGTATTATTATTATTATTCAGTCGATTTTCCGCAATTAATGGGGCCCGAACCACTACACGCACAGACTCCGTTGAGGTGTCGTTTCGAAGCCAGCGTCCACGAGAGGTGTGCTAAGTATTTTTAGTGTCAATCGGATTTGTAGTTTTTGCGCAATTTGCGTTTGAAAAAACTTTTTCCTCAATGCTTTTCAATGGGAAAATGTTGCCACAGTGCTGAGGTGATTGAAATAGCAGTTAAGCTCATTGATATGCGCAGGCACACCCAGTTACTATGCCAACGCCTACGAACTTCACTTGACCCCCAGGACAGAGCTTTCGCCACATAATATCAGCTCTTAAAGCGAAACCCACAGCACTAATGCAAATCTAGCTTCATCACATGACGCATGCCCCTGAGAGAGAATATGCGCCAAAGTGGATTCAGAAGCCCAGTGCGCCAAACTTGATCTTAAACGGCCGACGCGCCTAAGTGATTCTTAAAGGGCCAATGCACCAAAATGAGTCTTAAAGGGCCGGCGCGCCAAATCGAAAGCTGAGTGACCCCAGGCTCCAAATCGGAGGCTGATCGACCCTGGCCTACAAATCGGAGGCTGAGCCACACTTTCCTCCAAATCGGACTCAGAGTGGCCCCACCCCCCAAATCGGACTCAGAGTGGCCCCGCCCACCAAACCGGACCCAGTGTGGCCCCGCCCACCAAATCGGACCCAGTGTGGCCCCGCCCACCAAATCGGACCCAGTGTGGCCCCGCCCACCAAATCGTACCCAGTGTGGTCCCGTCCACAAAATTGTACCCAGAGTAGCCCCTCCCACCAAATCGGACCCCGAGGGACCACACCCACAAAATCGGACCCTGAGAGGCCACACCCACAAAATCAGACCCTGAGGGGCCCCACCCACAAAATTGGACCCTGAGGAATCCCGGCCACTAATTCAAATCTTGAGGAGCCCAGGCCACCGAATCGGATCCTGAGGGGCCTCACCCACCAAATTAGACCCTGAGGCCAAAGTGGCCCCTGAGAGGCACCCACATTTAAAACGGATCCTGAGTTGAAAGTTTTGCAGGGGCAGCAGCCAAGTCTCTCTTAAAGGGGCAGCCCAGGCACTATTTCAAACCACTATCTGTACTTCCTTCAGGAAATACACATCTAGTATTATTATTAATATTCAGTTGATTTCCGCAATTAATGCGGCCCGAACCGCTACACGCACACACTCCGTTGAGGTGGCGTTTCGAAGCCAGCATCCACGAGTGGTGTGCTAAGTATTTTTCGTGTCGATCGGATTTGTAGTTTTTGCACAATTTGCGTTTGAAAAAACATTTTCATGTCATTGGAATGCATTGTCTCAATGCATTTTAATGGGAAAATGTTGCCATAGGGAAAACATGGGGCAGTCATGAGGTGGCAGTTAAGCTCATTGATATGCACAGTCACTCCCAGTTACTATGCCAACGCCTACAAACTGTACATGACCCCAGCAGGACACAGTGTCTGCCAGATAATATCAGCTCTTAAAGCGAAACCCAAAGCACAAATGCAAATCTAAATTCATCACATGACGCATGCCCCTAAAAGATAATGTGCGCCAAAGTGGATTTAGAAGCCCAGTGCGGCAAACTGGCCATTAAAGGGCCGATGCGCCTAAGTGATTCTTAAAGGGCTGGCGCACCAAAATGAATCTTAAAAGGCCGGCGCGCCAAATCGAAAGCTGAGTGACCCCAGGCTTCAAATCGGAGGCTGAGCCACCCCAGCCTCCAAATCGGAGGCTGATCGACCCTGGCCTACATATCGGAGGCTGAGCCACCCTGGCCTCCAAATCGGACCCAGAGTGGCACCGCCCACCAAATCGGACCCAGAGTGGCCCCGCCTGCCAAATCAGATCCTGAGGGGCCCCACCCACCAAATCAGACCCTGAGGGGCCCCACAGGCCAAAGTGGCCCCTGAGAGGCACCCACAGTTAAAACGGATCCTGAGTTGAATGTCTTGCAGGGGCAGAAGGCAAGTCTCTCTTAAAGGGGCAGCCCGGGCGCCATTTCAAACCACTATCTGTACTTCCTTCAGGAAATACACATCTAGTATTAATGTTGTAATCCGACCGCTGCTAACTTATTCATATTCAGTTGATTTCCGCAATTAATGCGGCCCGAACCGCTACACGCACAGACTCCGTTGAGGTGTCATTTCGAAGCCAGCGTCCACGAGAGGTGTGCTAAGTAATTTTCGTGTCGATTGGATTTGTAGTTTTTGCGCAATTTTCATTAGAAAATTTTTTTTCCCGTCATTTGAATGTATTGTTTCAATGCTTTTCAATGGGGAAATTTTGCCTTAGAGAAAATATGCCCTGAGGCGATTCAAATGGCAGTTTAGCTCATTGACATGTGCAGGCAGACCCAGTTACTATGCCAACGCCAACGAACTTCACATGACGCCCTCAGGACACGGTTTCTGGCGATAATATCAGCTCTTAAAGCAAAACCCACAGCACAAATGCAAATCTAGCTTCACCACATGGCGCGTGCCCCTGAGAGAGAATGTACGCCAAAGTGAATTTAGAAGCCAAGTGCGCCAAACTAGCTCTTAAACAGCCGACGTGCCTAAGTGAATATTAAAGGGCCGGCGCACCAAAATGAGCCTTAAAGGGCTGGCGCACCAAATCGAATGCTGAGTGACCCCAGGCTCCAAATCGGAGGCTGATCGACCCTGGCCTACAAATCGGAGGCTGAGCCACCCAGGCCAACAAATCGGCCCCGGAGTGGCCCCGCCCACCAAATCGGACCCAAAGAGGCCCCGCTCACCAAATCAGACCCGTAGTGGCCCCGCCCTCCAAATCGGACCCAGAGTGGCCCCGCCCACCAAATCGAACCCTGGGAGACCCCTCCCACCAAATCTCAGAGTGGTCCCACCTACCAAACTGTACCATGAAGGGCCCCGCCCACCAAATTGGACCCAGAGTGGCCCCACCCACCAAATCAGACCGTGAGGGGTCCCACCCACCAAATCTGACCTTAAGGGGCCCCGCCCTCCTAATCAGACCCAGAGTGGCCCCGCCCACCAAATCAGGCCATGAGGGGCGCCGCCCACCAAATCAGACCCTCATGGGCCCCGCCTGCCAAATCATACCCTGAAGAGCCCCACTCACCAAATCGGATCCTGAGGGGACCCGCCCACCAAATCGGACCCTGAGAGGTCCCGTCTACCAAATCGTAACCAGAGGAGCCCCGCCCACGAAATTGGACCCTGTGGGGCCCCACTCACAAAATCGAACCCTGTGGGGCCCCGCCCACCAAATTGGACCCATAGTGGCCCCTCCCACCAAATCAGACCCTGTGGGGCCCCGCCCATCAAATCGGACCCTGTGGTGCCCCACCCACCAAGTCGAACCCTGAGGGGCCCCGCCCATCAAATGGGACCCAGAGAAGTCCCACCCGCCAAATCAGACCCTGAGGGGTCGTGCCCACCAAACTGGACCCTGAGGGGCCTCGCCCACCAAATCGGACCCAGAGTGGCCACGCCCACCAATTCAAGCCCTGAGGAGCCCAGTCAACTGAATCGGATCCTGAGGGGCCCCACACACCAAATCAGATCCTGAGGGGCCCCACAGGCCAAAGTGGCCCCTGAGAGGCACCCACAGGTAAAACGGATCCTGAGTTGAAAGTCTTGCAGGTGCAGCAGGCAAGTCTCTCTTAAAGGGGCAGCCCGGGCAGCATATCAAACCACTATCTGTACTTCCTTCAGGAAATACACATCTAGTTATAGTGGTTTGAAAAAACCACTATATTGTAATCCGAACGCTGCTAACTTCTTCTTCTTCTTCTTCTTCTTATTATTAAGTTGATTTCCGCAATTAATGCGGCCCGAACCGCTACACGCACAGACTCCGTTGAGGTGTCGTTTCGAAGCCAGCGTCCATGAGA
The DNA here is from genome assembly GCF_039654945.1 of Dendrobates tinctorius. NCBI lineage: Eukaryota > Metazoa > Chordata > Amphibia > Anura > Dendrobatidae > Dendrobates > Dendrobates tinctorius. The sequence continues at coordinate 66,688,387 of NW_027361684.1, read as the reverse complement.
GGTGTGCTAAGTATTTTTCGTGTCGATCGGATTTGTAGTTTTTGCGCAATTTGCGTTTGAAAATTTTTTTTCCCGTCATTGGAATGCACTGTCTCCAATGCTTTTCAATAGGAAATGGCAAAACGTGCCCTGAGGCGATTGAAATGACAGTTGAGCTCATTGATATGCGCAGGCAGACCTAGTTACTATGCCAACGCCTACGAACTTCACTTGAACCCCAGCACAGAGCCTCTGCCACATAATATCAGCTCTTAAAGCGAAACTCACAGCACAAATGCAAATCTAGCTTCATCACATGACACATGCCCCTGAGAGAGAATGTCCGCCAAATTTGATTTAGAAGAGGCCCAGTGAGCCAAACTAGCTCTTAAAGGGCCAACGCGCCAAAGTGATTGTTAAAGGGCCAGCGCACCCAAATGAGTCTTAAAGGGCCGACACACCAAATCGGAGGCTGAGCCACCCCGGCCTCCAAATCGGAGGCTGAGCCACCCCGGCCTCCAAATCGGAGGCTGAGCCACCCCGGCCTCCAAATCGGAGGCTGAGCCACCCCGGCCTCCAAATCGGAGGCTGAGCCACCCCGGCCTCCAAATCGGAGGCTGAGCCACCCCGGCCTCCAAATCGGAGGCTGAGCCACCCCGGCCTCCAAATCGGAGGCTGAGCCACCCCGGCCTCCAAATCGGAGGCTGAGCCACCCCGGCCTCCAAATCGGAGGCTGAGCCACCCCGGCCTCCATATCGGAGGCTGATCGACCCCGGCCTCCAAATCGGAGGCTGATCGACCCCGGCCTCCAAATCGGAGGCTGAGCCACCCCGGCCTCCAAATCGGAGGCTGAGCCACCCCGGCCTCCATATCGGAGGCTGATCGACCCCGGCCTCCAAATCGGAGGCTGAGCCACCCCAGCCTCCAAATCGGAGGCTGAGCCACCCCGGCCTCCAAATCGGAGGCTGAGCCACCCCGGCCTCCAAATCGGAGGCTGAGCCACCCCGGCCTCTAAATAGGAGGCTGAGCCACCCCGGCCTCCAAATCGGAGGCTGAGCCACCCCGGCCTCCAAATCGGAGGCTGAGCCACCCCGGCCTCCAAATCGGAGGCTGAGCCACCCCGGCCTCCAAATCGGAGGCTGAGCCACCCCGGCCTCCAAATCGGAGGCTGAGCCACCCCGGCCTCCAAATCGGAGGCTGAGCCACCCCGGCCTCCATATCGGAGGCTGATCGACCCCGGCCTCCAAATCGGAGGCTGATCGACCCCGGCCTCCAAATCGAAGGCTGAGCCACCCCGGCCTCCAAATCGGAGGCTGAGCCACCCCGGCCTCCATATCGGAGGCTGATCGACCCCGGCCTCCAAATCGGAGGCTGAGCCACCCCGACCTCCAAATCGGAGGCTGAGCCACCCCGGCCTCCAAATCGGAGGCTGAGCCACCCCGGCCTCCAAATCGGAGGCTGAGCCACCCCGGCCTCTAAATAGGAGGCTGAGCCACCCCGGCCTCCAAATCGGAGGCTGAGCCACCCCGGCCTCCAAATCGGAGGCTGAGCCACCCCGGCCTCCAAATCGGAGGCTCATCGACCCCGGCCTCCAAATCGGAGGCTCATCGACCCCTGCCTCCAAATCTGAGGCTCTTTGACCTCGGCCTCCAAATCGGAAGCTCAACGACCCCGGCCTCCAAATTGGAGGCTGAGCGACCCCAGCCTCCAAATCTTACCCAGAGTGGCCCCACCCACCAAATCAGACCCAGAGAGGCCCCGCCCACCAAATAGGACCCTGAGGGGCCCCGCCCACCAAATCGGACCCTGTGGGGCCCCGCCCACCAAATCGGACCCTGAGAGGCCCCGCCCACCAAATTGGACCCAGAGTGGTCCCGCCCACCAAATTGGACCCAGAGTGGTCCCGCCCACCAAATTGGACCCAGTGGGGCTCCGCCCACGAAATCGGACCCTGAGGGGCCGCGGCCACCAAATCGGACCCTGAGGGGCCCCACCCACCAAATCGGACCCTGAGGGGCCCCGGCCACCAAATCGGACCCTGAGTGGCCCCGGCCACAAAATCGGACCCTGAGTGGCCCCGGCCACAAAATCGGACCCTGAGGGGCCCCACCCACAAAATCGGACCCTGAGGGGCCCCACCCACAAAATCAGACCCTGAGGCCAAAGTGGCCCCTGAGAGGCACCCACAGTTAAATCGTATCCTGACTTGAAAGTCTTGCAGGGGCAGCAGGCAAGTCTCTCTTAAAGGGGCAGCCCGGGCACCATTTCAAACCACTATCTGTACTTCCTTCAGGAAATACACATCTAGTATTATTATTACTATTCAGTTGATTTCCGCAATTAATGCGGCCCGAACCGCTACACACACAGACTCCATTGAGATGTCGTTTCGAAGCCAGCGTCCATGAGTGGTGTGCTAAGTATTTTTCGTGTCGATCGGATTTGTAGTATTTGCGCAATTTAGGTTTGAATAAACATTTTCCTGTCATTGGAATACACTGCCTCAATGCATTTTAATGGGAAAATGTTGCCATAGGCAAAACATGGGGCAGTCATGAGGTGGCAGCTAAGCTCATTGATATGCGCAGGCCAGGACCGGCGTCAGCACGTGGCGCACCCTGGCGAGATGGGAGGGCCCACTCACGCTGTCTGGGATACCCGCCAGCCGCCGCCACGCCCCCCCATGTAGTGACCCCATCCTGCGCCCTCCGCGAGGGACCCACACAGTGATGCAGCCCCTTATGCCTCTTTCACACTTCAGTTATTTGCATCAGTTATAATCCGCCAAAAAGGCAGACAAGCGGATCCGCTCTCAACTGATGTGAACGGATGGCACAGGATCCGTTTTTAGACGGATCCTGAAAATGAGGGAATTTAAAGGAATCGGTTGCAGAGAGAGAGAGAGAGAGAGAGAGAGAATTTTTTATCCGGCACCCAGACAGATTTTGGGGTTAATTCAGTGTCTGGAGGATCCGCCGGCAAAAAAAACGTTGCAAGCTCCGTTTGGAAATCTTTGAGGATGTTAACGGACACTAAGATTTTGGCGGATCCTCAAAAAAATGGATGCAACGGACGGCAATCAGTCAGGATCCGCCAATAATGAAAGTCAATGGGGAAAAAAACGGATCCGCAAAGAAAAATGGCGGATCGGTTTTTTTCAAAATTGGCGGATCTTGACTGTCAAAAACGGAAGTGTGAAAGAGGCCTTACTGCCAGCAATGATCATCACTTCCTTCGGCTGTAATCTTGTGTGCGGCGCCGACACAGGACTTGTGATGAGGTCACAGGAGGGGAGGAGTCAGGGGTCACATGATCAGGGTGGCTGCAGGACTCTGCTGTGCTGGCAACTTGTCATTATGTTGCTGGTCTGGATGGATGAGGTAACGTTTATGTGTGGGACAGTGGGATCAGGGAGGGGTTTAACAAGGTGGATGTAGCAGAGCCGTGTGTGTACTTGTGTGGGGTCAGGGAGGGGTTTAACAAGGTGGATGTAGCAGAGAAGTGTGTGTACTTTGTGTGGGGTTAGGAGGGGTTTACAAGGTGGATGTATCAGAGCCGTGTGTGTACTTGTGTGGGGTCAGGAGGTGTTTTACAAGGTGGATGTAGCAGAGCCGTGTGTGCACTTGTGTGGGGTCAGGAGATGTTTTACAAGGTGGATGTAGCAGAGCCGTGTGTACTTTGTGTGGGGTTAGGAGGGGTTTACAAGGTGGATGTAGCAGAGCCGTGTGTGTAATTGTGTGGGGTCAGGAGGGGTTTTACAAGGTGGATGTAGCAGAGCCGTGTGTGTACTTGTGTGGGGTCAGGAGGGGTTTACAAGGTGGATGTAGCAGAGCCGTGTGTGTACTTGTGTGGGGTCAGGAGGGGTTTACAAGGTGGATGTAGCAGAGCCGTGTGTGTACTTGTGTAGGGTCAGGAGGTGTTTTACAAGGTGGATGTAGCAGGGCTGTGTGTGTACTTGTGTGGGGTCTGGAGGAGGGGTTTTACAAGGTGGAAGTAGCAGAGCCATGTGTGTACTTGTGTGGGGTTAGGAGGGGTTTACAAGGTGGATGTAGCAGAGCCGTGTGTGTAATTGTGTGGGGTCAGGAGGGGTTTGACAAGGTGAATGTAGCAGAGCCGTGTGTGTACTTGTGTGGGGTCAGGAGGGGTTTACAAGGTGGATGTAGCAGAGCCGTGTGTGTACTTGTGTGGGTCAGGAGGGGTTTTACAAGGTGGATGTGGCAGTGCCGTGTGTGTACTTGTGTAGGGTCAGGAGGTGTTTTACAAGGTGGATGTAGCAGGGCTGTGTGTGTACTAGTGTGGGGTCAGGAGGAGGGGTTTTACAAGGTGGAAGTAGCAGGGCTGTGTGTGTACTTGTGTGGGGTCAGGAGGGGTTTACAAGGTGGATGTAGCAGAGCCGTGTGTGTACTTGTGTGGGGTCAGGAGGTGTTTTACAAGGTGGATGTAGCAGAGCCGTGTGTGTACTTGTGTGGAGTCAGGAGGTGTTTTACAAGGTGGATGTAGCAGAGCCGTGTGTACTTTGTGTGGGGTTAGGAAGGGTTTACAAGGTGGATGTAGCAGAGCCGTGTGTGTAATTGTGTGGGGTCAGGAGGGGTTTTACAAGGTGGATGTAGCAGAGCCGTGTGTGTACTTGTGTGGGGTCAGGAGGGGTTTACAAGGTGGATGTAGCAGAGCCGTGTGTGTACTTGTGTGGGGTCAGCAGGTGTTTTAAAGGTGGATGTAGCAGAGCCGTGTGTGTACTTGTGTGGGGTCAGGAGGTGTTTTAAAGGTGGATGTAGCAGAGCCGTGTGTGTACTTGTGTGGGGTCAGGAGGTGTTTTACAAAGTGGATGTAGCAGAGCCGTGTGTGTACTTGTGTGGGGTCAGGAGGGGTTTACAAGGTGGATGTAGCAGAGCTGTGTGTGTTCTTGGGTGGGGTCAGGAGGGGTTTACAAGGTGTATGTAGCAGAGCCGTGTGTGTACTTGTGTGGGGTCAGGAGTGGTTTTACAAGGTGGATGTAGCAGAGCCGTGTGTGTTCTTGGGTGGGGTCAGGAGGGGTTTACAAGATGTATGGAGCAGAGCCGTGTGTGTACAAGGTGTACGGAGCAGAGCCTTGTGTGTACGAGGTGTATGGAGCTAAGCCGTGTGTGTACGAGGTGTATGGAGCAGAGCCGTGTGTGCACGAGATGTACGGAACGGAGCCCTGTGTGTACGGCGTTGAGCCGTGTATTTATGGAGCGGAGCAGAGCCGGGGGTGTACGGAGTGAAGCTGCGTGTGTACAAGGTGTACGGAGCGGAGCCGTGTGTGTGTACGAGGCATACAAAGCGGAGCCGTGTGTGTACGAGGTGTATGGTGGTGAGCATTTATACCTCCCAAGTCCGAACTGTCCCGGATCCAGTGAGACAGTCCCGATTTTGACAGAGAGACTGCCCCAGCCGGGAGCATACTTTCCCCGCGGGACACAGGAGTACACAGCGGAGCCCCAAGGAGCAATTTAAAACTTGCACGTAACGTTCTACCGGAAGTGACGTGCTGGAAGCTGACCAGAAATTAGGTAATTTCAGTAGGAGATTGGAACGGAACCATGGAGGCACTTCAGGGAATGCTTCAGATCCATCACCGTGTCCTCTGACAGAGCGGACAGCGGGATCGCCTTGGAATCGGGGATGTTGGCCATGTGAACGGATCATGATATGTCCTGCACCAGGAGGCTCAGGTGGACACTACAATGGGAGCTGGGCTGCTATGGTATCTTTATAGAATTTTTCTTTCTCTGTTTCTTTCTCTCTCTGTTCTCTCTAATCTTTTTTTTTTCTCTCTCTCTGATCTTTCTCTCTCTGTTCTCTTTCTTTCTTTCTTTCTTTCTGTCTCTGTTCTTTCTCTCTCCCTCTGTCTGTTCTCTTTCCTCTCTTTCTCTCTCTCTCTCTGTTCTTTCTTTCCCCTCTTTCTCTCTGTTCTTTCCCCTCTTTCTTTTTCTCTCTACCTCTCTGTTCTTTCTTTCTTTCCCCTCCTTCTTTTTCTCTCTCTCCCTGTTCTTTTTTTCTGTCGACTCTTTTTCTCTTTGTTCTTTCTCTCTCCGTTCTTTCTTTCCCCTCTTTTTTCTCTCTCCCTCTCTGTTCTTTATTCCCCTCTTTCTTTCTTTCTCTCTCTCTGTTCTTTATTTCTGTCCACTCTTTCTTTCTCTTTGTTCTTTTTCTTTCATTTTTTCTTTCTTTCTGTTCTTTCTTTCTTTATTCTTTCTTTCTCTTTCTCTCTGTTCTTTTCTTTCTCTCTCTGTTCTTCTTTTCTTTCTCTCTCTGTTCTTCCTTTCTCTCTCTGTTCTTCCTTTCTTTCTCTCTGTTCTTTATTTTCTTTCTTTCTTTCTCTGTTCATTCTTTTTATGTTCTTTCTTTCTCTTTCTCTCTCTGTATCTTTCTCTTTTCTTCCTTCCATTATTTCTCTTTCTTTCTCTGTTCTTTATTTCCCCTATTTCTTTCTTTCTGTTCTCTCTCTGTTCTCTCTCTCTCTTCTTTCTTTCATGCGTACACTACTAATCAGTAGCCTCCATCACAAGAACGTGTTTTGCCACAGAACGAGTGTCCGTGTGGATCACATGCGTGTCCGTGTGATCCACACGGAGACAAGTCCGTTTTTGGCCGTCACCACGGATGTCACACGGCATGAGTCGTGGTATGTGTTAAGGGGGGGCCAATTGAGACTTTTTCGCCCGGGGCCCTCAGAAACCTGGAGCCGGCCCTAGCGCAGGCACACCCAGTTACTATGCCAACGAATACGAACTTTACATGACCCCAGCAGGACACAGTTTCTGCCAGATAATATCAGCTCTTAAAGCGAAACCCACAGCACAAATGCAAATCTAGCTTCATCACATGACACATGCCCCTGAAAGATAATGTGCGCCGAAGTGGATTTAGAAGCCCAGTGCGCCAAACTAGCTCTTATAGGGCCGACGTGGCTAAGTGATTCTTAAAGGGCCGGCGCACCGAAATGAGTTTTAAAGGGCCAGCGCGCCAAATCAAAACCTGAGTGACCCCAGGCTCCAAATCGGAGGCTGAGCCACCCCAGCCTCTAAATCGGAGGCTGATCGACCCTGGCCAAGAAATCTGAGGCTGAGCCACCCCGGCCACCAAATCGGACCCAGAGTGGCCCCGCCCACCAAATCAGATCCTGAGTGGCCCCACCCATCAAATCAGACCCTGAGGGGCCCCACAGGCCAAAGTGGCCCCTGAGAGGCACCCACAGTTAAAACGAATCCTGAGTTGAAAGTCTTGCAGGGGCAGCAGGCAAGTCTCTCTTAAAGGGGCAGCCCGGGCACCATTTCAAACCACTATCTGTACTTCCTTCAGGAAATACACATCTAGTATTATTATTACTATTCAGTTGATTTCCGCAATTAATGCGGCCCGAACCGCTACACGCACAGACTCCGTTGAGGCCTCGTTTCGAAGCCAGCGTCCATGAGTGGTGTGCTAAGTATTTTTCATGTAGATCGGATTTGGAGTTTTTGCGCAATTTGCGTTTGAAAAAACATTTTCCTCAATGCATTTCAATGGGAAAATGTTGCCATAGGGAAAACATGGGACAGTTGTGAGGTGGCAGTTAAGCTCATTGATATGCGCAGGCTCACCCAGTTAGTATGCCAACGCCTATGAACTTCACATGACCTCTCTAGGACAGCGTTTCTGGCAGATAATTTCAGCTCTTAAAGCGAAACCAACAGCATAAATGCAAATCTAGCTTCATCACATGACGTATGCCACTGAGAGAGAATGTGCGCCAAAGTGGATTTAGAAGCCCAGTGAACCAAACTGGCTCTTATAGGGCCGACGTGCCACAGTGATTCTTAAAGGGCCGGCTCACCGAAATGAGTCTTAAAGGGCCGGTGCGCCAAATCGAAAGCTGAGTGACCCCAGGCTCCAAATCGGAGGCTGAGCCACCCCGACCTCCAAATTGGAGGCTGATCCACCCTGGCCTCCAAATCGGACCGAGCGTGGCACCGCTAAAAAAATCAGACCCTGAGTGGCCCCGCCCACCAAAACAGACCCAGAGTGGCACAGCCCACCAAATCGGGCCCCGCCCACCAAATCGGTCCCAGAGTGGCCCCGCCCACCAAATCGGACCCAGAGTGGCCCCACCCACCAAATCAGACCCTGAGGGGCCCCGCTCAGCAAATCAGACTCTAAGGGGTCCGGCCCACCAAATCGGACCCTGAGGGGCCCCGCTCACCAAATCGGATCCTGATGGGCCCCGCTCACCAAATCGGACCCTGAGGCCAAAGTGGCCCCTGAGAGGCACCCACAGTTAAAACGGATCCTAAGTTGAAAGTCTTGCAGGGGCAGCGGGCAAGTCTCTCTTAAAGGGGGAGCCCGGGCACCATTTCAAACCAATATCTGTACTTCCTTCAGGAAATACACATCTAGTATTATTATTACTATTCAGTTGATTTCCGCAATTAATGCAGCCCGAACCGCTACACGCACAGACTCCGTTGAGGACTCGTTTCGAAGCCAGCATCCACGAGTGGTGTGCTAAGTATTTTTCGTGTCGATCGGATTTGTAGTTTTTGCGCAATTTGCATTTGAAAAAACACTTTCCTCAACGCATTTCAATGGGAAAATGTTGCCATAGGGAAAACATGGGACAGTCGTGAGGTGGCAGTAAAGCTCATTGATATGCGCAGGCTCACCCAGTTACTATGCCAATGCCTACGAACATCACATGACCTCTCCAGGACAGAGTTTCTGGCAGATAATTTCAGCTCTTAAAGCGAAACCCACAGCACAAATGCAAATGTAGCTTCATCACATGACGCATGCCCCTGAGAGAGAATGTGCGCGAAAGTGGATTTAGAAGCCCAGTGAGCCAAACTGGCTCTTAAAGGGCCGACGCGCCAAAGTGATTCTTAAAGGGCCGGCGCACCGAAATGAGTCTTAAAGGGCCGTCGCGCCAAAATCGAAAGCTGAGTGACCCCAGGCTCCAAATCGGAGGCTGAGCCACCCCGGCCTCCAAATCGGAAGCTGAGCCACCCTGGCCTCCAAATCGGACCCAGCGTGGCCCCGCTTAAAAAAATCAGACCCTGAGTGGCCCGCCCACCAAAAACGACCCAGAATGGCACAGCCCACCAAATCGGACCCTGAGGGGCCCCGCCCACCAAATCGGACCCAGTGACCCAGCCCACCAAATCGGACACTTAAAGGCCCCGCCCACCATATCGGACCCAGAGTGGCCCCGCCTACTAAATCGGACTCTGAGGGGCCCCGCCCACCAAATCAGACCCTGAGGGGCACCGCCCACTAAATCGGACCGAGAGTGGCCCCGCCCACCAAATCGGACCCCAAGGGGCACCGCACACTAAATCGGACCGAGAGTGGCCCCGCCCACCAAATCGGACCCTGAGGAGCCCCGCCCACCAAATCAGACCCCAAGGGGCCCCGCCCACCAAATTGGACCCTGAGGGGCCCCGCCCACCAAATCGGACCCAGAGTGGCCCCCCACCAAATTGGACCCAGAGTGGCCCCGCCCACCAAAATGGACCCAGGGTGCTCCGCCCACAAAATCAGACCCTAGGGGGCCCCATCCACAAAATCGGACCCTGAGTGGACCCGGCCACAAAATCGGACTCTGAGGGGCCCCGGCCACAAAATCAGACCCTGAGGGGCCCCACCCACAAAATCGGACCCTGAGGGGCCCCGGCCACAAAATCAGACCCTGAGGGGCCCCGGCCACAAAATCAGACCCTGAAGGGCCCCGGCCACAAAATCAGACCCTGAAGGGCCTCGGCCACAAAATCAGACCCTGAGGGGCCCCGGCCACAAAATCAGACCCTGAAGGGCCTCGGCCACAAAATCGGACCCTGAGGGGCCCCACCCACAAAATCGGACCCTGAGGGGCCCCATCCACAAAATCAGACCCTGAGGGGCCCCAACCACAAAATTGGACCCTGAGGGGACCCAGCCACAAAATTGGACCCTGAGGGGCCCCAGCCGCAAAATCGGACCCTGAGGGTCCCCGGCCACAAAATTGCACCCTGAGGGTCCCCGGCAACAAAATCGGACCCTGAGGGGCCCCACCCACAAAATCGGACCCAGAGAGGCCACACCCACAAAATCGGACCCTGAGGAATCCCGGCCAGCAATTCAAGGCCTGAGGAGCCCAGGCCACCGAATCGGATCCTGAGGGGCCCCACCCACCAAATCAGACCCTGATGCCAAAGTGGCCCCTGAGAGGCACCCACAGTTAAAACAGATCCTGAGTTGAAAGTCTTGCAGGGGCAGCAGGCAAGTCTCTCTTAAAGGGGCAGCTCGGGCACCATTTCAAACCACTATCTGTACTTCCTTCAGGAAATACACATCTAGTATTATTATTACTATTCAGTTGATTTCCGCAATTAATGCGGCCCGATCCGCTACACGCACAGACTCCGTTGAGGTGTCGTTTCGAAGCCAGCGTCCACGAGTGGTGTGCTAAGTATTTTTCGTGTTGATCGGATTTGAAGTTTTTGCGCAATTTGCGTTTGAAAAAACATTTTCTTGTCATTGGAATGCATTGTCTCATTGTATTTTAATGGGAAAATGTTGCCATAGGGAAAACATGGGGCAGTCGTGAGGTGACGGTTATGCTCATTGATATGCGTAGGCCAGGGCCGGCGTCAGCACCCGGGCAAGTGCCGGGGCCCTGGCGAGATGGGAGGACCCACTCACGCTGTCTGGGATACCCGCCGGCCGCCGCCACGCCCCCCATGTACTGACCCCATCCTGAGCCCTCCACGAGGGACCCACGCAGTGACGCAGCCCCTTAGGCTGAGTGCACACGACTTTTTAGCCCTGCGGATTTTTCCACTCAGAATGGAAGAAATCCGCAGGTTAAATGACCTGCATTTTTCCTGCGGATTTCTTCCATTTTTCCTGTGGTTTTCTGTGGTTTTCCTCCTGCGGATTTGGTGACAGGGGAGATGGAAAACCGCACAAAAGAAGTAACATGCTGCGGATTTTGTACCGCAGGAAAACTGCGCAGAAAAATCCGCAGCGTCTGCTGTACGTTTTTTTTTTTTCATTGATGTTAAGGCTACTGTACATCACAATGCGGATATGCAACGTTTCTGCGCGGTAAAATCCGCTTCGGATCCACTGGATATCTGCATCGTGTGCACACAGCCTTACTGCCAGCAATGGTCATCGCTTCCTTCGGCTGTAATCTTGTGTGCGGTGTTGTCACAGGACCTGTGATGAGGTCACAGGAGGGGAGGAGTCAGGGGTCACATGATCAGGGCGGCTGCAGGACTCTGCTGTGCTGGTCGCTTGTCATTACGGTGCTGGTCTGGATGGATGAGGTAACATTTATGTGTGGGACAGTGGGGTCAGGGAGGTGTTTTACAAGGTGGATGTAGCAGAGCCGTGTGTGTACTTGTGTGGGGTCAGGAGGGTTTTACAAGGTGGATGTAGCAGGGCCGCGTGTGTACTTGTGTGGGGTCAGGAGGGGTTTTACAAGGTGGATGTAGCAGAGCCGTGTGTGTACTTGTGTGGGGTCAGGAGGGGTTTTACAAGGTGGATGTAGCAGTGCCGTGTGTGTACTTGTGTGGGGTCAGGAGGGGTTTTACAAGGTGGATGTAGCAGAGCCGCGTGTGTACTTGTGTGGGGTCAGGAGGGGTTTTACAAGGTGGATGTAGCAGAGCCGTGTGTGTACTTGTGTGGGGTCAGGAGGGGTTTTACAAGGTGGATGTAGCAGTGCCGTGTGTGTACTTGTGTGGGGTCAGGAGGGGTTTTACAAGGTGGATGTAGCAGAGCCGCGTGTGTACTTGTGTGGGGTCAGGAGGGGTTTTACAAGGTGGATGTAGCAGAGCCGTGTGTGTACTTGTGTGGGGTCAGGAGGGGTTTTACAAGGTGGATGTAGCAGTGCCGTGTGTGTACTTGTGTGGGGTCAGGAGGGGTTTTACAAGGTGGATGTAGCAGAGCCGCGTGTGTACTTGTGTGGGGTCAGGAGGGGTTTTACAAGGTGATGTAGCAGAGCCGTGTGTGTACTTGTGTGGGGTCAGGAGGGGTTTTACAAGGTGGATGTAGCAGTGCCGTGTGTGTACTTGTGTGGGGTCAGGAGGGGTTTTACAAGGTGGATGTAGCAGAGCCGCGTGTGTACTTGTGTGGGGTCAGGAGGGGTTTACAAGGTGGATGTAGCAGAGCCGTGTGTGTACTTGTGTGGGGTCAGGAGGGGTTTACAAGGTGGATGAAGCCGAGCTGTGTGTGTACTTGTGTGGGGTCAGGAGGGGTTTACAAGGTGGATGTAGCAGAGCCATGTGTGTACTTGTGTGGGGTCAGGGAGGTGTTTTACAAGGTGGATGTAGCAGAGCCGTGTGTGTACTTGTGTGGGGTCAGGAGGGGTTTTACAAGGTGGATGTAGCAGGGCCGCGTGTGTACTTGTGTGGGGTCAGGAGGGGTTTTACAAGGTGGATGTAGCAGAGCCGCTTGTGTACTTGTGTGGGGTCAGGAGGGGTTTACAAGGTGGATGTAGCAGAGCCGTGTGTGTACTTGTGTGGGGTCAGGAGGGGTTTACAAGGTGGATGAAGCAGAGCCGTGTGTGTACTTGTGTGGGGTCAGGAGGGGTTTACAAGGTGGATGTAGCAGAGCCTTGTGTGTACTTGTGTGGGGTCAGGGAGGGGTTTTACATGGTGGATGTAGCAGAGCCGTGTGTGTACTTGTGTGGGGTTAGGAGGGGTTTACAAGGTGGATGTAGCAGAGCCGTGTGTGTACTTGTGTGGGGTCAGGAGGGGTTTTACATGGTGGATGTAGCAGGGCCGTGTGTGTACTTGTGTGGGGTCAGGAGGGGTTTTACAAGGTTGATGTAGCAGAGCCGTGTGTGTACTTGTGTGGGGTCAGGAGGGGTTTTACAAGGTGGATGTAGCAGAGTCGTGTGTGTACTTGTGTGGAGTCAGGAGGGGTTTTACAAGGTGGATGTAGCAGAGCCGTGTGTGTACTTTATGTGGGGTTAGGAGGGGTTTACAAGGTGGATGTAGCAGAGCCGTGCGTGTACTTGTGTGGGGTCAGGAGGGGTTTTACATGGTGGATGTAGCAGGGCCGTGTGTGTACTTGTGTGGGGTCAGGAGGGGTTTACAAGGTGGATGTAGCAGAGCCGTGTGTGTACTTGTGTGGGGTAAGGGAGGGGTTTTACAAGGTGGATGTAGCAGTGCCGTGTGTGTACTTGTGTGGGGTCAGGGAGGGGTTTTACAAGGTGGATGTAGCAGGGCCGTGTGTGTACTTGTGTGGGGTCAAGGAGGGGTTTTACAATGTGGATGTAGCAGAGCCGTGTGTGTACTTGTGTGGGGTCAGGGAGGGGTTTTACAATGTGGATGTAGCAGAGCCGTGTGTGTACTTGTGTGGGGTCAGGGAGGGGTGTTACAAGGTGGATGTAGCAGGGCCGTGTGTGTTCTTGTGTGGGGTCAGGAGAGGTTTTTCAAGGTGGATGTAGCAGAGCCATGTGTGTACTTGTGTGGGGTCAGGTGGGGTTTTACATGGTGGATGTAGCAGTGCCGTGTGTGTCCTTGTGTGGGGTCAGGAGGGGTTTACAAGGTGAATGTAGCAGAGCCGTGTGTGTACTTGTGTGGGGTCAGGGAGGGGTTTTACAATGTGGATGTAGCAGAGCCGTGTGTGTACTTGTGTGGGGTCAGGGAGGGGTTTTTCAAGGTGGATGTAGCAGGGTCGTGTGTGTTCTTGTGTGGGGTCAGGAGGGGTTTACAAGGTGAATGTAGCAGAGCCATGTGTGTACTTGTGTGGGGTCAGGAGGAGGGGTTTACAAGGTGGATGTAGCAGAGTTATGTGTGTACTTTGTGTGGGGTTAGGAGGGGTTTACAAGGTGGATGTAGCAGAGCCGTGTGTGTACTTGTGTGGGGTCAGGAGGGGTTTTACAAGGTGGATGTATCAGAGCTGTGTGTGTACTTGTGTGGGGTCAGGAGGTGTTTTACAAGGTGGATGTAGCAGAGCCATGTGTGTACTTGTGTGGGGTCAGGAGGGGTTTTTCAAGGTGGATGTAGCAGAGCCGTGTGTGTACTTGTGTGGGGTCTGGAGGGGTTTTACATGGTGGATGTAGCAGAGCCATGTGTGTACTTGTGTGGGTCAGGAGGTGTTTTACAAGGTGGATGTAGCAGAGCTGTGTGTGTACTTGTGTGGGTCAGGAGGTGTTTTACAAGGTGGATGTAGCAGAGCCGTGTGTGTACTTGTGTGGGGTCAGGAGGGATTTTACAAGGTGGATGTAGCAGAGCCGTGTGTGTACTTGTGTGGTCAGGAGGGGTTTTACAAGGTGGATGTAGCAGAGCCGTTTGTGTACTTGTGTGGGTCAGGAGGGGTTTACAAGGTGGATGTAGCAGAGCCGTGTGTGTACTTGTGTGGGGTCAGGAGGGGTTTACAAGGTGGATGTAGTAGAGCCGTGTGTGTACTTGTGTGGGGTCAGGAGGGGTTTTACAAGGTATATGGAGCAGAGCCGTGTGTCTACGAGGTGTACGGAGCAGAGCCGTGTGTGTACGAGGTGTACGGAGCGGAGCCGTGTGTGTACGAGGGGTACGGAGGGGAGCTGAGTGTTTATGAAGCAGAGCCGTGTGTTTATGGAGCGGAGCAGAGCCGGGGGTGTACGAGGTGTATGGTGGGGAGCATTTATACCTCCCGTGTCCCAACTGTCCCGGATCCAGCGAGACAGTCCCGATTTTGAGAGAGAGACTGCCCCAGCCAGGAGCATACTTTCCCCGCGAGACACAGGAGTACACAGCGGAGCCCCAAGGAGCAATTTAAAACATGCACGTAACGTTCTACCGGAAGTGACGTGCTGGAAGCTGACCAGAAATGAGGTAATTTCGGGAGGAGATTGTGACGGAACCATGGAGGCACCTCAGGGAATGCTTCAGATCCATTACCATGTCCTCCTCTGATAGCGCGGACAGTGGATCGCCTTGGAATCGGGGATGTCGGCCATGTGAGCGGATCATGATATGTCCTGCACCAGGAGGCTCAGGTGGGCATTACAATGGGAGCTGGGCTGCTATAGTATCTTTATAGAATTTTTCTTTCTCTGTTTCTCTCTCTCTGTTCTCTTTCTTTCTTTCTTTCTCTCTCTCTCTGGCCCCGCCCACCAAATCGGCCCCCGAGTGGCCCCCACAGTTAAAACGGATCCTGAGGTGAAAGTCTTGCAGGGGCAGCAGGCAAGTCTCTCTTAAAGGGGCAGCCGGGTACCATTTCAAACCACTATCTGTACTTCCTTCAGGAAATACACATCTAGTATTAATGTTGTAATCCGACCGCTGCTAACTTATTCTTATTATTCAGTTGATTTCCGCAATTAATGCGACCCGAACCGCTACACGCACAGACTCCGTTGAGGTGTCGTTTCGAAGCCAGCATCCATGAGAGGTGTGGTAAGTAATTTTCGTGTCGATTGGATTTGTAGTTTTTGCGCAATTTGCATTAGAAATTTTTTTTTACCCGTCATTTGAATGTATTGTCTCAATGCTTTTCAATGGGGAAATTTTGCCTTAGAGAAAACATGCCCTGAGGCGATTCAAATGGCAGTTTAGCTCATTGATATGCGCAGGCAGACCCAGTTACTATGCCAGCGCCAAAGAACTTCACATGACCCCAGCAGGACACAGTTTCTGGCGATAATATCAGCTCTTAAAGCGAAACCCACAGCACAAATGCAAATCTAGCTTCATCACATGACGCGTGCCCCTGAGAGAGAATGTACGCCATAGTGAATTTAGAAGCCCAGTGCGCCAAACTAGCTCTTAAACAGCCAACGCGCCTAAGTGAATCTTAAAGGGCCGGCGCACCAAAATGAGCCTTAAAGGGCTGGCGCGCCAAATCGAATGCTGAGTGAACCCAGGCTCCAAATCGGAGGCTGATCGACCCTGGCCTACAAATCGGAGGCTGAGCCACCCAGGCCAACAAATTGGCCCCGGAGTGGCCCCGCCCTCCAAATCAGACCCAGAGAGGCCCCGCCCACCAAATTGGACCCTGAGAGGCCCCGCTAACCAAATCAGACCCGTAGTGGCCCCGCCCTCCAAATCGGACCCAGAGTGGCCCGCCCACCAAATTGAACCCTGAGGGGCCCCTCCCACCAAATCAGACTCAGAGTGGTCCCGCCTACCAAATTGTACCCTGAAGGGCCCCGCCCACCAAATTGGACCCAGAGTGGCCCCGCCCACCAAATCAGACCCTGAGGGGTCCCACCCACCAAATCTGACCCTAAGGGGCCCCACCCACCTAATCAGACCCAGAGTGGCCCCGCCCACCAAATCAGGCCATGAGGGGCACCGCCCACCAAATCAGACCCTCATGGGCCCCACCTGCCAAATCATACCCTGAAGAGCCCCACTCACCAAATCGGATCCTGAGGGGACCCGCCCACCAAATCGGACCCTGAGAGGCCCCGTCTACCAAATCGGAACCAGAGGAGCTCCGCCCACGAAATTGGACCATGTGGGGCCCCACTCACCAAATCGGACCCTGTGGGGCCCCGCTCACCAAATTGGACCCAGAGTGGCCCCTCCCACCAAATCAGACCCTGTGGGGCCCCGCCCAGCAAATCGGACCCTGTGGTGCCCCACCCACCAAATCGAACTCTGAGGGGCCCCGCCCACCAAATCGGACCCAGAGGGGTGCCACCCGCCAAATCAGACCCTGAGGGGCCGTGCCCACCAAACTGGACCCTGAGGGGCCTCGCCCACCAAATCGGCCCACCAATTCAAGCCCTGAGGAGCCCAGTCCACTGAATCGGATCCTGAGGGGCCCCACTCACCAAATCAGACCCTGATGGGCCCCACAGGCCAAAGTGGCCCCTGAGAGGCACCCACAGGTAAAACGGATACTGAGTTGAAAGTCGTGCAGGGGCAGCAGGCAAGTCTCTCTTAAAGGGGCAGCCCGGGCACCATTTCAAACCACTATCTGTACTTCCTTCAGGAAATACACATCTAGTATTAATGTTGTAATCCGAACGCTGCTAACTTATTCGTATTATTCAGTTGATTTCCGCAATTAATGCGACCCGAACCGCTAAACGCACAGACTCCGTTGAGGTGTCGTTTCGAAGCCAGCGTCCATGAGAGGTGTGCTAAGTATTTTTCGTGTCAATCGGATTTTTAGTTTTTGTGCAATTTGCGCTAGAAAATTTTTTTTCCCCGTCATTGGAATGTATTGTCTCAATGCTTTTCAATGGGGAAATTTTGCCATAGAGAAAACATGCCCTGAGGTGATTCAAATGGCAGTTAAGCTCATTGATATGCACAGGCAGACTCAGTTACTATGCCAACGCCTACGAACTTTACATGACCCCCCAAGACACAGTTTCTGGCAGATAATATCAGCTCTTAAAGCGAAACCCACAGCACAAATGCAAATCTAGCTTCATCACATGACGCATGCCCATGAGAGAGAATGGACGCCAAAGTGGATTTAGAAGCCCATTGCGCCAAACTAACTCTTAAACGGCCGACACGCCTAAGTGACTCTTAATGGGCCGGCGCACCAAAATGAGCCTTAAAGGGCGGGCTCGCCAAATCGAAAGCTGAGTGACCCGTCATTAATGCAGCCCGAACCGCTACACGCATAGACTCCGTTGAGGTGTCGTTTCAAAGCCAGCGTCCACGAGAGGTGTGCTAAGTATTTTTCGTGTCGATCGGATTTGTAGTTTTTGTGCAATTTGCGTTTGAAAATTTTTTTTCCCGTCATTGGAATGCACTGTCTCAATGCTTTTCAATGGGAAACTTAAAACGTGCCCTGAGGCGATTGAAATGGCAGTAAAGCTCATTGATATGTGCAGGCACACCCAGTTACTATGCCAACGCCTACGAACGTCACATGACGCCCCCAGGACACAGATTCTGCCACATAATATCAGCTCTTAAAGCGAAACCCACAGCACAAATGCAAATCTAGCTTCATCACATGACGCATGCCCCTGAGAGAGAATGTGCGCCAAATTCCGCCCCCACCCACCAAATCGGACCCTGAGGGGCCCCGCCCACCAAATCGGACCCTGAGGGGCCCCGCTCACCAAATCGGACCCTGAGGGGCCCCGCCCACCAAATCGGACCCCGAGGGGCCCCGCCCACCAAATCGGACTCTGAGAGATCCCGCCCACCAAATCGGACCCTGAGGGTCCCCGCTCACCAAATCGGACCCTGAGGGGCCCTGCTCACCAAATCGGACCCTGAGGGGCCCCACTCACCAAATCGGACCCTGAGGGGCCCCGCCCACCAAATCGGATTCTGAAAGGCCCCAACCAACAAATCATCCTTGAGGGGCCACGCTCACCAAATCGGACCCTGAGGGGCCCTGCTCACCAAATTGAACTCTGAGGGGCCCCGCTCACCAAATCGGACCCTGAGGGGCCCCGCCCACCAAATCGGATTCTCAAAGGCCCCAACCACCAAATCGGACCCTGAGGGGTCCCGCCCACCAAATCGGACCCTGACGTGCCCTGCCTACCAAATCCAACCCTGAGGGGCCTCGCCCACCAAATAGGACCCTGAGGGGCCCCACCCAGCAAATCGGAACCTAAGCGGCCCCGCCCACCAAATTGGACCCTGAGTGGCCCCACCCACCAAATCAGACCCTGAGGGGCCCCGCCCACCAAATCAGACCCTGAGGGGCCCCGCCCACCAAATCAGACCCTGAGGGGCCCCGCCCTCCATATCAGACCCTGAGGGGCCCCACCCACCAAATCAGACCCTGAGGTGCCCCATCCACAAAATCGGAGCCTGAGGGGCCCCATCCACAAAATTGGAGCCTGAGGGGCCCCACCCACCACATCGGACACTGAGAGGCCCCACCCACCAAATCGGACCCTGAGGGGCCCCACCCACCAAATCGGATCCTGAGGTGCCCCAAACACAAAATCGGACCCTGAGAGGCCCAGGCCACAAAATCGGACCCTGAGAGGCCCTGCCCACCAAATCGGATTCTGAAAGGCCCCATCCACAAAATCGGACGCTGAGGGACCCCACCCACCACATCGGACACTGAGAGGCCCCACCCACCAAATCGGACCCTGAGGGGCCCCACCCACCAAATCGGACCCTGAGGGGCCCCAAACACAAAATCAGACCCTGAGAAGCCCCGGCCACAAAATCGGACCCTGAGAGGCCCTGCCCACCAAATCGGATTCTGAAAGGCCCCAACCACCAAATCGGACCCTGAGGGGCCCCGCCCACCAAATCGGACCCTGAGGGGCCCTGCCCACCAAATCGGACTCAGAGGTCCCGCCCACCAAATCGGACCCTGAGGGGCCCCGCTCACCAAATCGCCCTACTCACCAAATTGAACTCTGAGGGGCCCCGCCCACTAAATCGGATTCTGAAAGGCCCCAACCACCAAATCAGACCCTGAGGTGTCACGCCCACCAAATCAGACCCTGACGGACCCTGCCCACCAAATCCGACCCTGAGGGGCCCCGCCCACCAAATAGGACCCTGAGGGGCCCCACCCACCAAATAGGACCCTGAGGGTCCCCGCCCAGCAAATCGGACCCTGAAGGGCCCCGCCCACCAAATTGGACCCTGAGGGGCCCCACCCACCAAATCGGACCCTGATGGGCCCCGGCCACAAAATCGGACCCTGAGGGGCCCCACCCACAAAATCAGGCCCTGAGGGGCCCCACCCACGAAATTGGACCCTGAGGGGCCCCGGCCACAAAATCGGACCCTGAGGGGCCCCACCCACAAAATCGGACCCTGAGGGGATCCGGCCACAAAATCGAACCCTGACGGACCCTGCCCACCAAATCCAACCCTGAGGGGCCTCTCCCACCAAATAGGACCCTGAGGGGCCCCACCCAGCAAATAGGAACCTAAGCGGCCCCGCCCACCAAATCGGACCCTGAGTGGCCCCACCCACCAAATAGGACCTTGAGGGACCCCGCCCAGCAAATCAGACACTGAGGGGCCCCACCCACCAAATCGAACCCTGAGGGGCCCTGCCCACCAAATCGGACCCTGAGGGGCCCCTCCCACCAAATCAGACCCTGAGGGGCCCCGCCCACCATATCAGACCCTGAGGGGCCCCACCCACCAAATCAGACCCTGAGGGGCCCCAACCACAAAATCGGAGCCTGAGGGGCCCCATCCAGAAAATCGGACCCTGAGAGGCCCCGGCCACAAAATCGGACCCTGAGAGGCCCTGCCCACCAAATCGGATTCTGAAAGGCCCCAACCACCAAATCGGACCCTGAGGGGCCCCGCCCACCAAATCGGACCCTGCTCACCAAATTGAACTCTGAGGGGCCCCGCCCACCAAATCGGATTCTGAAAGGCCCCAACCACCAAATCAGACCCTGAGGTGTCCCGCCCACCAAATCAGACCCTGACGGACCCTGCCCACCAAATCCGACCCTGAGGGGCCCCGCCCACCAAATAGGACTCTGAGGGGCCCCACCCACCAAATAGGACCCTGAGGGTCCCCGCCCAGTAAATCGGACCCTGAAGGGCCCCGCCCACCAAATCGGACCCTGAGGGGCCACACCCACCAAATCGGACCCTGATGGGCCCCGGCCACAAAATCGGACCCTGAGGGGCCCCACCCACAAAATCAGGCCCTGAGGGTCCCCACCCACAAAATTGGACCCTGAGGGGCCCCGGCCACAAAATCGGACCCTGAGGGGCCCCACCCACAAAATTGGACCCTGAGGGGATCCGGCCACAAAATCGGACCCTGAGGGGCCACACCCACAAAATTGGAGCCTGAGGGATCCCCGCCAACAATTCAAGCCCTGAGGAGCCCAGGCCAAAAAAATCAGATCCTGAGGCGCCCCACCCACCAAATCAGACCCTGAGGCCAAAGTTGCCCCTGAGAGGCACTCACAGTTAAAACGGATCCTGAGTTGAAAGTCTTGCAGAGGCAGCAGGCAAGTCACTCTTAAAGGGGCATCCCGGGCACCATTTCAAACCACTATCTGTACTTCCTTCAGGAAATACACATCTAGTATTAATGTTGTAATCCGAACGTTGCTAACTTATTCTTTTTATTCAGTTGATTTCTGCAATTAATGTGGCCCAAACCGCTACACGCACAGACTCCATTGAGGTGTCGTTTCGAAGCCAGTGTCCACGAGAGGTGTGCTAAGTAATTTTCATGTCGATCGGATTTGTAGTTTTTGCGCAATTTGCATTAGAAATATTTTTTTTCCCGTCATTGGAATGTATTGTCTAAATGCTTTTCAATGGGGAAATTTTGCCATAGAGAAAACAAGCCCTGAGGCGATTCAAATGGCAGTTAAGCTCATTGATATGCGCAGGCACACCCAGTTACTATGCCAACGCCTACGAACTTTACATGACTCACCCAGGACACAGATTTTGGCAGATAATATCAGCTCTTAAAGCGAAACCCACAGCACAAATGCAAATCTAGCTTCATCAGATGACGCATGCCCCTGAGAGAGAATGTACGCCAAAGTGGATTTAGAAGCCCAGTGCGCCAAACTAGCTCTTAGACGACGCGCCTAAGTGATTCTTAAAAGGCCAGCGCACCAAAATAAGCCTTAAAGGGCCGTCGCGCCAAATCGAATGCTGAGTGACCCCAGGCTCCAAATCGGAGGCTGATCGACCCCGGCCTCCAAATCGGAGGCTGATCGACCCCGGCCTCCAAATCGGAGGCTGATCGACCCCGGCCTCCAAATCGGAGGCTGATCGACCCCGGCCTCCAAATCGGAGGCTGATCGACCCCGGCCTCCAAATCGTAGTCTGATCGAACCCGGCCTCCAAATCGTAGTCTGATCGACCCCGGCCTCCAAATCGGAGTCTGATCGACCCCAGCCTCCAAATCGGAGGCTGAGCCACCCCGGCCTCCAAATCGGAGTCTGATCGACCCCGGCCTCCAAATCGGAGTCTGATCGACCCCGGCCTCCAAATCGGAGTCTGATCGACCCCGGCCTCCAAATCGGAGTCTGATCGACCCCGGCCTCCAAATCGGAGGCTGAGCCACCCCGGCCTCCAAATCAGAGGCTGAGCCACCCCGGCCTCCAAATCGGAGGCTGAGCCACCCCGGCCTCCAAATCGGAGGCTGAGCCACCCCGGCCTCCAAATCAGAGGCTGAGCCACCCCGGCCTCCAAATCGGAGGCTGTTCGACCCCGGCCTCCAAATCGGAGGCTGAGCCAAACCGTCCTCCAAATCGGAGGCTGTTCGACCCCGGCCTCCAAATCGGAGGCTGAGCCACCCCGGCCTCCAAATCGGAGGCTGAGCGACCCCGGCCTCCAAATCGGGGGGCTGAGCCACCCCGGCCTCCAAATCGGAGGCTCATCGACCCCGGCCTCCAAATCGGAGGCTCAACGACCCCGGCGTCCAAATCGGAGGCTCAACGACCCCGGCGTCCAAATCGGAAGAGCATCGACCCCGGCCTCCAAATCGGAGGCGCATCGACCCCGGCCTCCAAATCGGAGGCTCTTTGACCTCGGCCTCCAAATCGGAAGCTCACCGACCCCGGCCTTCAAATCGGAGGCCGAGCGACCCCAGCCTCCAAATCTTACCCAGAGGCCCCGCCCTCCAAATCGGACCCAGAGAGGCCCTGCCCACCAAACCGGACCCTGAGGGGCCCCGCCCACCAAATCGGTCCCTGTGGTGCCCAGCCCACTAAATCGGACCCAGAGTGGCCCAGCCACAAAATTGGACCCTGAGGGGCCCCACCCACAAAATCGGACCCTGAGGGGATCCGGCCACAAAATCAGACCCTGAGGGGCCCCGGCCACAAAATCAGACCCTGAGGGGCCCCACTCACAAAATCGGACCCTGAGGGGCCCCACCCACAAAATCGGACCCTGAGGGGCTCAGGCCAAGGAATCAGATCCTGAGGGGCCCCACCCACAAAATCAGACCATAAGGCAAAAGTGGCCCCTGGTATGTGTTAAGGGTGGGCCCACTGAGACTTTTTCTCCCGGGGCCCTCAAAAACCTGGAGTCGGCCCTGGCGCAGGCACACCCAGTTACTATGCCAACGAATACGAACTTTACATGACCCCAGCAGGACACAGTTTCTGTCAGATAATATCAGCTCTTAAAGCGAAACCCAAAGCACAAATGCAAATCTAGCTTTATCACATGATGCTTGCCCCTGAGAGAGAATGTCCACCAAAGTGGATTTAGAAGCCCAGTGCGCCAAACTAGCTCTTAAAGGGCCGACGCGCCTAAGTGATTCTTAAAGGGCCGACGCACCGAAATGAGTCTTAAAGGGCCGGCGCGCCAAATCGAAAGCTGAGTGACCCCACGCTCCAAATCAGAGGCTGAGCCACCCCAGCCTCCAAATCGGAGGCTGATTGACCCTGGCCTACAAATCGGAGGCTGAGCCACCCTGGCCTCCAAATCGGACCCAGAGTGGCCCCGCCCACCAAATCGGATCCTGAGGGGCCCCACCCACCAACTCAGACCCTGAGGGGACCCACAGGCCAAAGTGGCCCCTGAGAGGCACCCACAGTTAAAACGGATCCAGAGTTGAAAGTCTTGCAGGGGCAGCAGGCAAGTCTCTCTTAAAGGGGCAGCCCGGGCACCATTTCAAACCACTATCTTTACTTCCTTCAGGAAATACACATCTAGTATTATTATTACTATTCAGTTGATTTCCGCAATCAATGCGGCCCGAACCGCTACACGCACAGACTCCGTTGAGGTGTCGTTTCGAAGCCAGCGTCCACGAGAGGTGTGCTAAGTATTTTTCGTGTCGATCGGATTTGTAGTTTTTGCGCAATTTGCGTTCGAAAAAACATTTTCCTCTCATTGGAATGCATTGTCTCAATGCATTTTAACAGGAAAATGTTGCCATAGGGAAAACATGGGGCAGTCGTAAGGTGGCAGTTATACTCATTGATATGCGTAGGCCAGGGCCGGCGTCAGCACCCGGCGCACCCGGGCAAGTGCCGGGGCCCTGGTGAGATGGGAGGGCCCAATCACGCTGTCTGGGATACCCGCCGGCCGCCGCCACGCCCCCCATGTACGGATCCCATCCTGCGCCCTCCGCGAGGGACCCACGCAGTGACGCAGCCCCTTAGGCTGAGTGCAGATGACTTTTTAGCCCTGCGGATTTTTCCGCTCAGAATTGAAGATATCCACTGGTCATATGACCTGCATTTTTCCTGCGGATTTCTTCCATTTTTCCTGCGGTTTTTATTGCGGCTTTTGTGTGGTTTTATTGCGGTTTTCCCCCTGCGGATTTGGTGACAGGGGAGATGGAAAGCCGCACAAAAGAAGTTACATGCTGCGGATTTTGTACCGCAGGAAAACCGTGCGGAAAAATCCGCAGCGTCTGCACAGCGTTTTTTTTTTTTCATTGATTTTAAGGCTACTGTACATCACAATGTGGATATGCAATGTTTCTGCGCGGTAAAATCCGCTGCGGAACCGCTGCAAATCTGCATCGTGTGCACACAGCCTTACTGCCAGCAATGATCATCGCTTCCTTCGGCTGTAATCTTGTGTGTGGTGGCGGCACAGGACCTGTGATGAGGTCACAGGAGGGGAGGAGTCAGGGGTCACATGATCAGGGCGGCTGTAGGACTCTGCTGTGCTGGTCGCTTGTCATTATGGTGCTGGTCTGGATGGATGAGGTAACGTTTATGTGTGGGACAGTGAGGTCAGGGAGGGCTTTAACAAGGTGGATGTAGCAGAGCCGTGTGTGTACTTATGTGGGGTCAGGAGGTGTTTTTCACAAGGTGGATGAAGCAGAGCAGTGTGTGTACTTGTGTGGGGTCAGGAGGAGGGATTTTACAAGGTGGATGTAGCAGAGCCGTGTGTGTACTTGTGTGGGGTCAGGAGGGGTTTACAAGGTGGATGTAGCAGAGCCGTGTGTGTACTTATGTGTGGGGTCAGGAGGGGTTTGTGGGGTCAGGAGGGGTTTAGCAAGGTGGTGTAGCAGAGCCGTGTGTGTACTTATGTGGGGTCAGGAGGGGTTTTACAAGGTGGATGTAGCAGAGCCGTGTGTGTACTTATGTGGGGTCAGGAGGGGTTTTACAAGGTGGATGTAGCAGTGCCGTGTGTGTACTTGTGTGGGGTCAGGAGGGGTTTTACAAGGTGGATGTAGCAGAGCCGTGTGTGTACTTGTGTGGGGTCAGGAGGGGTTTACAAGGTGGATGTAGCAGAGCCGTGTGTGTACTTGTGTGGGGTCAGGAGGAGGGGTTTTACAAGGTGGATGTAGCAGAGCCGTGTGTGTTCTGGGGTGGGGTCAGGAGGGGTTTACAAGGTGTTCGGAGCAGAGCCATGTGTGTACGAGGTGTACGGAGCGGAGCCGTGTGTTTATGGACCGGAGCAGAGTCGAGGGTGTACGGAGTGAAGCCGCGTGTGTACGAGGCATACAAAGAGGAGCTGTAAGTGTACGAGGTGTATGGTGGGGAGCATTTATACCTCCCGAGTCCCAACCGTCCCGGATCCGGTGAGACAGTCCCGATTTTGAGAGAGAGACTGCCCCAGTCAGGAGCATGCTTTCCCCGTGCGACAAAGGAGTACACAGCGGAGCCCCAAGGAGCAATTTAAAACTTGCACGTAACTTTCTACCGGAAGTGACGTGCTGGAAGCTGACCAGAAATTAGGTAACTTCAGTAGGAGATTGTGACGGAAGCATGGAGGCACTTCAGGGAATGTTTCAGATCCATCACTGTGTCCTCCTCTGACAGAGCGGACAGCGGGATCGCCTTGGAATCAGGGATGTCGGCCATGTGAGCGGATCATGATATGTCCTGCACCAGGAGGCTCAGGTAGGCATTACAATGGGAGCTGGGCTGCTATAGTATCTTTATAGAATTTTTCTTTCTCTGTTTTTTTTCTCTCTAACCTTTTTTTTTTTTCCTTTCTTTCTTTGTTCTTTCTCTCTCAATCTCTGGCCCCGCCCACCAAATCGGCCCCCGAGTGGCCCCCACAGTTAAAATGGATCCTGAGTTGAAAGTCTTGCAGGGGCAGCAGGCAAGTCTCTCTTAAAGGGGCAGCCCGGGCACCATTTCAAACCACTATCTGTACTTCCTTCAGGAAATACACATCTAGTATTATTATTACTATTCAGTTGATTTCCGCAATTAATGCGACCCGAACCGCTACATGCACAGACTCCGTTGAGGTGTCGTTTCGAAGCCAGCGTCCACGAGTGGTGTGCTAAGTATTTTTCGTGTCGATCAGATTTGTAGTTTTTGCGCAATTTGCGTTTTAAAAATCATTTTCCTGTCATTGGAATGCACTGTCTCCAATGCATTTTAATGGGAAAATGTTGCCATAGTGAAAACATGGGGCAGTCGTGAGGTGGCAGTTATGCTCATTGATATGCGTAGGCCAGGGCCGGCGTCAGCACCCGGGCAAATGCCAGGGCCCTGGCGAAATGGGAGGGCCCACTCACGCTGTCTGGGATACCCGCCGGCCGCCGACATGCCCCCATGTACTGACCCCAACCTGCGCCCTCCGCGAGGGACCCACGCAGTGACGCAGCCCCTTAGGCTGAGTGCAGACGACTTTTTGGCCCTGCAGATTTTTCCGCTCAGAATGGAAGAAATCCACTGGTCAAATGACCTGCATTTTTCCTGCGGTTTTATTGCGGTTTTTGTACGGTTTTCCCCCTGCGGATTTGGAGACAGGGGAGATGGAAAACCGCACAAAAGAAGTAACATGCTGCGGATTTTGAACCGCAGGAAAACTGCGCGGAAAAATCCGCAGCGTCTGCACAGCGTTTTTTTTTCATTGATTTTAAGGCTACTGTACATCACAATGCGGATATGCAACGTTTCTGCGCGGTAAAATCCGCTGCGGATCCGCTGCAAATCTGCATCATGTGCACACAGCCTTAGGGCCAGCAATGATCATCGCTTCCTTCGGCTGTAATCTTGTGTGCGGTGCCGGCTCAGGACCTGTGATGAGGTCACAGGCGGGGAAGAGTCAGGGGTCACATGATCAGGGCGGCTGCAGGACTCTGTTGTGCTGGTCGCTTGTCGTTATGGTGCTGGTCTGGATGGTTGAGGTAACGTTTATGTGTGGGACAGTGGGCTCAGGGAGGGGTTTAACAAGGTGGATGTAGCAGAGCCGTGTGTGTACTTGTGTGGGGTCAGGAGGTGTTTTACAAGGTGGATGTAGCAGAGCTGTGTGTGTACTTGTGTGGGCTCAGGGAGGGGTTTACAAGGTGGATGTAGCAGTGCCGTGTGTGTACTTGTGTGGGCTCAGGGAGGGGTTTAACAAGGTGGATGTAGCAGAGCCGTGTGTGTACTTGTGTGGGGTCAGGAGGTGTTTTACAAGGTGGATGTAGCAGAGCCGTGTGTGTACTTGTGTGGGGTCAGGAGGGGTTTTACATGGTGGATGTAGCAGAGCAGTGTGTGTACTTGTGTGGGGTCAGGAGGGGTTTACAAGGTGGATGTAGCAGAGCCGTGTTTGTACTTGTGTGGGGTCAGGAGGGGTTTTACAAGGTGGATGTAGCAGAGCCATGTGTGTACTTGTGTGGGGTCAGGAGGGGTTTACAAGGTGATGTAGCAGAGCCGTGTGTGTACTTGTGTGGGGTCAGAAGGGGTTTACCAGGTGATGTAGCAGAGCCGTGTGTGTACTTGTGTGGGGTCAGAAGGGGTTTACAAGGTGATGTAGCAGAGCCGTGTGTGTACTTGTGTGGGGTCAGAAGGGGTTTACAAGGTGATGTAGCAGAGCTGTGTGTACTTGTGTGGGGTCAGGAGGTGTTTTACAAGGTGGATGTAGCAGAGCCATGTGTGTACTTGTGTGGGGTCAGGAGGGGTTTACAAGGTGATGTAGCAGAGCCCTGTGTGTACTTGTGTGGGGTCAGAAGGGGTTTACAAGGTGGATGTAGCAGAGCCGTGTGTGTACTTGTGTGGGGTCAGGAGGTGTTTTACAAGGTGGATGTAGCAGAGCCGTGTGTGTACTTGTGTGGGGTCAGAAGGGGTTTACAAGGTGATGTAGCAGAGCCGTGTGTGTACTTGTGTGGGGTCAGAAGGGGTTTACCAGGTGATGTACCAGAGCCGTGTGTGTACTTGTGTGGGGTCAGAAGGGGTTTACAAGGTGATGTAGCAGAGCCGTGTGTGTACTTGTGTGGGGTCAGGAGGGGTTTACAAGGTGGATGTAGTAGAGCCATGTGTGTACTTTGTGTGGGGTCAGGAGGTGTTTTACAAGGTGGATGTAGCAGTGCCGTGTGTGTACTTGTGTGGGGTCAGGGAGGGGTTTTACAAGGTGGATGTAGCAGTGCCGTGTTTGTACTTGTGTGGGGTCAGGAGGGGTTTTACATGGTGGATGTAGCAGAGCAGTGTGTGTACTTGTGTGGGGTCAGGAGGGGTTTACAAGGTGGATGTAGCAGAGCCATGTGTGTACTTGTGTGGGGTCAGGAGGGGTTTACAAGGTGGATGTAGCAGAGCCGTGTGTGTACTTGTGTGGGGTCAGGGAGGGGTTTTACAAGGTGGATGTAGCAGTGCCGTGTGTGTACTTGTGTGGGGTCAGGAGGGGTTTTACATGGTGGATGTAGCAGACCCGTGTGTGTACTTGTGTGGGGTCAGGAGGGGTTTACAAGGTGGATGTAGCAGAGCCGTGTGTGTACTTGGGTGGGGTCAGGAGGGGTTTACAAGGTGGATGTAGCAGAGCCGTGTGTGTACTTGTGTGGGGTCAGGAGGGGTTTACAAGGTGGATGTAGCAGAGCCGTGTGTGTACTTGTGTGGGGTCAGGAGGGGTTTACAAGGTGATGTAGCAGAGCCATGTGTGTACTTTGTGTGGGGTCAGGAGGTGTTTTACAAGGTGGATGTAGTAGTGCCGTGTGTGTACTTGTGTGGGATTAGGAGGGGTTTACAAGGTGGATGTAGCAGAGCCGTGTGTGTACTTGTGTGGAGTCAGGAGGGGTTTTACGTGGTGGATGTAGCAGTGCCGTGTGTGTACTTGTGTGGGGTCAGGAGGGGTTTACAAGGTGGATGTAGCAGTGCCGTGTGTGTACTTGTGTGGGGTCAGGAGGGGTTTACAAGGTGATGTAGCAGAGCTGTTTGTGTACTTTGTGTGGGGTCAGGAGGTGTTTTACAAGGTGGATGTAGCAGAGCTGTGTGTGTACTTGTGTGGGGTCAGGAGGGGTTTTACATGGTGGATGTAGCAGTGCCGTGTGTGTACTTGTGTGGGGTCAGGAGGGGTTTACAAGGTGATGTAGCAGGGCTGTTTGTGTACTTTGTGTGGGGTCAGGAGGTGTTTTACAAGGTGGATGTAGCAGAGCTGTGTGTGTAATTTGTGTGGGGTCAGGAGGTGTTTTACAAGGTGGATGTAGCAGAGCCATGTGTGTACTTGTGTGGGGTCAGGAGGGGTTTACAAGGTGATGTAGCAGAGCCGTGTGTGTACTAGTGTGGGGTCAGGAGGGGTTTTACATGGTGGATGGTGCAGTGCCGTGTGTGTACTTGTGTGGGGTCAGGAGGGGTTTACAAGGTGGATGTAGCAGTGCCATTTGTGTACTTGTGTGGGGTCAGGAGTGGTTTACAAGGTGATGTAGCAGAGCTGTTTGTGTACTTTGTGTGGGGTCAGGAGGTGTTTTACAAGGTGGATGTAGCAGTGCCGTGTGTGTACTTGTGTGGGGTCAGGCGGTGTTTTTCAAGGTGGATGTAGCAGAGCCGTGTGTGTACTTGTGTGGGGTCAGGATGTGTTTTTCAAGGTGGATGTAGCAGAGCCGTGTGTGTACTCGTGTGGGGTCAGGAGAGGTTTACAAGGTGGATGTAGCAGAGCCGTGTTTGTACTTGTGTGGGGTCAGGAGGGGTTTTACAAGGTGGATGTAGCAGAGCCGTGTGTGTACTTGTGTGGGGTCAGGAGGGGTTTTACAATGTGAATGTAGCAGAGCCGTGTGTGTACTTTGTGTGGGGTCAGGAGGGGTTTACAAGGTGGATGTAGCAGAGCCGTGTGTGTACTTGTGTGGGGTCAGGAGGGGTTTACAAGGTGGATGTTGCAGTGCCGTGTGTACTTGTGTGGTGTCAGGAGGGGTTTACAAGGTGGATGTAGCAGAGCCGTGTGTGTACTTGTGTTAGGTCAGGTGGGGTTTACAAGGTGGATGTAGCAGAGGCGTGTGTGTACTTGTGTGGGGTCAGGAGGTGTTTTACAAGGTGAATGTAGCAGAGCCGTGTGTACTTGTGTGGGGTCAGGAGGTGTTTTACAAGGTGAATGTAGCAGAGCCATGTGTACTTGTGTAGGGTCAGGAGGGGTTTACAAGGTGGATGTAGCAGAGCTGTGTGTGTACTTATGTGGGGTCAGGAGGTGTTTTACAAGGTGGATGTAGCAGAGCCTTGTGTGTACTTGTGTGGGGTCAGGAGGAGGGGGTTTTACAAGGTGGATGTAGCAGAGCCCTGTGTGTACTTGTGTGGGGTCAGGAGGGGTTTAACAAGGTGTATGTAGCAGAGCCGTGTGTGTACTTGTGTGGGGTCAGGAGGGGTTTTACATGGTGGATGTAGCAGAGCCGTGTGTGTACTTCTGTGGGGTCAGGAGGGGTTTACAAGGTGGATGTAGCAGAGCCGTGTGTGTACTTGTATGGGGTCAGGAGGGAGTTTTACAAGGTGGATGTAGCAGTGCCGTGTGTGTACTTGTGTGGGGTCAGGAGGGGTTTTGCAAGGTGGATGTAGCAGAGCCGTGTGTGTACTTGTGTGGGGTCAGGAGGGGTTTGCAAGGTAGATGTAGCAGAGCCGTGTGTGTACTTGTGTGGGGTCAGGAGGGGTTTTACAAGGTGGATGTAGCAGAGCCGTGTGTGTTGTTTGGTGGGGTCAGGAGGGGTTTACAAGGTGTACGGAGCAGAGCCGTGTGTGTACGAGGTGTACGGAGCAGAGCCGTGTGTGTACGATGTGTACGGAGCGAAGCCGTGTGTGTACGAGGTGTATGGAGCAGAGCCGTGTGTGTACGAGATGTTCGGAACGGAGCCCTGTGTGTACGGAGCTGAGCCGTGTGTTTATGGAGCAGAGCCGGGGGTGTACGGAGCTGAGCCGTGTGTTTATGGAGCGGAGCAGAGCCGGGGGTGTACGGAGCTGAGCCGTGTGTTTATGGAGCGGAGCAGAGCCGGGGGTGTACGGAGCGGAGCCGTGTGTGTACAAGGTGTATGGTGGGGAGCATTTATACCTCCCGAGTCCCAACCGTCCCGGATCCAGCGAGACAGTCCTGATTTTGAGAGAGAGACTGCCCCAGCCGGGAGCATACTTTCCCCGCGGGACACAGGAGTACACAGCGGAGCCCCAGGAGCAATTTAAAACATGCACGTAACGTTCTACCGGAAGTGACGTGCTGGAAGCTGACCAGAAATTAGGTAATTTCAGTAGGAGATTGTGACGGAACCATGGTGGCACTTCAGGGAATGCTTCAGATCCATCACCGTGTCCTCCTCTGACAGAGCGGACAGCGGGATCGCCTTGGAATCGGGGATGTCGGGCATGTGAGCGGATCATGATATGTCCTGCACCAGGAGGCTCAGGTGGGCATTACAATGGGAGCTGGGCTGCTATAGTATCTTTATAGAATTTTTCTTTCTCTGTTTCTTTCTCTCTCTGTTCTTTCTCTCTAATCTTTTTTTCTCTCTCTCTGTTCTCTTTCTTTCTTTCTTTCTCTTTCTTTCTTTCTTTCTTTCTTTCTGTCTCTGTTCTTTCTTTCTCTCTCTCTCTCTCTGTTCTCTCTTTCCTCTTTTTCTTTCTCACTCTCTGATCTTTCTTTCCCCTCCTTCTTTCTCTCTCTCCCTGTTCTTTTTTTCTATCGACGCTTTTTCTTTGTGTTCTTTCTCTCTCCGTTCTTTCTTCCCCTCTTTTTTTCTCTCTCCCTCTCTGTTCTTTTTTCCCCTCTTACTTTCTTTCTTTCTTTCTCTCTCTGTTCTTTTTTTCTGTCCACTCTTTCTTTCTCTTTGTTCTTTTTCTTTCTTTTTTCTTTCTCTCTGTTCTTTCTTTCCACTCTTTCTCTATCTGTTCTTTCTTTCTTTACCCTCTTTCTTTCTCTTTCTCTCTGTTCTTTTCTTTCTCTTTCTCTCTCTGTTCTTCCTTTCTTTCTCTTTGTTCTTTATTTTCTTTCTCTTTCTTTCTCTGTTCGTTCTTTCTATGTTCTTTCTTTCTTTCTCTCGCTCTCTGTATCTTTCTCTCTCTGTTCTTCCTTCCATTCTTTCTCTCTTTCTTTCTCTGTTCTTTAATTCCCCTCTTTCTTTCTTTCTGTTCTCTCTCTGTTCTTTCTCTCTCTCTCTTCTTTCTTTCATGCGTACACTACTAATCAGTAGCCTCCTTCACATGAACGTGTTTTGCCACAGAGCGAGTGTCTGTGTGGATCACATGCGTGTCCGTGTGATCCACGCGGAGACAAGTCCGTTTTTGGCGGTCACCACGGATGTCACATGGCATGAGTCGTGGTATGTGTTAAGGGGGGGCCCACTGAGACTTTTTCGCCCGGGGCCCTCAAAAACCTGGAGTCGGCCCTGGCGCAGGCACACCCAGTTACTATGCCAACGAATACGAACTTTACATGACCCCAGCAGGACACAGTTTCTGCCAGATAATATCAGCTCTTAAAGCGAAACCCAAAGCACAAATGCAAATCTAGCTTCATCACATGATGCATGCCCCTGAGAGAGAATGTCCGCCAAAGTGGATTTAGAAGCCCAGTGCGCCAAACTAGCTTTTAAAGGGCCGACGCGCCTAAGTGATTCTTAAAGGGCTGATGCATCGAAATGAGTCTTAAAGGGCCGGCGCGCCAAATCGAAAGCTGAGTGACCCCACGCTCCAAATCGGAGGCTGAGCCACCCCAGCCTCCAAATCGGAGGCTGATCGACCCTTGCCTACAAATCGGAGGCTGAGCCACCCTGGCCTCCAAATCGGACCCAGAGTGGCCCCGCCCACCAAATCGGATCCTGAGGGGCCCCACCCACCAAATCAGACCCTGAGGGGCCCCACAGGCCAAAGTGGCCCCTGAGAGGCACCCACAGTTAAAACGGATCCTGAGTTGAAAGTCTTGCAGGGGCAGCAGGCAAGTCTCTCTTAAAGGGGCAGCCCGGGCACCATTTCAAACCACTATCTGTACTTCCTTCAGGAAATACACATCTAGTATTATTATTACTATTCAGCTGATTTCCGCAATTAATGCGGCCCGAACCGCTACACGCACAGACTCCGTTGAGGCTTCGTTTCGAAGCCAGCGTCCACGAGTGGTGTGCTAAGTATTTTTCCTGTCGATCGGATTTGTAGTTTTTGCGCAATTTGCGTTTGAAAAAACATTTTCCTCAATGCATTTCAATGGGAAAATGTTGCCATAAAGTAAACATGGGACAGTCGTGAGGTGGCAGTTAAGCTCATTGATATGCGCAGGCTCACCCAGTTACTATGCCAACGTCTACGAACGTCACATGACCTCTCTAGGACAGAGTTTCTGGCAGATAATTTCAGCTCTTAAAGCGAAACCCACAGCATAAGTGCAAATCTAGCTTCATCACATGACGCATGCCCCTGAGAGAGAATGTGCGCCAAAGTGGATTTAGAAGCCCAGTGCGCCAAACTGGCTCTTAAATGACCGACGCGCCAAAGTGATTCTTAAAGGGACGGCACACCGAAATGAGTCTTAAAGGGCTGGCGCGCCAAATCGAAAGCTGAGTGACCCCAGGCTCCAAATCGGAGGCTGAGCCACCCTGCTCTCCAAATCGGACCCAGCTTGGCCCCGCTCAAAAAAATCAGACCCTGAGTGGCCCCGCCCACCAAAACGGACCCAGAGTGGCACAACCCACCAAATCGGACCCTGAGTGGCCCCGCCCACCTAATCAGACTCAGAGTGTCCCCACCCACCAAATTGGACCCTGAGGAGCACCGCCCACCAAATCAGACCCAGAGTGGCCCCGCCCACCAAATTGGACCCAGAGGGGCACCGCCCACTAAATCGGACCCTGAGGGGCCCCGCCCACCAAATCGGACCCTGAGAGGCACCGCCCACTAAATCGGACCCAGAGTGGCCCCCCACCAAATTGGACCCAGAGTGCCCCCCCACCAAATTGGACCCAGAGTGGCCCCACCCACCAAAATGGACCCAGGTTGCTCCGCCCACAAAATCAGACCCTAAGGAGACCCACCCACAAAATCGCACCCTGAGGGGACCCGGCCACAAAATCAGACCCTGAGGGGCCCCACTCACAAAATTGGACCTTGAGGTGCCCCACCCACAAAATGGGACCCTGAGGGGCCCCATCCACAAAATTGGACCCTGATGGGCCCCGGCCACAAAGTCGGACCCTGATGGGCCCCACTCACAAAATCGGACCTTGAGGGGCCACATCCACAAAATGAGACCCTGAGGGATGCCGGCCAGCAATTCAAACCCTGAGGAGCCCAGGCCACCGAATCGGTTCCTGAGGGGCCCCACCCATCAAATCAGACCCTGAGGCCAAAGTGGCCCCTGAGAGGCACTCACAGTTAAAACGGATCCTGAGTTGAAAGTCTTGCAGGGGCAGCAGGCAAGTCTCTCTTAAAGGGGCAGCCCGGGCACCATTTCAAACCACTATCTGTACTTCCTTCAGGAAATACACATCTAGTTATAGTGGTTTGAAAAAACCACTATATTGTAATCCGAACGCTGCTAATTTATTCTTCTTCTTCTTATTAT
The DNA here is from genome assembly GCF_039654945.1 of Dendrobates tinctorius. Classification (NCBI taxonomy): domain Eukaryota; kingdom Metazoa; phylum Chordata; class Amphibia; order Anura; family Dendrobatidae; genus Dendrobates; species Dendrobates tinctorius. Next base: position 66,653,900 of record NW_027361684.1, on the reverse strand, counting down.
TATTATTAAGTTGATTTCCGCAATTAATGCGGCCCGAACCGCTACACGCACAGACTCCGTTGAGGTGTCGTTTCGAAGCCAGCGTCCATGAGAGGTGTGCTAAGTATTTTTCGTGTCGATCGGATTTGTAGTTTTTGCGCAATTTGCGTTTGAAAATTTTTTTTCCCGTCATTGGAATGCACTGTCTCCAATGCTTTTCAATAGGAAATGGCAAAACGTGCCCTGAGGCGATTGAAATGACAGTTGAGCTCATTGATATGCGCAGGCAGACCCAGTTACTATGCCAACGCCTACGAACTTCACTTGAACCCCAGCACAGAGCCTCTGCCACATAATATCAGCTCTTAAAGCGAAACCCACAGCACAAATGCAAATCTAGCTTCATCACATGACACATGCCCCTGAGAGAGAATGTGTGCGCCAAAGTGGATTTAAAAGAAGCCCAGTCAGCCAAACTAGCTCTTAAAGGGCCAACGCTCCAAAGTGATTGTTAAAGGGCCAGCGCACCCAAATGATTCTTAAAGGGCCGACACACCAAATCGGAGACTGAGCCACCCCGGCCTCCAAATCGGACAATGAGCCACCCCGGCCTCCAAATGGGAGGCTGATCCACCCCGGCCTCCAAATCGGAGCCTGATCCACCCCGGCCTCCAAATCGGAGCCTGATCCACCCCGGCCTCCAAATCGGAGCCTGATCCACCCCGGCCTCCAAATCGGAGCCTGATCCACCCCGGCCTCCAAATCGGAGCCTGATCCACCCCGGCCTCCAAATCGGAGGCTGATCGACCCAGGCCTCCAAATCAGAGGCTGAGCCACCCCGGCCTCCAAATAGGAGGCTGAGCCACCCCGGCCTCCAAATCGGAGGCTGAGCCACCCCGGCCTCCAAATCGGAGGCTGAGCCACCCCGGCCTCCAAATCGGAGGCTGAGCCACCCCGGCCTCCAAATCGGAGGCTGATCCACCCCGGCCTCCAAATCGGAGGCTGATCCACCCCGGCCTCCAAATCGGAGGCTGATCCACCCCGGCCTCCAAATCGGAGGCTGAGCCACCCCGGCCTCCAAATCGGAGGCTGAGCCACCCCGGCCTCCAAATCGGAGGCTGAGCCACCCCGGCCTCCAAATCGGAGGCTGAGCCACCCCGGCCTCCAAATCGGAGGCTGAGCCACCCCGGCCTCCAAATCGGAGGCTGATCCACCCCGGCCTCCAAATCGGAGGCTGATCCACCCCGGCCTCCAAATCGGAGGCTGATCCACCCCGGCCTCCAAATCGGAGGCTGATCCACCCCGGCCTCCAAATCGGAGGCTGATCCACCCCGGCCTCCAAATCGGAGGCTGATCCACCCCGGCCTCCAAATCGGAGGATGATCCACCCCGGCCTCCAAATCGGAGGCTGATCCACCCCGGCCTCCAAATCGGAAGCTGATCCACCCCGGCCTCCAAATCGGAGGCTGATCGACCCAGGCCTTCAAATCGGAGGCTGAGCCACCCCGGCCTTCAAATCGGAGGCTGAGCCACCCCGGCCTCCAAATCGGAGACTGAGCCACCCCGGCCTCCAAATCGGAGGCTGAGCCACCCCGGCCTCCAAATCGGAGGCTGAGCCACCCCGGCCTCCAAATCGGAGGCTGAGCCACCCCAGCCTCCAAATCAGAGGCTTTTTGACCTCGGCCTCCAAATCGGAAGCTCAACGACCCCGGCCTCCAAATTGGAGGCTGAGCGACCCCAGCCTCCAAATCTTACCCAGAGTGGCCCCGCCCACCAAATCGGACCCTGTGGGGCCCCGCCCACCAAATCGGACCCTGAGAGGCCCCGCCCACCAAATCGGACCCAGAGTGGTCCCGCCCACCAAATTGGACCCAGAGTGGTCCCGCCCACCAAATTGGACCCAGAGTGGTCCCGCCCACCAAATCGGACCCAGAGGGGCTCCGCCCACAAAATCAGACCCAGAGGGGCCCCTGCCACAATATCAGACCCTGAGGGGCCGCGGCCACAAAATTGGACCCTGATAGGCCCCGGCCACAAAATCGGACCCTGAGGGGCCCCAACCACAAAATCGGACCCTGAGGGGCCCCACCTGCAAAATTGGACCCTGAGGGGTTCCGGCCACAAAAATCGGATCCTGATTGGCCCCGGCCACAAAATCGGACCCTGAGGGGCCCCAGCCACAAAATCGGACCTTGAGGGGCCCCTCCCACCAAATCAGACCCTGAGGGGCCCCGGCCACCAAATCGGACCCTGAGTGGCCCCGGCCAGAAAATCGGACCCTGAGAGGCTCCACCCAAAAAAAATCGGACCCTGAGAGGCCCCACCCACAAAATCAGGCCCTGAGGGGCCCCACCCACAAAATCAGACCATGAGGCCAAAGTGGCCCCTGAGAGGCACCCACAGTTAAATCGTATCCTGAGTTGAAAGTCTTGCAGGGGCAGCAGGCAAGTCTCTCTTAAATGGGCAGCCCAGGCACCATTTCAAACCACTATCTGTACTTCCTTCAGGAAATACACATCTAGTTATAGTGGTTTGAAAAAACCACTATATTGTAATCCGAACGCTGCTAACTTCTTCTTCTTCTTCTTCTTCTTATTATTAAGTTGATTTCCGCAATTAATACAGCCCGAACCGCTACACGCACAGACTCCGTTGAGGTGTCGTTTCGAAGCCAGCGTCCATGAGAGGTGTGCTAAGTATTTTTCGTGTCGATCGGATTTGTAGTTTTTGCGCAATTTGCGTTTGAAAATTTTTTTTCCCGTCATTGGAATGCACTGTCTCAATGCATTTGAATGGGGAAATGTTGCTATAGACAAAACATGCCCTGAGGCGATTGAAATGGCAGTTGAGCTCATTGATATGCGCAGGCAGACCCAGTTACTATGCCAACGCCTACGAACGTCACATGACCTCTCCAACACAGAGCTTCTGCCATATAATATCAGCTCTTAAAGCAAAACCCACAGAACAAATGCAAATCTAGCTTCATCACATGACGTATGCCCCTGAGAGAGAATGTGCGCCAAAGTGTATTTAGAAGCCCAGTGAGTCACCCTGGCTCTTAAAAGGCCGACGCGCCAAAGTGATTCTTAAAGAGCCGGCGCACTAAAATGAGTCTTAAAGGGCCGGCGCGCCAAATCGAAAGCTGAGTGACCCAAGGCTCCAAATCGGAGGCTGATAGACCCTGGCCTACAAAAAGGAGGCTGAGCCACCCTGGCATCCAAATTGGACCCAGGGTGGCCCCGCCCACCAAATCGGACCCAGAGTGGCCCAGCCCACCAAATCAGACCCAGAGTGGCCCCACCCACCAAATTGGACCCTGAGGGGCCGCACCCACAAAATCGGACCCTGAGGGGCCCCGGCCACAAAATCGGACCCTGAGGGGCCCCACCCACAAAATCGGACCCTGAGGGGATCCGGCCACAAAATCAGACCCTGAGGGGCCCCGGCCACAACATCGGACCCTGAGGAACCCCACTCACAAAATCGGACCCTGAGGGGCCCCACCCACAAAATCGGACCCTGAGGGGCCCCGCCCACCAAATTAGACCCTGAGGGGCCCCACCCTCAAAATCAGACCCTGAGGGGCCACAGCCACAAAATCAGACCCTGAGGGTCCCCAGCCACAAAATCGGACCCTGAGGGGCCCCACCCACAAAATCGGACCATAAGGGGCCCCACCCACAAATCCAGACCCTGAGGGGCCCCAGCCACAAAATCGGACACTGAGAGACCCCGGCCACAAAATCGGACCCTGAGGGGCCCCAACCACAAAATCGAACCCTGAGGGGCCCCACCCACAAAATCAGACCCTGAGGGACCCCAGCCACAAAATCAGACCCTGAGGGGCCCCAGCCACAAAATCAGACCCTGAGGGGCCCCACCCACAAAATCGGACCCTGAGGGGCCCCGCCCACCAAATTAGACCCTGAGGGGCCCCACCCTCAAAATCGGTCCCTGAGGGGCCCCGGCCACAAAATCGGACCCTGAGGGGCCCCGGCCAAAAAATCGGACCCTGAGGGGCCCCAACCACAAAATCGGACCCTGAGGGGCCCCAACCACAAAATCGGACCCTGAGAGACCCCGGCCACAAAATCGAACCCAGAAGGGCCCCACCCACAAAATTGGACCCTGAGGGGCCCCGCCCACAAAATCGGACCCTGAGGGGCCCCGCCCTCAAAATCGGACCCTAAGAGGCCCCGCCCACCAAATCAGACCCTGATGGGCCCCACAGGCCAAAGTGGCCCCTGAGAGGCACCCACAGGTAAAACGGATACTGAGTTGAAAGTCGTGCAGGGGCAGCAGGCAAGTCTCTCTTAAAGGGGCAGCCCGGGCACCATTTCAAACCACTATCTGTACTTCCTTCAGGAAATACACATCTAGTATTATTATTACTATTCAGTTGATTTCCGCAATTAATGCGGCCCGATCCGCTACACGCACAGACTCCGTTGAGGTGTCGTTTCGAAGCCAGCGTCCACGAGAGGTGTGCTAAGTATTTTTCGTGTCGATCGGATTTGTAGTTTTTGCGCAATTTGCGTTTGAAAAAACATTTTCTTGTCATTGGAATGCATTGTCTCATTGCATTTTAATGGGAAAATGTTGCCATAGGGAAAACATGGGGCATTCGTGAGGTGACGGTTATGCTCATTGATATGCGTAGGCCAGGGCCGGCGTCAGCACCCGGGCAAGTGCCGGGGCCCTGGCGAGATGGGAGGACCCACTCACGCTGTCTGGGATACCCGCCGGCCGCCGCCACGCCCCCCATGTACTGACCCCATCCTGCGCCCTCCACGAGGGACCCACGCAGTGACGCAGCCCCTTAGGCTGAGTGCACACGACTTTTTAGCCCTGGGGATTTTTCCACTCAGAATGGAAGAAATCCGCAGGTTAAATGACCTGCATTTTTCCTGCGGATTTCTTCCATTTTTCCTGCGGTTTTCTGTGGTTTTCCTCCTGCGGATTTGGTGACAGGGGAGATGGAAAACCGCACAAAAGAAGTAACATGCTGCGGATTTTGTACCGCAGGAAAACTGCGCAGAAAAATCCGCAGCGTCTGCTGTACTTTTTTTTTTTTCATTGATGTTAAGGCTACTGTACATCACAATGCGGATATGCAATGTTTCTGCGCGGTAAAATCCGCTGCGGATCCACTGGATATCCGCATCGTGTGCACACAGCCTTACTGCCAGCAATGGTCCTCGCTTCCTTCGGCTGTAATCTTGTGTGCGGTGTTGTCACAGGACCTGTGATGAGGTCACAGGAGGGGAGGAGTCAGGGGTCACATGATCAGGGCGGCTGCAGGACTGCTGTGCTGGTCGCTTGTCATTACGGTGCTGGTCTGGATGGATGAGGTAACGTTTATGTGTGGGACAGTGGGGTCAGGGAGGTGTTTTACAAGGTGGATGTAGCAGATCCGTGTGTGTACATGTGTGGGGTCAGGGAGGTGTTTTACAAGGTGGATGTAGCAGAGCCGTGTGTGTACTTGTGTGGGGTCAGGAGGTGTTTTACAAGGTGGATGTAGCAGGGTCGTGTGTGTACTTGTGTGGGGTCAGGAGGGGTTTAGAAGGTGAATGTAGCAGAGCCATGTGTGTACTTGTGTGGGGTCAGGAGGAGGGGTTTACAAGGTGGATGTAGCAGAGCCGTGTGTGTACTTGTGTGGGGTCAGGAGGAGGGGTTTACAAGGTGGATGTAGCAGAGCCGTGTGTGTACTTGTGTGGGGTTAGGAGGGGTTTACAAGGTGGATGTAGCAGAGCCGTGTGTGTACTTTGTGTGGGGTTAGGAGGGGTTTACAAGGTGGATGTAGCAGAGCCGTGTGTGTACTTGTGTGGGGTCAGGAGGGGTTTTACAAGGTGGATGTAGCAGAGCCGTGTGTGTACTTGTGTGGGGTCAGGAGGGGTTTTTCAAGGTGGATGTAGCAGAGCCGTGTGTGTACTTGTGTGGGGTCTGGAGGGGTTTTACATGGTGGATGTAGCAGAGCCATGTGTGTACTTGTGTGGGGTCAGGAGGTGTTTTACAAGGTGGATGTAGCAGGGTCGTGTGTGTACTTGTGTGGGGTCAGGAGGGGTTTACAAGGTGAATGTAGCAGAGCCATGTGTGTACTTGTGTGGGGTCAGGAGGAGGGGTTTACAAGGTGGATGTAGCAGAGCCGTGTGTGTACTTGTGTGGGGTCAGGAGGAGGGGTTTACAAGGTGGATGTAGCAGAGCCGTGTGTGTACTTGTGTGGGGTTAGGAGGGGTTTACAAGGTGGATGTAGCAGAGCCGTGTGTGTACTTTGTGTGGGGTTAGGAGGGGTTTACAAGGTGGATGTAGCAGAGCCGTGTGTGTACTTGTGTGGGGTCAGGAGGGGTTTTACAAGGTGGATGTAGCAGAGCCGTGTGTGTACTTGTGTGGGGTCAGGAGGGGTTTTTCAAGGTGGATGTAGCAGAGCCGTGTGTGTACTTGTGTGGGGTCTGGAGGGGTTTTACATGGTGGATGTAGCAGAGCCATGTGTGTACTTGTGTGGGTCAGGAGGTGTTTTACAAGGTGGATGTAGCAGAGCTGTGTGTGTACTTGTGTGGGTCAGGATGTTTTTTACAAGGTGGATGTAGCAGAGCCGTGTGTGTACTTGTGTGGGGTCAGGAGGGATTTTACAAGGTGGATGTAGCAGAGCCGTGTGTGTACTTGTGTGGGGTCAGGAGGTGTTTTACAAGGTGGATGTAGCAGAGCCGTGTGTGTACTTGTGTGGGGTCAGGGAGGTGTTTTACAAGGTGGATGTAGCAGAGCCGTGTGTGTACTTGTGTGGGGTCAGGAGGGTTTTACAAGGTGGATGTAGCAGGGCCGTGTGTGTACTTGTGTGGGGTCAGGAGGGGTTTTACAAGGTGGATGTAGCAGAGCTGTGTGTGTACTTGTGTGGGGTCAGGAGGGGTTTTACAAGGTGGATGTAGCAGAGCCGCGTGTGTACTTGTGTGGGGTCAGGAGGGGTTTACAAGGTGGATGTAGCAGAGCCATGTGTGTACTTGTGTGGGGTCAGGAGGGGTTTACAAGGTGGATGAAGCAGAGCCGTGTGTGTACTTGTGTGGGGTCAGGAGGGGTTTACAAGGTGGATGTAGCAGAGCCTTGTGTGTACTTGTGTGGGGTCAGGGAGGGGTTTTACATGGTGGATGTAGCAGAGCCGTGTGTGTACTTGTGTGGGGTTAGGAGGGGTTTACAAGGTGGATGTAGCAGAGCCGTGTATGTACTTGTGTGGGGTCAGGAGGGGTTTTACATGGTGGATGTAGCAGGGCTGTGTGTGTACTTGTGTGGGGTCAGGAGGGGTTTTACAAGGTGGATGTAGCAGAGCCGTGTGTGTACTTGTGTGGGGTCAGGAGGGGTTTTACAAGGTGGATGTAGCAGAGCCATGTGTGTACTTGTGTGGAGTCAGGAGGTGTTTTACAAGGTGGATGTAGCAGAGCCGTGTGTGTACTTTATGTGGGGTTAGGAGGGGTTTACAAGGTGGATGTAGCAGAGCCGTGCGTGTACTTGTTCAGGGTCAGGAGGGGTTTTACAAGGTGGATGTAGCAGAGCCGCGTGTGTACTTGTGTGGGGTCAGGAGGGGTTTACAAGGTGGATGTAGCAGAGCCTTGTGTGTACTTGTGTGGGGTCAGGAGGGGTTTTACATGGTGGATGTAGCAGGGCCGTGTGTGTACTTGTGTGGGGTCAGGAGGGGTTTACAAGGTGGATGTAGCAGAGCCGTGTGTGTACTTGTGTGGGGTTAGGGAGGGGTTTTACAAGGTGGATGTAGCAGTGCCGTGTGTGTACTTGTGTGGGGTCAGGGAGGGGTTTTACAAGGTGGATGTAGCAGGGCCGTGTGTGTACTTGTGTGGGGTCAGGGAGGGGTTTTACATTGTGGATGTAGCAGAGCCGTGTGTGTACTTGTGTGGGGTCAGGGAGGGGTGTTACAAGGTGGATGTAGCAGGGCCGTGTGTGTTCTTGTGTGTTGTCAGGAGAGGTTTTTCAAGGTGGATGTAGCAGAGCCATGTGTGTACTTGTGTGGGGTCAAGTGGGGTTTTACATGGTGGATGTAGCAGTGCCGTGTGTGTACTTGTGTGGGGTCAGGAGGGGTTTACAAGGTGAATGTAGCAGAGCCGTGTGTGTACTTGTGTGGGGTCAGGGAGGGGTTTTACAATGTGGATGTAGCAGAGCCGTGTGTGTACTTGTGTGGGGTCAGGGAGGGGTTTTTCAAGGTGGATGTAGCAGGGTCGTGTGTGTTCTTGTGTGGGGTCAGGAGGGGTTTACAAGGTGAATGTAGCAGAGCCATGTGTGTACTTGTGTGGGGTCAGGAGGAGGGGTTTACAAGGTGGATGTAGCAGAGCCGTGTGTGTACTTTGTGTGGGGTTAGGAGGGGTTTACAAGGTGGATGTAGCAGAGCCGTGTGTGTACTTGTGTGGGGTTAGGAGGGGTTTACAAGGTGGATGTAGCAGAGCCGTGTGTGTACTTTGTGTGGGGTTAGGAGGGGTTTACAAGGTGGATGTAGCAGAGCCGTGTGTGTACTTGTGTGGGGTCAGGAGGGGTTTTACAAGGTGGATGTAGCAGAGCCGTGTGTGTACTTGTGTGGGGTCAGGAGGGGTTTTTCAAGGTGGATGTAGCAGAGCCGTGTGTGTACTTGTGTGGGGTCTGGAGGGGTTTTACATGGTGGATGTAGCAGAGCCATGTGTGTACTTGTGTGGGTCAGGAGGTGTTTTACAAGGTGGATGTAGCAGAGCCGTGTGTGTACTTGTGTGGGGTCAGGAGGGATTTTACAAGGTGGATGTAGCAGAGCCGTGTGAGTACTTGTGTGGGTCAGGAGGGGTTTTACAAGGTGGATGTAGCAGAGCCGTTTGTGTACTTGTGTGGGTCAGGAGGGGTTTACAAGGTGGATGTAGCAGAGCCGTGTGTGTACTTGTGTGGGGTCAGGAGGGGTTTACAAGGTGGATGTAGTAGAGCCGTGTGTGTACTTGTGTGGGGTCAGGAGGGGTTTTACAAGGTGTATGGAGCAGAGCCGTGTGTCTATGAGGTGTACGGAGCAGAGCCGTGTGTGTACGAGGTGTACGGAGCGGAGCCGTGTGTGTACGATGTGTACGGAGCAGAGCCGTGTGTGTACGAGGGGTACGGAGGGGAGCTGAGTGTTTATGAAGCAGAGCCGTGTGTTTATGGAGCGGAGCAGAGCCGGGGGTGTACGAGGTGTATGGTGGGGAGCATTTATACCTCCCAACTGTCCCGGATCCAGCGAGACAGTACCGATTTTGAGAGAGAGACTGCCCCAGCCGGGAGCATACTTTCCCCGCGAGACACAGGAGTACACAGCGGAGCCCCAAGGAGCAATTTAAAACTTGCACGTAACTTTCTACCGGAAGTGACGTGCTGGAAGCTGACCAGAAATGAGGTAATTTCGGGAGGAGATTGTGACGGAACCATGGAGGCACTTCAGGGAATGCTTCAGATCCATTACCGTGTCCTCCTCTGATAGCGCGGACAGTGGATCGCCTTGGAATCGGGGATGTCGGCCATGTGAGCGGATCATGATATGTCCTGCACCAGGAGGCTCAGGTAGGCATTACAATGGGAGCTGGGCTGCTATAGTATCTTTATAGAATTTTTCTTTCTCTGTTTCTCTCTCTCTGTTCTCTTTCTTTCTTTCTTTCTCTCTCTGGCCCCGCCCACCAAATCAGCCCCCGAGTGGCCCCCACAATTAAAAGGGATCCTGAGTTGAAAGTCTTGCAGGAGCAGCAGGCAAGTTTCTATTAAAGGGGCAGCCCAGGCACCATTTCAAACCACTATCTGTACTTCCTTCAGGAAATACACATCTAGTATTACAATTATAATGCGCCAATCACAAGTTATTCAGTTGATTTCCGCAATTAATACAGCCCGAACCGCTACACGCACAGACTCCGTTGAGGTGTCGTTTCGAAGCCAGCGTCCACGAGAGTATTTTTCGTGTCGATCGGATTTGTAGTTTCTGTGCAATTTGCGTTTGAATGGCCTCCATCCACCAAATTGGACCCTGAGGGGCCCCGCCCACCAAATCAGACCCTGAGCGGGCCCGGCCACCAAATCGGACCCTGAGGGGCCCCACCCACAAAATCGGACCCTGATGGGACCCGCCACAAAATCAGACCCTGAGGGGCCCCACCCACCAAATCGGACCCTGAGGGGTCCCGGCCACAAAATCGGACCCTGAGGGTTCCGCCCACAAAATCGGACCCTGAGGGTTCCGCCCACAAAATCGGACCCTGAGGGGCCCCAACCACCAAATCGGACCCTGAGGGGCCCCGGTCACAAAATCGGACCCTAAGGGGTCCCGACCACCAAATCGGACCCTGAGGGGCTCCGGCCACCAAATCGGACCCTGAGGGGCCCCACCCACCAAATCAAACCCTGAGGGGCCCCACCCACCAAATCAGACCGTGAGGGGCCCCAGCCACCAAATCAGACCCTGAGGGGCCACACCCAGAAAATCGGACCCTGAGGGGCCCGACCCACAAAATCGGACCCTGAGGGGCCCCGGCCACAAGATTGGACCCTGAGGGGCCCCGGCCACAAGATTGGACCCTGAGGGGCCCCGGCCACAAGATTGGACCCTGAGGGGCCCCAACCACCAAATCAGACCCTGAGGGGCCCCGGCCACAAAAATGGACCCAGGGGGCTCCACCCACAAAATCAGACCCTAAGTGGCCCCACCCACAAAATCGGACCCTGAGGGGCCCCACCCACAAAATCAGACCCTGAGGGGCCCCGGCCACAAGATTGGACCCTGAGGGGCCCCACCCACAAAATTGGACCCTGAGGGGCCCCGGCCACAAGATTGGACCCTGAGGGGCCCCGGCCACAAGATTGGACCCTGAGGGGCCCCAACCACCAAATCAGACCATGAGGGGCCCCGGCCACAAAATCAGACCCTGAGGGGCCCCACCCACAAAATCGGGCCCTGAGGCCAAAGTGGCCCCTGAGAGGCACCCACAGTTAAAACGGATCCTGAGTTGAAAGTCTTGCAGGTGCAGCAGGCAAGTCTCTCTTTAAGGGGCAGCCCAGGCAGCATTTCAAACCACTATCTGTACTTCCTTCAGGAAATACACATCTAGTATTAATGTTGTAATCCGACCGCTGCTAACTTATTCTTATTATTCAGTTGATTTCCGCAATTAATGCGGCCCGAACCGCTACACGCACAGACTCCGTTGAGGTGTCGTTTCGAAGCCAGCATCCATGAGAGGTGTGCTAAGTAATTTTCGTGTCGATTGGATTTGTAGTTTTTGCGCAATTTGCATTAGAAATTTTTTTTTCCCGTCATTTGAATGTATTGTCTCAATGCTTTTCAATGGGGAAATTTTGCCTTAGAGAAAACATGCCCTGAGGCGATTCAAATGGCAGTTTAGCTCATTGATATGCGCAGGCAGACCCAGTTACTATGCCAGCGCCAAAGAACTTCACATGACCCCAGCAGGACACAGTTTCTGGCGATAATATCAGCTCTTAAAGCGAAACCCACAGCACAAATGCAAATCTAGCTTCATCACATGACGCGTGCCCCTGAGAGAGAATGTACGCCATAGTGAATTTAGAAGCCCAGTGCGCCAAACTAGCTCTTAAACAGCCGACGCGCCTAAGTGAATCTTAAAGGGCCGGCGCACCAAAATGAGCCTTAAAGGGCTGGCGTGCCAAATCGAATGCTGAGTGACCCCTGGCTCCAAATCGGAGGCTGATCGACCCTGGCCTACAAATCGGAGGCTGAGCCACCCAGGCCAACAAATTGGCCCCGGAGTGGCCCCGCCCTCCAAATCAGACCCAGAGAGGCCCCGCCCACCAAATTGGACCCTGAGGGGCCCCGCTCACCAAATCAGACCCGTAGTGGCCCCGCCCTCCAAATCGGACCCAGAGTGGCCCGCCCACCAAATTGAACCCTGAGGGGCCCCTCCCACCAAATCAGACCCAGAGTGGCCCCGCCCACCAAATCAGACCCTGAGGGGTCCCACCCACCAAATCTGACCCTAAGGGGCCCCACCCACCTAATCAGACCCAGAGTGGCCCCGCCCACCAAATCAGGCCATGAGGGGCACCGCCCACCAAATCAGACCCTCATGGGCCCCACCTGCCAAATCATACCCTGAAGAGCCCCACCCACCAAATCGGATCCTGAGGGGACCCGCCCACCAAATCGGACCCTGAGAGGCCCCGTCTACCAAATCGGAACCAGAGGAGCTCCGCCCACGAAATTGGACCCTGTGGGGCCCCACTCACCAAATCGGACCCTGTGGTGCCCCGCTCACCAAATTGGACCCAGAGTGGCCCTCCCACCAAATCAGACCCTGTGGGGCCCCGCCCAGCAAATCGGACCCTGTGGTGCCCCACCCACCAAATCGAACTCTGAGGGGCCCCGCCCACCAAATCGGACCCAGAGGGGTCCCGCCCACCAAATCAGACCCTGAGGGGCCGTGCCCACCAAACCGGACCCTGAGGGGCCTCGCCCACCAATTCAAGCCCTGAGGAGCCCAGTCCACTGAATCGGATCCTGAGGGGCCCCACCCACCAAATCAGACCCTGAGGGGCCCCACAGGCCAAAGTGGCCCCTGAGAGGCACCCACAGGTAAAACGGATACTGAGTTGAAAGTCGTGCAGGGGCAGCAGGCAAGTCTCTCTTAAAGTCGCAGCCCGGGCACCATTTCAAACCACTATCTGTACTTCCTTCAGGAAATACACATCTAGTATTAATGTTGTAATCCGACCGCTGCTAACTTATTCTTATTATTCAGTTGATTTCCGCAATTAATGCGGCCCGAACCGCTACACGCACAGACTCCGTTGAGGTGTCGTTTCGAAGCCAGCATCCATGAGAGGTGTGCTAAGTAATTTTCGTGTCGATTGGATTTGTAGTTTTTGCGCAATTTGCATTAGAAATTTTTTTTTCCCGTCATTTGAATGTATTGTCTCAATGCTTTTCAATGGGGAAATTTTGCCTTAGAGAAAACATGCCCTGAGGCGATTCAAATGGCAGTTTAGCTCATTGATATGCGCAGGCAGACCCAGTTACTATGCCAGCGCCAAAGAACTTCACATGACCCCAGCAGGACACAGTTTCTGGCGATAATATCAGCTCTTAAAGCGAAACCCACAGCACAAATGCAAATCTAGCTTCATCACATGACGCGTGCCCCTGAGAGAGAATGTACGCCATAGTGAATTTAGAAGCCCAGTGCGCCAAACTAGCTCTTAAACAGCCGACGCGCCTAAGTGAATCTTAAAGGGCCGGCGCACCAAAATGAGCCTTAAAGGGCTGGCGTGCCAAATCGAATGCTGAGTGACCCCTGGCTCCAAATCGGAGGCTGATCGACCCTGGCCTACAAATCGGAGGCTGAGCCACCCAGGCCAACAAATTGGCCCCGGAGTGGCCCCGCCCTCCAAATCAGACCCAGAGAGGCCCCGCCCACCAAATTGGACCCTGAGGGGCCCCGCTCACCAAATCAGACCCGTAGTGGCCCCGCCCTCCAAATCGGACCCAGAGTGGCCCGCCCACCAAATTGAACCCTGAGGGGCCCCTCCCACCAAATCAGACCCAGAGTGGCCCCGCCCACCAAATCAGACCCTGAGGGGTCCCACCCACCAAATCTGACCCTAAGGGGCCCCACCCACCTAATCAGACCCAGAGTGGCCCCGCCCACCAAATCAGGCCATGAGGGGCACCGCCCACCAAATCAGACCCTCATGGGCCCCACCTGCCAAATCATACCCTGAAGAGCCCCACCCACCAAATCGGATCCTGAGGGGACCCGCCCACCAAATCGGACCCTGAGAGGCCCCGTCTACCAAATCGGAACCAGAGGAGCTCCGCCCACGAAATTGGACCCTGTGGGGCCCCACTCACCAAATCGGACCCTGTGGTGCCCCGCTCACCAAATTGGACCCAGAGTGGCCCTCCCACCAAATCAGACCCTGTGGGGCCCCGCCCAGCAAATCGGACCCTGTGGTGCCCCACCCACCAAATCGAACTCTGAGGGGCCCCGCCCACCAAATCGGACCCAGAGGGGTCCCGCCCACCAAATCAGACCCTGAGGGGCCGTGCCCACCAAACCGGACCCTGAGGGGCCTCGCCCACCAATTCAAGCCCTGAGGAGCCCAGTCCACTGAATCGGATCCTGAGGGGCCCCACCCACCAAATCAGACCCTGAGGGGCCCCACAGGCCAAAGTGGCCCCTGAGAGGCACCCACAGGTAAAACGGATACTGAGTTGAAAGTCGTGCAGGGGCAGCAGGCAAGTCTCTCTTAAAGTCGCAGCCCGGGCACCATTTCAAACCACTATCTGTACTTCCTTCAGGAAATACACATCTAGTATTACAATTATAATGCGCCAATCACAAGTTATTCAGTTGATTTCCGCAATTAATGCGGCCCGAACCGCTACACGCACAGACTCCGTTGAGGTGTCGTTTCGAAGCCAGTGTCCACTAGAGGTGTGCTAAGTATTTTTCGTGTCGATCGAATTTGTAGTTTCTGTGCAATTTGCATTTGAAAATTTTTTTTCCCGTCATTGGAATGCACTGTCTCAATGCTTTTCAATGGGAAACTTAAAACGTGCCCTGAGGCGATTGAAATGGCAGTAAAGCTCATTGATATGCGCAGGCACACCCAGTTACTATGCCAACGCCTATGAACGTCACATGACGCCCCCAGGACAGAGCTTCTGCCACATAATATCAGCTCTTAAAGCGAAACCCACAGCACAAATGCAAATCTAGCTTCATCACATGAAGCATGCCCCTGAGAGAGAATGTGCGCCAAAGTGTGCCCCCCCGCCCACCAAATCGGACCCTGAGGGACCCCGCCCACCAAATCGGACCCTGAGGGGCCCCGCCCACCAAATCAGACCCTGAGGTGCCCCGCCCACCAAATTGGACCCTGATGGGCCCCCCCCACCAAATTGGACATTAATGCGGCCCGAACCGCTACACGCACAGACTCCGTTGAGGCCTCGTTTCGAAGCCAGCGTCCACGAGTGGTGTGCTAAGTATGTTTCATGTAGATCGGATTTGGAGTTTTTGCGCAATTTGCGTTTGAAAAAACATTTTCCTCAATGCATTTCAATGGGAAAATGTTGCCACAGGGAAAACATGGGACATTCATAAGGTGGCAGTTAAGCTCATTGATATGCGCAGGCAGACCCAGTTACTATGCCAACGCCTACGAACTTCACATGACCTCTCTAGGACAGCGTTTCTGGCAGATAATTTCAGCTCTTAAAGCGAAACCAACAGCATAAATGCAAATCTAGCTTTATCACATGACGCATGCCCCTGAGAGAGAATGTGCGCCAAAGTGGATTTAGAAGCCCAGTGAGCCAAACTGGCTCTTAAAGAGCCGACGCGCCAAAGTGATTGATAAAGGGCCAGCGCACCGAAATGAGTCTTAAAGGGCCGGCGCGACAAATCGAAAGCTGAGTGACCCGAGGCTCCAAATCGGAGGCTGAGCCACCCCGACCTCCAAATCAGAGGCTGATCCACCCTGGCCTCCAAATCGGACCCAGCGTGGCCCCGCTAAAAAAAAAATCAGACCCTGAGTGGCCCCGCCCACCAAATTGTACCCTGAAGGGCCCCGCCCACCAAATCAGACTGTGTCCCCGCCCACCAAATTCGACCCTGAGGGGATCCGGCCACAAAATCAGACCCTGAGGGGCCCCACCCACAAAATCAGACCCTGAGGGGCCCCAACCACAAAATAGGACCCTGAGGGGCCCCAACCACAAAATAGGACCCTGACGGGCCCCGGCCACAAAATAGGACCCTGACGGGCCCCGGCCACAAAATCGGACCCTGAGGGGCCCCGGCCACAAAATCGGACCCTGAGGGGCCCCGGCCACAAAATCGGTCCCTGAGGGGATCCGGCCACAAAATCGGACCCTGAGGGGCCCCACCCACAAAATCGGACACAAATCTAGCTTCATCACATGAAGCATGCCCCTGAGAGAGAATGTGCGCCAAAGTGTGCCCCCCCGCCCACCAAATCGGACCCTGAGGGACCCCGCCCACCAAATTGGACCCTGAGGTGCCCCGCCCACCAAATTGGACCCTGAGGTGCCCCGCCCACCAAATTGGACCCTGATGGGCCCCGCCCACCAAATTGGACCCTGATGGGCCCCGCCCACCAAATTGGACCCTGATGGGCCCCGCCCACCAAATTGGACCCTGATGGGCCCCGCCCACCAAATTGGACCCTGATGGGCCCCGCCCACCAAATTGGACCCTGAGTGATCCCGCCCACCAAATCGGACCCCGAGGGGCCCCGCCCACCAAATCAGATCCTGAGGGGCCCCGCCCACCAAATTGGACCCTGAGGGGCCCCGCCCGCCAAATCGGACCCTGAGGGGCCCCACCCACCAAATCATACTCAGAGATCCCGCTCACCAAATCGGACCCTAAGTGGCCCCGCTCACCAAATCGGACCCTGAGGAGCCCCGCCCAACAAATCAGACCCTGAGGGGCCCCACCCACCAAATCGGACCCTGAGGGGCCCCACTGACCAAATCGAACCCTGAGAGCCCCGCTCACCAAATTGAACTCTGAGGGGCCCCGCTCAACAAATCGGACCCTTAGGGGCCCCGCCCACCAAATCGGACCCTTAGGGGCCCCACCCACCAAATCGGTCCCTGAGTGGCCCTGCCCACCAAATCGGACCCTGAGGGCCCCGCACACCAAATCGGATTCTGAACGGCCCCAACCACAAAATCGGACCCAGAGGGGCCCCAGACACAAAATCGGACCCTGAGGGGCCCCACCCACAAAATCAGACCCTGAGGGGCCCCAACCACAAAGTCGGACACTGAGGAGCCCCACCCACCAAATTGGACCCTGATCGGCCCCGCCCACCAAATCGGACCCAGGGGATCCCACCCACAAAATCGGACCCTGAGGTGCCCCAGCCACCAAATCGGACACAGAGGGGCCCCAACCACAAAATTGGACCCTGAGGGGCCCCACCCACAAAATCGGACCCTGAGGGATTCCGGCCACAAAATCGGACCCTGATGGGCCTCGGCCACAAAATCGGACCCTGAGGGGCCCCAACCACCAAATCGGACCCTGAGGGGCCCCGGCCACAAAATCGGACCCTGAGGGGCCCCACCCACCAAATCAAACCCTGAGGGGCCCCGGCCACCAAATCGGACCCTGAGGGGCCCCACCCACCAAATCGGACCCTGAGGGGCCCCGGCCACAAAATCGGACCCTGAGAGGCCCCACCCACAAAATCGGGCCCTGAGGGGTTCCGGCCACAAAATCGGACCCTGATGGGCCCCGTCCACAAAATCGGACCCTGAGGGGCCCCAACCACCAAATCGGACCCTGAGGGGCCCCGGCCACAAAATCGGACCCAGAGAGGCCCCACCCACAAAATCGGCCCCTGAGGGGCCCCACCCACAAAATCAGACACTGAGGCCAAAGTGGCCCCTGAGAGGCACCCACAGTTAAAACGGATCCTGAGTTGAAAGTCTTGCAGGGGCAGCAGGCAAGTCTCTCTTAAAGGGGCAGCCCGGGCACCATTTCAAACCACTATCTGTACTTCCTTCAGGAAATACATATCTAGTTATAGTGGTTTGAAAAAACCACTATATTGTAATCCGAACGCTGCTAACTTATTCTTCTTCTTCTTATTATTATTATTATTAAGTTGATTTCCGCAATTAATGCGGCCCGAACCGCTACACGCATAGATGCCGTTGAGGTGTCGTTTCGAAGCCAGCGTCCATGAGAGGTGTGCTAAGTATTTTTCGTGTCGATCGGATTTGTAGTTTTTGCGCAATTTGCGTTTGAAATTTTTTTTTTCCCGTCATTGGAATGCACTGTCTCCAATGCATTTCAATAGGAAATGGAAAAACGTGCCCTGAGGCGATTGAAATGGCAGTTGAGCTCATTGATATGCGCAGGCAGACCCAGTTACTATGCCAACGCCTACGAACGTCACATGACATCCCAAGGACAGAGCTTGTGCCACATAATATCAGCTCTTAAAGTGAAACCCACAGCACAAATGCAAATCTAGCTTCATCACATGACACATGCCCCTGAGATAGAATGTGCGACAAAGTGGATTTAGAAGCCCAGTGAGCCACCCTGGCTCTTAAAGGGCCGACGTGCCACAGTGATTCTTAAAGGGCCAGCGCACCGAAATGAGTCTTAAAGGGCCGGCGCGCCAAATCGAAAGCTGAGCGACCCCGGCCTCCAAATCGTAGGCTGAACCACCCCGGCCTCCAAATCGGAGGCTGAACCACCCCGGCCTCCAAATCGGAGGCTGAGCCACCCTGGCCTCCAAATCGGACCCAGTGTGGCCTGCTCAAAAAATCAGACCCAGAGTAGCACAGCCCACCAAATCGGATCCTGAGGGGCCCCGCCCACCAAATCAGACTCCGAGTGGCCCCGTCCACCAAATCGGACCCTGAAGGGCCCCGTCCACCAAATCGGGCCCTGAGGAGCCCCGCCCACCAAATCAGACCCTGAGAAGCCCCGCCCACCAAATCGGACCCAGAGTGACCCCGCCCACCAAATCGGACCCCGAGGGTCCCCGCCAGCCAAATTGGACCCTGACGGCCCCGCCCACCAAATCGGACTCTGATAGATCCCGCCCACCAAATCAGACCCTGAGGGGCCCAGCTCACCAAATCGGACCCAGAGTGGCCCCGCCCACCAAATCGGACCCAGAGTGGCCCCGCCCACCAAATTGTACCCTGAGGAGCCCCACCCACAAAATCAAATCCTAAGGGGCCCCACCCACAAAATTGGACCCTGAGGGGCCCCGGCCACAAAATTGGACCCTGAGGGGCCCCACCCACAAAATCGGACCCTGAGGGGATCCGGCCACAACATCGGACCCTGAGTGGCCCCACTCACAAAATCGGACCCTGAGGGGCCCTACCCACAAAATCGGACCCTGAGGGGCCCTACCCACAAAATCGGACCCTGAGGGGCCCCAACCACAAAATCGGACCCTGAGGGGCCCCGGCCACAAAATCGGACCCTGAGGGGCCCCGGCCACAAAATTGGACCCTGAGGGACCCCACCTACAAAATTGAACCCTGAGGGGCCCCTACCACAAAATCGGATCCTGAGGGGCCCCACCCACAAAATCGGACCCTGAGGGGCCCCACCCACAAAATTGGACCCTCAGGGGCCCCGGCAACAAAATCGGACCCTGAGGGACCCCGGCCACAAAATCACATCCTGAGGGGCCCCAACCACAAAATCGGACCCTGAGAGGCTCCGGCCGCAAAATCGGACCCTGAGGGGCCCCAACCACAAAATCGGACCCTGTGAGGCACCGGCCACAAAATCGGACCCTGAGGGGCCCCACCCACAAATCCAGACCGAGGGGACCCGGCCACAAAATCGGACCCTGAGGGGCCCCGCCCACCAAATCGGACCCCGAGGGTCCCCGCCCACCAAATCGGACCCCGAGGGGCCCCGCCCACCAAATTGGACCCTGAGGGGCCCCGCTCGCAAAATCGGACCCTGAGGGGCCCCGCTCGCCAAATCGGACCCTGAGGGGCCCCGCTCGCCAAATCGGACCCTGAGGGGCCCCGGCCACAAGATTGGACCCGAGGGGCCCCAACCACCAAATCAGACCCTGAGGGGCCCCGGCCACAAAATCGGACCCTTAGGGGCCCCACCCACCAAATCAGCCCCTGAGGGGACCCGGCCACCAAATCAGACCCTGAGGCCAAAGTGGCCCCTGAGAGGCACCCACAGTTAAAACGGATCCTGAGTTGAAAGTCTTGCAGGTGCAGCAGGCAAGTCTCTCTTAAAGGGGCAGCCTGGGCAGCATTTCAACCCACTATCTGTACTTCCTTCAGGAAATACACATCTAGTATTATTATTACTATTCAGTTGATTTCTGCAATTAATGCGGCCCGAACCGCTACACGCACAGACTCCGTTGAGGCCTCGTTTCGAAGCCAGCGTCCACGAGTGGTGTGCTAAGTATGTTTCATGTAGATCGGATTTGGAGTTTTTGCGCAATTTGCGTTTGAAAAAACATTTTCCTCAATGCATTTCAATGGGAAAATGTTGCCACAGGGAAAACATGGGACAGTCATAAGGTGGCAGTTAAGCTCATTGATATGCGCAGGCAGACCCAGTTACTATGCCAACGCCTACGAACTTCACATGACCTCTCTAGGACAGCGCTTCTGGCAGATAATTTCAGCTCTTAAAGCGAAACCAACAGCATAAATGCAAATCTAGCTTTATCACATGACGCATGCCCCTGAGAGAGAATGTGCGCCAAAGTGGATTTAGAAGCCCAGTGAGCCAAACTGGCTCTTAAAGGGCCGACGCGCCAAAGTGATTGATAAAGGGCCAGCGCACCGAAATGAGTCTTAAAGGGCCGGCGCGACAAATCGAAAGCTGAGTGACCCGAGGCTCCAAATCGGAGGCTGAGCCACCCCGACCTCCAAATCAGAGGCTGATCCACCCTGGCCTCCAAATCGGACCCAGCGTGGCCCCGCTAAAAAAAAAAATCAGACCCTGAGTGGCCCCGCCCACCAAATTGTACCCTGAAGGGCCCCGCCCACCAAATCAGACTGTGTCCCCGCCCACCAAATTGGACCCTGAGGGGATCCGGCCACAAAATCAGACCCTGAGGGGCCCCACCCACAAAATCAGACCCTGAGGGGCCCCAACCACAAAATCGGACCCTGAGGGGCCCCGGCCACAAAATAGGACCCTGACGGGCCCCAGCCACAAAATCGGACCCTGAGGGGCCCCGGCCACAAAATCGGACCCTGAGGGGCCCCGGCCACAAAATCGGTCCCTGAGGGGATCCGGCCACAAAATCGGACCCTGAGGGGCCCCACCCACAAAATCGGACCCTGAGGGGCCCCAACCACAAAATCGGACCCTGAGGGGCCCCGGCCACAAAATAGGACCCTGAGGGGCCCCGGCCACAAAATAGGACCCTGAGGGGCCCCGGCCACAAAATCGGACCCTGAGGGGCCCCGGCCACAAAATCAGACCCTGAGGGACCCCACCTACAAAATTGAACCCTGAGGGGCCCCAACCACAAAATCGGATCCTGAGGGGCCCCACCCACAAAATCGGATCCTGAGGGGCCCCACCCACAAAATTGGACCCTGAGGGGCCCCACCCACAAAATTGGACCCTCAGGGGACCCGGCCACAAAATCGGACCCTGAGGGACCCCGGCCACAAAATCAGATACTGAGGGGCCCCAACCACAAAATCGGACCCTGAGGGGCCCCACCCACAAAATCCGACCCTGAGGGGCCCCACCCACAAAATCGGACCCTGAGGGGCCCCGGTCACAAAATCGGACCCTAAGGGGCCCCACCCACCAAATCGGACCCCGAGGGGCCCCGGCCACAAAATCGGACCCTGAGGGGCCCCGGCCACAAGATTGGACCCTGAGGGGTCCCAACCACCAAATCAGACCCTGAGGGGCCCCGGCCACAAAATCGGACCTTGAGGGGCCCCACCCACCAAATCGGACCCTGAGGTGCCCCGGCCACAAAATCGGACCCTGAGTGGCCCCACCCACAAAATCGGACCCCGAGGGTCCCCGCCAACCAAATTGGACCCTGATGGGCCCCGCCCACCAAATCGGACTCTGATAGATCCCGCCCACCAAATCAGACCCTGAGGGGCCCAGCTCACCAAATCGGACCCAGAGTGGCCCCGCCCACTAAATCGGACCCAGAGTGGCTCCGCCCACCAAATCAGACCCAGAGTGGCCCCGCCCACCAAATTGTACCCTGAGGGGCCCCTCCCACAAAATCGGACCCTAAGGGGCCCCACCCACAAAATTGCACCCTGAGGGGCCCCGACCACAAAATTGGATCCTGAGGGGCCCCACCCACAAAATCGGACCCTGAGGGGATCCGGCCACAACATCGGACCCTGAGTGGCCCCACTCACAAAATCGGACCCTGAGGGGCCCTACCCACAAAATCGGACCCTGACGGGCCCTGCCCACAAAATCCGACCCTAAATGGCCCCGGCCACAAAATCGGACCCTGAGGGGCCCCGGCCACAAAATCGGACCCTGAGAGACCCAAACTACAAAATTGAACCCTAAGGGGCCCCAACCACAAAATCGGATCCTGAGGGGCCCCACCCACAAAATCGGACCCTGAGGGGCCCCACCCACAAAATTGGACCCTCAGGGGCCCCGGCCACAAAATCGGACCCTGAGGGACCCCGGCCACAAAATCAGATCCTGAGGGGACCTGGCCACAAAATCGGACCCTGAGGGGCCCCGCCCACCAAATCGGACCCTGAGGGGCCCCGCCCACTAAATCGGATTCTGAAAGGCCCCAACCACAAAATTGGACCCTGAGGGGCCCCGCTGACCAAATTGAACTCTGAGGGGCCCCGCCCACCAAATCGGACCCAGAGTGGCCCGCCTACCAAATCAGACCTAGAGTGGCCCCGCTCACCAAATCGGACCCCGAGGGGCCCCACCCACCAAATCGGACCCCGAGGGTCCCCGCCCACCAAATCGGACCCCGAGGGGCCCCGCCCACCAAATCGGACCCCGAGGGTCCCCACCCACCAAATTGGACCCTGAGGGGCCCCGCCCACCAAATCAGACCCTGAGGGGCCCCGCCCACCAAATCAGACCCTGAGGGGCCCCGCTCACCAAATCGGACCCTGAGGGGCCCCACCCACCAAATCGGACCCTGAGGGGCCCCGGCCACAAAATCGGACCTTGAGGGGCCCCACCCACAAAATCGGACCCTGAGGGGCCCCGGCCACAAGATTGGACCCTGAGGGGCCCCAACCACAAAATCGGACCCTGAGGGGCCCCGGCCACAAAATCGGACCCTGAGGGGCCCCAACCACAAAATCAGACCCTAAGGGGTCCCAACCACAAAATCGGACCCTGAGGGGCCCCACCCACAAAATCGGACCCTGAGGGGCCCCGGCCAGAAAGTCAGTCCCTGAGGGGCCCCGCCTACCAAATCAGACCCAGATTTGCTCCACCTACAAAATCGGAACCTGAGGGGCCCCAACCACAAAATCGGACCCTGAGGAGCCCTGGCCACAAAATCGGGCCCTGAAGGGCCCCACCCACAAAATTGGACCCTGAGGGGCCCCGGCCACAAAATCGGACCCTGAGGGGCCCCACCCACAAAATTGGACCCTGAGGGGATCCGGCCACAAAATCAGACCCTGAAGGGCCCCGGCCACCAAATCGGACCCAGAGGGGCCACACCCACAAAATCAGACCCTGATGGGCCACACCCACAAAATAGGAGCCTGAGGGATCCCGGCCAACAATTCAAGCCCTGAGGAGCCCAGGCCAAGGAATCAGATCCTGAGGGGCCCCACCCACCAAATCAGACCCTGAGGCCAAAGTGGCCCCTGAGAGGCACATACAGTTAAAATGGATCCTGAGTTGAAAATCTTGCAGGGGCAGCAGGCAAGTCTCTCTTAAAGGGGCAGCCCAGGCACCATTTCAAACCACTATCTGTACTTCCTTCAGGAAATACACATCTAGTTCTTTATTGGAATACCCGAACACACAAAAAAGCATTAAAAAAAATTAAAACTGCAAAAATGCAATCATGTTTATACCATAACCCATGAGGGTTAGGCCCCTGCAATGACCCCACTTACACAATATTTTGTACAGATCAACAAATGACAGGGTTAAAGTGGTGCACAATATACCACAATATAAGTGTACTTAAAGTTTGCAGCCGAATTCCCATAAACCCAACACTGCAGAGACTGAATAATGAATGCAGCAGGTGCTACTCTGCTATTGAAATGAAATGAGAGATTAGAATGGAGGGGGGCAAGACACCACATACAACCTGTATCACAGAGGCAAATGCCTGCATAGATGAGTAAAAACCAAGGACGCTCAAGCAGTGTGAGTGCAGAGGCATGGGGAGAGAAGGCAGGGGCTCAGGAGAAATGCCCG